>NW_008794455.1:8046-23198 GCF_000699145.1 Aptenodytes forsteri | reverse complement strand
TCCAGGTAGACCACATCCACAGCCTTTCCCTCATCCACTAAGCGGGTCATCTTGTCATAGGAGGAGATCAGGTTAGTCAAGCAGGACCTGCCTTTCATAAACCCATGCTAACTGGGCCTGATCACCTGGTTGTCCTGTACGTGCTGTGTGATGGCACTCAAGATGATTTCCATAACCTTCCCTGGCACCAAGGTCAGACTGACAGGCCTGTAGTTCCCGGGATCCTCATTCTGGCCCTGTGATGTGATACCATCTGTCCAGAGCTAAAAATCTGATGCCTGGAAAGTTTCTTATTCTAGTATCTAACGTATAAGATTTCAGTATTTATTCTCCTTCTTTGATGAAGAGCTTATTAGTTAGACAGTATTCTCAAAAGTCGTATTAGGATGCCAGCAATATGAAACTGGAAAAATACTGCATTTTAAGAAACTGTGGAGATAGACAGCAATCTGAAGTGTCCAGGTAGCTAGTTGTCTGTTTTGCATCATTTTCAGACCTAGTGTTTCTAGTAGAAGCTAGAAATCTTGTTTTCTAACAGCTTGCAGTCCTTCTTTGTTTTCTTACAAGTTATATCTGAAAAGTCCCAAGCGTAGGGGAACACCACCCACCCATTCCTACTGATCCCTGGGTATCTCTGCAATTCATCAAATAATCTAAAACATATAGGGAAACAACATAACAGTCTCTGCATTGAGGAGGTTATCAACAAGAACATAGCATTCTTGCTGAATATTGATAATGTGGCACTAATTATGGATTTAGGAGAGCTTTAATTTGAGTATATAATGTATAATCTAAAGCTAGGGGAAAAATAGAGAAGCTTCAGATCATAACCATACTCAGAATTTTATTCTTGCCAGTGGTAGCGCTTTTCTCCTGCTCCTTTATCTTTGTAGCTAAACAGCTCAATGTGAAGTTGCTAATTTTTGCTCTAAATAGCTGTTTTGAGGTTGTGATAGCTTAGTGTGAACCTGTCTTGAACCATATGCGTGATCCAGATATGCATGAGTCTGCTTAAATTTGGTAATGCTCATGCCTTACCTACCATAGCATCATGGCCAAACTAGGATACCCTTATAGGAAGACTAAAACTCCTGTCCTATAGTGCTTTATTTGCTACTGAGACTCTTCTGTTGGCATGTCTTGTCATGCTTGCAAGGCTATAGATATCCTAAATTTAGTTACCATTGTAAGAAAAGAAATAACTGTCATTTCCAGATTCTGTGTCTGTGCAGATGTGTGTCAGACGTGTTTGTTTTGATTAGGTAGGAAAATCTAGCCAAAAATCTGTCCTGTCCTGAAAGGTAGCAGCACGGCTGATGAATCTAAAATTGGTCACAGAATAAAATTAAAATTAAAGAATCTTGCTCAGGCCCTAAAACCATCAGGAAGTTTCATCTAAACATTACATCCCACTGTAGTTAAGTTTAGGGCCTTCCACTGTTCTTGTGCTGGAAGATTTGTGTTTGCTATTAAATGGACCAAAATGAATGTGCAGGCTTTGCCGTTCAGATTGGCTTCAGCAGTTACTGCTCTGTCAATAGGAAGTGGACCAGTAGGGCCAGAACCAGCCACATTAGTTTAAGTAGAAAACAGACTTTAATTGTACAACTTGTTTGATCTCTGACTGGTACTAATGAGTTTACTTGTTTCTTAAGGGGCTGTACAAATCTGATGAGCGATTTGGACCAGGGATTGAGAGCTATCCAGATGGCTGTCAGGACGTTGGCTTGTGGCTCAGGGATCATCTAATTAAACTATGTACTGAAGTACCTGGTTATTTTTCACTCTTGGATTATCCAGCACACTATAGATACATTGATGACAATTCTCAAAAGAAGTATATTTCAGTTGAGGAAGACCCGTTTCTCCGTAGCTATAAACATCTCCCTTTTGACGATAAGGATATTTTCCCTGAAGGAGTCTTTGCATATTCTCGTAGCACAGATCATCTTACTTTGACTCGCTCCTTCCTAGAAGAGTGTGATGCTTGGTATTTTCAGAACACCCCAAAGCTGCCTGAGGAAGACCCTTGGCCTATTGCAAATGTAACCCCTCTACTAGTTAGAATGCAGACGCATGTTTATAAGCACAGGTAACTGTTGATGATTTGTTTATTATGTATGGATTTTTAGAAATTATTATCCATGGGTGTTCATTATTTTCAAATTCACATTGCAGGATAAAAGCTGCATTCCAGATTGTTTTTTATGGCCTTGAGATTACAAGTTGCCAATGAGGATTTTTTTAAAAAAAGAAACAAACAACATATTCATCTCTCAATTCACAAATTTTATTCCTTTACGTTAAACATCAGTTTTATTCCGGTTACACCTATAAAAATAGTCTCAACTCATTAGCATGTCACGAGTTTCTGGAAATCTGGTTTTGAAAGGAATTAGGAGGCAAGGGCTGTAGAGACCTGTTCTGACCTTCCCTGTTCTGAGAGTGTAGCATCTTGTGTAGAGGTAGAAAGATGGAGAAGCAGAGTGCCAGATTTTTGAAAGCACTGAAAATCTGGCCAATGATACCTTTTTGTGGTTGTCTTGACTCTTGTTCTCCTTCAAGGTTATACAAAACATGCTGCAGCAAGTCTACAGCTAGTAGAACTGCCAACTGCATGTCAGTTTTTATGTAGCTCGGTACTTGTACGTGGAGATGCTCTTTGGGCCCACAGAGTATTTCCTTACTTGCTTTTTTGATAGGAACACAAGCTACATATGCATATTTTATAGTCATAGTTAAAGCAGATGATGGAAATTAAATCATAAACAGATGTCATGAGTGTGCATGATAAATTGGTTCATAGAAATATGTGGTAGTCAGATTTTGTTTTCTTATTTTAGTAGATATTTGGTGGCTGGATATTTTTTAACTCCTCTGTAGCTAAAATCTATATGCTGCTGCCAGCACCCCGTACACTGGTTTGCCTTTCTGCCATTAATGTAAGCAAGCTTACACTATCTGAAATAGTTCTTAAAATGATAGCTGGCCTTATTTTCCCATCTTGCTCACCAACATACTTTATTCTTGTTTTTGTGTTTTTTCTTTATGTGTTTCTTCTTGATGTGTTTTTTCTTTAATTGCCGTAGCGGTCTAAGAGTACCTAGCTGCTTAAATGTGCCGTACTGTTTTCTCCTTTTCAAGGCGCTGTCAAGCAGAGTTTACTTCAGATGTCAACCTCATTCTCAGTGGAGCCCGCAGTACTTATGGGCCTCCAGGCCCCAGGGAACTTGCCTCAGAGCAGCTAATTCAGAAGGCAGCAAGAGGAGACTATGATGGGGTCTATGCAATTCTGAGGAATGGACTTGCTCATCCAGACATAGCTGACAAACATGGATACACAGCACTTGCTGCTGCTGCTGTAAGACTCTAAGCATGACTCTTTACCACATGATGAGAAAATGCCTGGTATAGTAGGCTGGATTAAATTTTTCTCTTGTTTCATTACATAGTATGAAAGGAATGTTCAGTAAACAGGAAAAACAGAAAAGCGGTGTGGCATGAGTAGTATCTGTAATGACTGGTATCATGCCAAACCCCACGGTAAATAAATAACCTAAAAGAAGCCCCTTCAGTAAATATTAGAGATGATTTCAAATGTCAGGTTTGATTTCAGGTTATGATTGTGGAGTGGACTAGATCTATGTTCTTGGATGTGACCGTGCCCTTATTATTTTTTTTCCTAGTTGAAATCAGATTCAGACAGAGTTGTTTTGTTTTTGCTGAAAAGTGGTGGTGGCTAGAAACCATGCACGCACAACTTCAATTTCTGTAGGAGGGGGATGAAATCCTGCCCCCCCCCCTTTTTCTTCATGCCCTTTTCAGCTACCTCAATACTTGGCATTCATTGTAAATGGCTAGCAAAATCTAGATAATCATTTAGAATGCTGTATTTCTCCTGTAGCCATCTCAGTCACTTTTAGTCTCTTTCTGTGCATGAATCCTCACTGAATTCCTGTGAAATTCAGTAGTTAAAAATTAGCTGAAAAATGCATGTTCTGAACCCTGTAAGACATGGTTCAGTATTGTGTTTCTATTTTGTGGGAAATATAAATTTGAATTAGCTAAACAGTGTAGAGCGTCACTACTTTAAAACTGTCTTGTTAATTCGTTCCATGTCAAAATCTAGAAGTGTGTACATATATGTGCAAGTATGGATGTTTCCCCCCTACAGGTTCATTCCCACAATGATGTTGTCAATCTTCTTCTTGATAGTGGAGCTGATGTGAATAAGTGTAGTGATGAAGGATTATCTGCTCTCTCCATGTGCTTTATTCTCTTTTATCCAGAAGAATCTTTTAAGGGTAATATTGCTGAGAGGAGCTTGCACAGTTACAAGGTTTGTTTACTTCTAATCTAAAATGACAGAATCATAATGCATTATTTCCTCAAGCTGTAAGCTTTTTAAATTTACTGTGTATACTCCCTAGGACAAAGTCAGAACTTTTATGCATTTTGCTCTCTGAGGATGCAGAATAATCTCTACTCTCACTGCTAACTCCTAACTCAAAGGACCAAGCTCCAGTGCAGTTACAAGCTTACTCTGCAATTGAAATAAGGTGCTGTATCAATAGCAGAGATGTGAGGCTGTGTTGACTAGGTGTTTAGCACAATGAAGATGCAGTGGGGCAGTTGTTGGGAATTACAAAAGCATAAGCAGAACAAGAGGATGTAGGTGATTCTCCTGGTACTATGTAATCCTGCTGGCATCATGGAGGTGGCTAGTAAAAAGCAATTGTACTGTCAGAAGTCTGCTGATCCTTGGGGAGTGCTCACAAAGGAAGAGTCATATCCCTGGCCTTCCTCCTGCCACAAAAAGAAACACCTGCTCTGGTGTAGGAACACAATACACATTTTGTAAGAGTGCAAACCTGGGAATGGGAAAGAAAATGAAAGCAAGGGGGTCAGGAATCACCAGCCAGGATGAGAAAACAGATAAAAACGGGGTCTGGGCAGGAACTGTGTGGTCTTTGAAATGTTTCAGTGGAGTCTAGAAATGGAAGGGTGCTGCTGAGACTTTCACATGAGGCTAGACAGGCAGTGGCCCATGCCTTGAGGAAACTTGTTGAAAATTAAGTACCAAATAATCCTCGGTTGCTCTGAAGTCACTGTTCCAGTTCCAAGAGTATGTTCAAGTGGTGGCCCATTGCTAAAGTTGCAAGACTTTTATGGGAAAGGGAGAAGGGGAGTGAGAGAGAGCAGCTGCTCAAAACTGCACAGAAAATCAATGTGGAGCTATTACCTCTCATTCTGGAGGTAATATGAGGTAATTAGGAATAGAGAGGGGATCTTTCTGTGTTGGTTTGTATCTCTCACAGGCTCTGAGATTCTGCAAGGTAAATGTACATTGCTTTTACTTTTCCTCTGAGTTGAATATGCATCCAGATTTGGAAACATCAGCCTTGTAGATCCTAGTTCCAGATTCTCATGCAAGCTAATGCAAGTTGAAAATCTGTGTCTTGTTTTATTTCAGCAATTTTTTTTCTTTTAAGCTAGGTGATGTATACTGGAAGAAACTTTTAACTCTTCTAAACAAGTTTTAGACACCATGGAAGTTGAACAAGAAAAATATTCCCTTATTTTAAGAGGTTTTTTTTTTAAAAAAAAAAACAACCAAACTTAGTTACAAATTACTTCTAAATGATTTTCCTAACAGTTATTAACAAAATTCCTTTATCATTATATGCTGTACTGTGTCACTGTTCTGATATGTTAATATGCTGAGTCATGCATTGGAAGAAGAATTTTTTTTCATTTTTGTAACCTCTTTTTTTTTTTAAATCTTTAAGTGGAGTGAACAATCAGAATCCTCAGAAACAGTCAATGTGGCTGAAGGCATAATCTCAAAGTAAGTCTCATGCACTATAGATGGGAGACCAACTCTCATAAACGCTTTTGTATAAAGAAGGTAACAGTATTTCACATATTTCACAGAAGTGTGCATCCATTGCAGGGCAAGATTTTTTTTTTTGTTTAAGTGGGCAAATCTTGTTTTCATGCCAGTAGAAGCCACTCGTTTATACACTCTAACTCATGTCAGCAGTGGGCAAAGACTGCAGTTGAAAAGTGTAGTTCAAGCAAAGGACATCATACTTGAGCAAGACAAGATTTCTTGTTAGTGGAGTGTGAAAAGCTGCTAAGTATGCAATGGACACTTGCAGTGGAGTGTAGATGTGAGGAAGGAGAATATATTTGCTTTATTTCTTGAAGTCTTGACTACATATGAACTTGTTAGTTGTTTTCTGCAAGTGTCTGTTCAGCAGTGTCAACTGAAACGTAGTCCAACTATTTTGCCTTTGTGGATCTTTGAAAAGGCCACATTTTACTTTTTGCTTTGCTTACAGAGCAGTCACCAAAGATGACGAAATTTTTGTGTTGGGTTTTATGGCAGTGTAGGTTTTAATATCTTAAAACTCCCAAACTGAAAATTCCTGGTTGGCCTTCTGGCCTTCATCCCTTACATTTTACTTTTGTGGCACATCCTCCCACCTCCCATGATTCTTGCTGTCTGAAATATTGTGCATATTGCATGTTGTTTGTTGGAATATAAAGATTCATTGAATGTAGGGCTCGTGGGTAAAGCTGAGTTAATACCATGCCTGAAAAGATGAGTCTCCACTGAGAACACTTTGTGATGGAGTTTCTGGGTGATTTCCAAGTGCTGTTTGCCCTTTTTTTTTCTCTTTTTTTTTTTTTGGTGGTGTCAAGATTTTGGGGGGGGGAGGTAGATAGTTTGCCTCCATGGAAATGCAGATGGCATCTGGAATACACTGTCCTAGTCTAACATAGCTCCTGTTCCAGCTTTTGTTTAAGGGAAGCACTGTACCTTTGTTTTCTTGGAATGGGTGAATGAGGTGTGATTGAGGAAAGAATCTTCCAGGGAGTCTTCGATGGCAGGAAGGAGGAGTCTGTTTCTTTCATTAAACAAGTCTAAGACTAAATGTTTGCAAGTCACATTGAGTGACTGGTGGAAATGCAGGGAACCTTTCCTAGCTTCCCCTGTCTCCACGCAAGGGCTTTTCATGACCACAGGGACTGCTTTTGCATGCCACTCCTTTAGTTTAGAGGGCTGAGATACACTGGCAGTGCTGTCCCCTCTTCAGATCATAATGATGTTGCCTGGGTGGTGTAGGGCAGTTGTGATGCAGCCCTAAAGACTGCCATGTCTTCCCTCTGCTAAGTGACCGTTTTCATGTCTATTACCTGGGAGTCATTTTAGTCCACTAGCTTTTAGAGTTTTCTTGGAAGGTGCTAATAAATTATTCCGATATTTTCCATGTCAATTCTAGACGACAGAAGAGGTGGGAAACAATCCAACTGCTGCTTCGTCGAGGTGCAGATCCCAATGCATCCTGGGTCCCACCACACCTTCTGTTCTTTGCTGTTAAAGCTGCAGATGCAGAAGCAGTGAAACTCCTCTTAGAAAGGGGAGCCAGGACTGATGTGCGGCTTCCATCCAAGGTTTTACTGGATTATCATTCATAACGTGGGATTCTAGATGTGTACTGCAGCCTCAGTGCCCTACTGTAAAATATCCTGCATGTCAGAATCAGCTTTAGAATGGCCAGAAAGCTGTTTAAAGCGATTATCCCGTTCAAAGATTTTTTTTTTAGTAGAAAGAACTCAAAGCTCTTTACTCTCTAAGTATTTTTTTTCCTCATTATGTTTCCTGCTTGCCAAGCTTGTGAGTGGCTGGGGAATACTTGTGAAGCTGCTCCTCAAGTTGGTAATAGCTGTTGTGGTATTTAGTAGGCTTAGTGTCTGGGACCTTTAGTGTTCCACAGTCCTATAACTCTAGGCTCTAGGTTTATGGTGGCTGTTTGTGAGACACAGCATGTGGGAAGAGTGAGCTTGTATTATTCTTTGAAAAAATATTTAGCGCTCTTTAAGTGCTGCTTGTGATAAACAGGAGTCTTAATGCTATGTTTGTGTTTTTAGTTAGGGGGGTTAACTCCTCTCCACATAGCTGCCTCAATTCCTGGGGAGGAAGGGGTCCAGATAACACAGTATCTCCTGCATTCTGCCCCAGATCTGAATGCAAGGGCAGAAGATGGAAATGAGATATACGGTCCAGACAAGGTATGTTGCTTTTTGAGCTCATCTTCTTTCAGCTGTTGAAATTCAGATTGTACAGGACCTAAGCAGGGAGTTGGGATTCCTGCCTGCTTGATTTCACAGTGAAATCTTTGCATTCCACTGAAAGAACCTTTAAAAAAAAAAGAAAAAGCCACTTGAGGTCTATAGTATTGGGTTGCAGTAAACATATCCTTCTGTTTTTGGTGCCCCAGAACATTTTGCTATCATGCCTTATATAAGGCAACGTTTAAAAGTCCCTTGTGTGTAGTCCAGTACAAATGCCTGAAGATATGCCTGCAGAAACAGATATGTCTGTGATGGGACTTGCTTGTTTCATCTCCATGGAGCTGGCCTAACACTTCTTTTCTTTCCTTTCCTTATTTCTCTTTTCTTTGAACCCCAGCTGTCTCTGCTAGATTCCTGCAGCATTCTCTGTGCCTACAGGTTGCAGAAGATCAGCCTAGCAGTAGACTTTTTTGATAGTATAGCACTTTTTAGTTAGAGTTGCCATTTTTAATGATAATTCTCTAGTGCTGATGGAGCTATGTCAGTAACACGTGCTTTTTTCTGGCATTTGTTACCTGATAAATTACTTTAAGTTGTAGTAACAAAATCTTGTAGTCACAGAACAGTTGAAAGATTGGAAGGGACCTCTGAAGATTGTGTAGTACAATACCCCTGCTCAAAGCAGGATCAATTATAGCATGTTGCTTGCGATCTAGTCCAATTGGTTTTTGAGTATCTCCAAGGGTGGAGACTCCACAACTTCTCTGGGCAACCTGTTCCAGTGGCAATGCTTTTCCTAATGCAGCCTAGGATGCTGTTGACCTTCTTTGCTGCAGGGGCGCACTGCTGGGTCATGTTCAACTTGTCCAGCAAGACGTCCAGGTCCTAGTCTAGAAGGTTTTTTCCATCTGGTCAGCCCCCAGCACATACTGGTGCCTGGAATTATTCCTCCCCAGGTGCAGGGGAGGAATACAACAATTTCCTTTTGTTGAATTTAATAAGATTTTTCTCTGCCCAATTCTCCAGCCTGTCCAGGTCCCTCTGAAAAGCAGCACAACTGTGTGGTGCTTTAAACCACTCTTCCCGGTTTTGTATCATCTGTGTACTTGCTGAGGGTGCACTCTTGTCCCAGCATTGAGGTCATTAATGAAGACATTAAATAGTATTGGCCCTAATATCTGCCCCTGGGGTATAGCACAGCTGGACTTTGTGCTGCTGATCACAACCCATGATCCACCTCACTGTCCGATTGTCTAGTCCATACTTCTTCATCTTGTCTATGAGGCTCACTGAGGAGACAGTGTTGAAAGCCTTGCTAAAGTCAAGGTAAACAACATTCACTGCTTTCCCATCTTTCACCAAGCTGGTCATCTTATTGTAGAAGGCTATCATGTTTGTCAGGCATGATTTCTCCTTTGCAAATCCATGCTGACTGCTTCCAGTCACCTTCTTATCTGTAGTATGTCTGGAGATGGCTTCTCAGATTTTTCCATCAGTTTCCCATAGGCCGAGGTGAGGCTGACCAGTTTGTAGTTCCCTGGTTCTTCCTTCCATTTTGCCAGAAATGCAAAGAAATTCCTCAGAAACCTCCCCTGCTCGCCATGACCACTCAGAGGTAACCAGAGTGGCCTTGCAATGACATTGGCCAGCTCCCTGGCATACCATCAGGTCCCAATCACTTAAAAAAGGAGTTGGCTTATGTAACTAGACTGACAAAATTTATGTTGTCATGACAAGGACTAAGGTGAATGTCTGCAGGACAGAGAGATTTAGATGGCTTTGTCAGTTTGTATTTTAGTAGAATCGTAGAATCATAGAATCATTGAGGTTGGGGACTCTCTCAACCAGCGTCCTGAACAGGCCAAAGTCCGCCCTCCGGAAGTCCATGGTTGCGGTTTTGCTGGCCCCCCTCCTTACTTCACCAAGAAGCGAGAATTCTATCATTTCATGGTCGCTAAGCCCAAGACGGCCTCCGACCACCACATCTCCCACCAGTCCTTCTCTGTTTGTAAACAGCAGGTTGAGCGAGGCACCTCCCCTGGTAGGCTCACTTACCAGCTGTGTCAGGAAGTTGTCTTCCACACACTCCAGGAACCTCCTAGACTGCTTCCTCTCTGCCGTGTTGTATTTCCAGCAGACGTCCGGGAAGTTGAAGTCCCTCACGAGAACAAGGGCTAGCGATTGAGAGACTTTGTCCTTAAGTAGTAAACGGGAGAACTTAATACCTATTTATCAACAGTACTTAGTTACAGAATGCCCAGACACAGTGTAGGCAAGATTTACTTTCTCAAATATCACTTTTGTTTTTTATATTGATCTGGTGACCTTATATTCATAGACCTTAAATGAGTGGACATGTGAATGAGCTTGACTCAAGGCAGGCCCTTTGTGCCTGAAAGCTTGCTTCTTCCCTCCCACTCCCTACACTGTATCGTTTGGCCCAGTGAAAGTTAACAACTTCTCTCTCTCAAATTTGCCTTCCCTAGACTTCTCCACTGGTTTTATTAAACTTCTTAGTGTGCAGTGCAAAAGCAGTCTAGCAGATGAGACCTGAATGTAGAGAAGAAAGTAGGAAAAGGGTGGCTGTTGTTTTTGTGGGGCTGAACAAGTCTTGTCCATGATTGAGATCCAGACCAATGGGTGACCAGGCAGGTTTATTTTCTGTTAACTTGTCTTTAGCGTATGTTGCAAATGTGCACATCATTTCACTTAGATTCCTCAGCCTCAAGCCAGAGAAGCCAACTTGACAGGTGGTGTCACTTTGCAACTGAAAAATGAAGCAGGACCACCACAAGAGTACTTTTCCTCCTATAGTGGTCCTGTCCCTGAAGAAGGTGGAAGGAGTGCATTGCATATTGCATGCGAAAGAGAGGATAACAGTGAGGTAAGATCATAGCATCTGAGGCTCTGCTCATAGGGAGTAGTTCTAAGCTAATCTCAAATGACATAACTTGTCAGTGAAGACATTTCATCCCTCTGTAAGAAGGTGATTGAATACCAGCGATAAACTCCCTTTCTACTGATTTATTAGTGTTGTACTGATTAAAAATCTATTAGCACTTGAGGAAAAAACATTTCTTAAATCTTTGGAGTTCTGTTTGACAAGAGAAACTCCTTTAGTTGAGTTTCCATTGGTTAATTGGCCATTAACTTAATCATCCACAAGGCCAATTTGAAGTTGGACAGTCTTAGTTTTGGCATGCACTAACCTCTGTGCATTTGATTTTGTACTATAGTAACATTCTTCTAGCAGATTTGGGATGCATGCAGTTGGAGAAAAGTATTTGAGAGAAGTGACCTACTTCTTCAGAAGCAAACCTACACATTCCTTCTGGTGGCAGGATTAATGAGATTTGATAATCTGGTTGTGAAGAGGCTTCATGTATAACACCACTATGCTTGGGGTTCTCAGTCATGAAAAAGTGGATGTATATTTTTACTATAACATCATAGTTTAGATGAAGGTTTGAATGTGTTTTATGCTGCTCATTTTATTAATTATACTACTATTATTAAATTTAATATTAAAAAGTTAACTTTATTATGATCTAATTTTACCTTTTTTCACCACACTTGCCTACAAAGCATGCCAGAGATGTTATCTGCCTCCTTTTAATGCATCGGGCAAATCCAAACACATTGTGGAGTGGCCATTCACCACTTTCCTTAGCAATTGCCAGTGGGAATGACTTGGTGAGCATCTTTAAGTTCCTTCATTTTTTTGGGTGTACTTCTCCATTCATGTCTGCCTTCTGTGATGACAGCCAAACTACATAATGAGTGGTGCTTGCAATCATACATTTTCAGTGAAAATAATAAAGTTTTTACTTTTCTTTCAAGCCTATGGATATTTTGTGAGCCAAACTAGAGGAATCGTAAAGGACTATAGTATGAGGTAGCCAGAAATACTTGGGTAGGACTCAGAAGGGACTAACATTTGGAGAACTGTGTTCATTTTGTGAATCACAAGAACATTCAGTCCTCTTACAGGCTGCCTCCCTGCGTGGAGCAACCCAACCAAACACCAGAACACTTGCTTCTGGGTATAAGGCAAAAGGGTAGCCATTGATGGTAGGAAGCATGCTGTTCTATGAAAAGATTAATGATCAGTCTTAGAAAGGATTTGGTTGTAATGAGGCTCAGCACTCCACAGATGAGGCTTATAGTTCACACAGTAGAATTCCGTGTGTGAAGTTAGCACCTGTCTTCCCGAGCAGGGAGTGGACTCCCTTCTGCCCACACTGGGCCCATAACAGCAGGTCTGCAGCAGCCAGCATGGTGCAAGAGAAGATATGTAGCCAAAGCAGGTGATAAACCAGATGTGTCTGTGGTACTCTACCTCTCTTTGAATAGAGCTTGGTGTGTCCAGGCTCCTGGCTCATCTCTTTGTGGGAAGCAAGGCGGGAGAATGATGGGGTGAGAGTGGCACCCTGGCTCCCCATGAAGCTCAGCTGTTGTGCAGCCAGCACACAAGGTAATGGCAAGAACACTTGTAAGGGGGCAAGCGTGACTGACTCTAGCCTAGCAGTTCAGATAAGCTGAAAGGGGCAGGGCTGGAGTGTGATTTCTGCTTCCCTGTTTACTTTTCTCCAATACAAAAGCACACAAATAATCCAGAGAAGCATTCTCTTGGAAACACAGCCATTAGCAAAGCTGGGGGGGGAAATCCTTTTCAGTATTTTTGATGAAATCAACATTCTACGTTTTGTTCTGTCACTACAAAATTTATACTTTACATAGGATAAATGCTAGAACATAGTAGAAAATACCATTTTGTGTTGTTAGTCTTTAACTATATTCCTTTCACTGGAAGGGTATCAAACATCTATAAAAATAAAACTGGATGCAATATAATATGGAGCTAGAGTGTGGACTGTGGAAGGGGTTATAATAGAAATGGCTACAACTGCATACAACATAAAATAGACTCTGTATCAAGTGTTTGACCGTGAACCTTTTTCCTTACACTGTCTTCATCATTTTTAAGACAGTTTTTGTATTTTTCTGGGCAAAAGTGTTTTCTTGCAACACAAAAATTTAAATTTCATTATTTTGAATGAAATAGAAAGTCCCATATCCAAAAACTTCTACTGCTTCTCCCATCTTCTCAGAGGCTAACGTCTGATGAAGTAATGATCTAATAGGCTGTAATTGATCAACCTATCTAATCCTTATCTTTGTGGTAAAGCTTTTTTTTTAAAGAAATACACTTTATGAATCAGACCAGGTGATTTTTAAAGCTACCCTCTCATGCCTTTGATACTATTGTTTGGTAAAGTACTCCATGATAACCACTATGATTCACGCTAAAAGAAGTGAAAACTACTGTCTGGTGGACTAAATTTTTGTGTGCTACTGAAGCTATGACAGGTACTAGCAGATACTCCAAGTGTGCTGTGGTAAATACTGTAAAGCTTTAGGGTCTTGACTGATCTCGCTAGGGTCTCACTTTCCTGCTGTAGAACTGTCAATAATGGCTTCTCCGGTCACTAATTTGTCACATTTGCATATGCACATTTGCAGGCAGTGGTTGAACTCCTCAAACATGGGGCTGACCCAAATCTACCATTAAGTGGAGCAGTAAGAAGTGCCCTCTGTGCAGCTGTCAGTACGGCATATGAACAGCAGAGAACGACAGCACAGAGGATTGCTTTGGTGAGATAACATCTGGGTGTTTGTTTGTTTGGTTTTTTTAAACTTCAGAAAAAAAGTGGTTTTTGTCAGGTGCATTGAGTCCCCTTTCTCTTTAATGGGTAAGCTGATTTTTTTTTTCTGGAACAATTAATTTGTGTCTATTCCTAATACTGTTTGTTTCTGTCCTGAGGAACAGGGGGTTTGTATGGAAATCCATTTTCACGTTTGAGTAAAGAGGATGATAACCTTGTGTAGAAGAGGAAAAACTACATTAAAGTCAAACGGGATGGTTGTAGTGCCCACAGCCCTGTCAAATCTGACTATTACCTTGTTTATAAACACAGCCAGCATCCACATGAAGAGAGATGCATTGTGTTTGGTTGTTACTGTAAAGTGGTCAATACCACTTGTGATGAGTGCACTTTCTCATCTATGATGAGGTCAATGGCAGCATTTGGCCTTGTGAAAATTGGAGTTTTTCTCCTCATCCCAGGGAGCACAGGGCTGATCTCATTCAGAGTGGAGGTGAGGCAGGCTGCAGCTGAGGGGTCTGGAAGCAGAGGCAATTTCCCCGGCTGGGTTCTGTTCTGCCCCCTCCCTCATGAGTTGTCCCTGCTTCATTTGTTGCTGCAAGATTGTGAGGTACCCAGAAACAAATAGCAACTGCCTGCAAGAAGGTTTTACTTACAAAACACATTTAGATTTGACAATTCATCATCAGCTCTAAAGTGGCAGAAGAAATGCATGGTTCAGTGCACAAAATAGTCTCACAAATAGAGGTTAAGTTCTGATGATCAGTCCTGTCTCTTTAGCTGTGGTGTGAATGCAATTTTTTGGGAAGGTTGTCTTTTTGCTTGGATGTGTAATGATTTGCTTTCTTCAGGTTGATAAGCTGCTTGAAGCTGGCGCAGATATCCTTGCACCAGTTACTCTTAGGGAAGGACAGAGAAAAGCTGTGGGAACAGCTGTGGACTATGCCTATTATAAATATTATCAGGTATGACTTCAGTTCCCATATCTGAAAGTACTGTGCATTTGCATCTATTCAAATGCATGGCCTGTTGTGTCCTTATGAATTGTCTAGGGCCTTCTTCAGAAACCTTCATGGAAATCTGTTTTTTCCCTTCATTTGTTGTGAGACTCAGTTCAGCACCAAATGATATATTAATCACTTAAAGTCTGAATACCTCTAATAGTTTTGCCTGTGAAGGCAATCCTTGCTGTTATGTATTATAGTAAGATTCCATCCATAATCGGATTGGAAAGAGTTAATCGTAATCTTAAACCCAGGCATTAAAACCAAAAGTAATATGTGTTTCCGTGAAGCTACAATCAAATCAGGAGAAGTTATTATGGGTTATATATTATGGTAATTTTAGATATATTGTAAGCTATGATAAGACATTATTGATCAAACTTTAAAATAATGGATT
>NW_008794455.1:0-7979 GCF_000699145.1 Aptenodytes forsteri | reverse complement strand
ATATATATATTTGCTAAATAAATGGATTTACTAAAGTTGTCCTTAATCATTTATAATCCCTTATAAAAAGAATCTTACTGTGAAGTATAACTAATAAATTCCTGCCTGATGCTTTTTTTCCTGGATATATTTGTTTAAAAAAACTTTCAAAAGGCCTGGGATTCTGTGACAGTTCTAATTAGAATTAATATAAGATTTTTTTTTTAATAGCTTTCTTATTAACAAGAAATATTTTAATAGCTTATTAACAAGAAAGCTTACATGATAAGCAGATTGCTTACCTCTGGGACATAAACAGTAGTTGTTCTGAAAAGAACAAAAGTAATGGTGCACCTCGTTCACAGAGCAGCCTGCTTAGAGCTAATGAGGGCTTTTACATCCCATACCAATGTTTTGTGTAGACATTAAATTGTGATTTCTTTGCTTGCAATTGCAGCTGATTTATTAACAAGAAAGCTTACATGATAAGCAGATTGCTTACCTCTGGGACATAAACAGTAGTTGTTCTGAAAAGAACAAAAGTAATGGTGCACCTCGTTCACAGAGCAGCCTGCTTAGAGCTAATGAGGGCTTTTACATCCCATACCAATGTTTTGTGTAGACATTAAATTGTGATTTCTTTGCTTGCAATTGCAGCTGATCCTCAAACAGGAAAATAAATTAAGCAATTTATAGCTGTAATCACAGGTCAAACTTGATCACCATACTCCAGGTACCTTACTTACTTTCCTGCCTTGCTCTGGACTTTTGTCTATACTCTCCTTGCTGGCACTTGTTACAGGGAAGCAGTATGGGGAAATAAGGAACATAATAGTGGACAAGCAGTGCCCTCTAGCTGTTTTTTCATTTCCAAGAAACTTTTTGGTGCTTCTAGAAGTGCTGTGAGAGGAGCTCTGCAAGATGAGGGCAGCTTCCAGGTGCAAGATCCTCACCTGGGTCAGGGCAACCCCCAGTATCAATACGGGCTGGGGGATGAAGGGATGGAGAGCAGCCCTGCCGAGAAGGACTTGGGGGTACTGGTGGATGAAAAGCTGGACATGAGCCAGCAATGTGCACTCGCAGCCCAGAAGGCCAATCGTGTCCTGGGCTGCATCCAAAGCAGCGTGGCCAGCAGGTCGAGGGAGATGATTCTGCCCGCCTGCTCTGCTCTGGTGAGACCCCATCAGAGGGATGGAACACCTCTCCTGCAAGGACAGGCTGAGAGAGTTGGGGTTGTTCAGCCTGGAGAAGAGAAGGCTTCGGGGAGACCTTCTTGCAGCCTATCAGTACTTAAAGGGGGCTTATAAGAAAGATGGGGACAGGCTTTTTAGTAGGGCCTGTTGTGATAGCATAAGGGGTAATGGTTTTAAACTAGAAGAGGGTAGATTCAGACTAGATATAAGGAAGAAATTTTTTACGCTGAGGGCAGTGAAACACTGGCACAGGTTGCCCAGAGAGGTGGTGGATGCCCCATCCCTGGCAACATTCAAGGTCAGGTTGGACGGGGCTCTGAGCAACCTGCTCCAGTTGAAGATGTCCCTGCTCATTGCAGGGGGGGGTTGGACTACTTTAAAGGTCCCTTCCAACCCAAGCTATTCTATAATACTATGATTATCCCTTGAAGAAACATCTGAAAATTGTTTTAGTTAACTTGTTGAGCACTCACAGTAATAATATAATAATAATGATAATTGGAACAACTAGAACATCTAACCTGGACATATCCTGTGCCCCATATCACAGACTGAGCTCCAAGCCAGGATCCAGCAGGGGTTGGCTTTAACTCTGAAACACTTGTGTGTTAGTGTTCCTGTACATTAGTAGATTAACTTACGGTATGTTGCAGGATAGGAGAATTGCTCACACACCATACCACACACTGTCAGCATCTGAGCAGGAACTTTTTCAAACACGCCGATCACTGCTGGAACACATTACAGCGAAGCTCCGTGAACATGTCATCCTGAAAGAGAAAGCGTGGGATCAAGAAGAGCTGAGAAGATCCAAGAAATGTTAGTTCAAGCCTAAGAGTGGTTCAAGATTAAGGGTAGCATTACCTAGTGTGAAGGGGAATTTATTGTTCTAATTTCAGTGTTACTATCTGAAAAGGTAACTCCTAAGAAAAACGGCTCCTAAATATGTGGTAAGGAGATGTAGGGGTTCCACAAACATTAAAGAGAATGCACAAGGCATTGTGAAGAAAATCTGAATATGAATTTAGTGCCTGTCAGCTGCTTCCTGGTAAATCCCTGTACAAGATCTATTACCATGTGTTAAGGAGTGACTGAGGGAGCTTGCTCCTCTTTCATGGGAGAACCTTGGAATTGCTTCGCATTTAGTGCAGGGAACAGGATGCATGCAATGGTGACTGTGGTCACCTAGTGTATTTTCATTCCTTATGGCAACTTACCCTCAGGTCCTTTCCTAAGACTCCCATTGTATCAATGCTTTTCTGCTATTAGAGTAGCAACAATGAATATAAAAATTAAGATGATTTGAGTTACATCTTCAGCAGTAGTCATATGTGTGGTGAAATCAGGCTTAGAATCTAGGTCTCCGAATACCAGTCTTTGGGGCAGAAGAAGTATCATACTTGGGAAGTGATCTCTGAATATAAGATTGTTACCTTTGCAGTTCAGCATAACCTGTGACTCTGTGGCTTGTCACAAGCAGGAAATAAGAGTAAATTATCTGTATGCTTTCTTCCTCTTGGCTGTGACATAGCAACTTGGCTCCTTTTTTCTTGGCTTCTGAAGCTTGTTGATGGAAGATGCATTTTATTATGTGTCTTCAAATTTTATGCAGTAGACAGAGCCAAGCAGACTTTTAATGAAGGTGGATCTTGTGACTGGTATTCTAATTCTCAAGTCAGAATACTGATTTTTGTTTTCCCCCATGCCCCCTTTTGTTGGTGTAGTGGATTCAGCCGTTCATGCATGTGTTTCAAAGAAGAAAGGAGAGACCCATCACGTGGAAGAAGTGAGGTAGGGCAGAGATACTGCACTCAAGTATTGACTATTCTTAGTCAAAAATACTATGCCGTGTTTTTTTTTTCCTCACCAAAACTGTTGTCACCCTTCCATTTTTCTCCTTTCTAATTTTCCTTTCTATCCAGACTTACCAGCTGCAGTTAGCTTCTTTCTCTGCTCTGATCACATCACTCCTTTGCAGCTTCAGACTTTGCCATGAGAGTCTGCATAATATTCAGTCTTCTTGTGGAAGCAGTGTGTCCTTGTGTTTTAAACCAATTAATGACATCAGTACCTTAGAGCAGCATGCAAATGCTAAGAAATAGGCCCATACAAATTTTGTAGCTTACATTTCTCCAGAAATTGCAGGAACGACTTGTACAATTTGAATGTTATTCTTGGAAGGGTGTATTAACAAAAGTTTGGATAATAATGGCAATACTTGCCTCAAGGTTACTGAATTCTGTCATCAGTTTCTCCTACTGCAGGGAATTCACAGGCTTCTGAACTTTGTCTCAGTATTTGAATCAAGAGGAAGTAACATAGGTGTCGGGAGCTGGGGCACTTTTGAAGACAGAAATTTTGAGGTAGCATTTTTGTTGAACCAAGATGGATCAATAATAGCATAAGATGCAGAAATAGCCCAGAAGAATATAAAGTGAACTAAAATAAAATCCGTAAGGTTAAATTAGCACACAAAGATTTTACAAATAGATCTCAGCGGTGACTCGCAGAGACAGATGAAACCTCAGTGAAACTTGCTACCTATTGGGAAAGGATTCTTAAATGCTTTAAAAAGGATGTAAATACGTAGTCCAGCTTGCACTTAGATCTAACATTCTGCTTCCTAGTCCCACTGAAAGCCTTAGCCCAAGCACTCTTTGTTTTATGTTCCAACTTTGGAATAACTGTTGTGGTGCAGTGGCCTGTGAGTGTCCCTGTTTGTCTCTGCAGTATTCCAGTGGGTTCTGTGAGTTTGTTTTTAAGTTTGCTAGCTTGGCTTTGTTTTCTCTGGCCATATATAATCTGGTCTGCCTGCCAGTTTGAAAATGGACATCCCCAGACCCAGTGTCACGAGTACACTAAAGCACACAGTGTGCTAGTGTATGGCACGGTGTGGATGTTTGTTTGGTAAAGGCTTGGGCATGTTTCTCACTAGGAAACTTGGCTTTTCTGGGGGCCGTTTCTGGGGGCTGGCTTTGCAGGTGGTATGCAGCCTGTTCCCCACAGACTCCTGTGATAAGCTACAGAGTCTCCTGTTTCTTTGTTGTTGAACATTATTGTTAAACATTATTCCTATATTGTAGCCATTTTGATTTAGTTTTACTGTGATCTGCAAACGTGCTGTCAGCTTGAGGAAAACCCTAAACAAACAATAATGTGCTTTCATTTTATAACTACCTTTGTTCTAGGCTACCGTTCTTTAAATACTGCTATCAGTGTGGACGTTCAGTTGGTGTTCAGCTATCACCTTGCACGCATTGTCATGAAGTCTTCACTTGCAGTGAGACTTGCAGAAGGAAATCCTGGAATGAGCGGCATAGGCAGGAGTGCTTGGGATTGCTGGGTAAGTCTGACTGTCATTACTGTATGAGAACAGTGGTTTGTGCATGTGTACTGACCTGGGTATGTCTTCCTTGTAATGGACCAGTAAAGTGTGTTTTATGAAATAATTTTAAAAGGTTCAGTTCATTCACTTGAATAGCTGTGTTTTTTGTGAATCTGTCAGCTTTAAGAGAGCTGCTACTGTTGTCATTACTCTCAGTTTCAAGAGAGAAGAATCTTTAAGGTGAGTGCAGAGCAAAGGAAATAATACTCTCTCTAAGACTAAGGTTCGCTACTGCGGACATCAATAGACAACTTTCCAGGCTGAAGGACCCCAATAGATCTAATAAGCTAGGCAGAGTGGAGCTTTCTGTACAAACTCTACCTCTTAATTACCTCTATCTGTGTATTAGAAGAGAAATCAATAAGATTTCTGACTTTTATGCATGGAATTGTTGATGCCACACTACTGTGGTTCTTGGAAACCACACGTTACACACACCACATGCTACGTAGCAGTAGAAGACTAGCATGGTAGAAATTATACTATTTTAATTATATCAGATGCTCACATAGATTGAGTGAGAAATCTGTCAAATGTGAAGATGGATACAGAACTGCTGTATTCACAGAAGTTCTGTGATTGATGTGTCTTTTAGTGGCTGCCTGGGATGGGACTTTTAAATCTGGGTACATGTAAAACCCTGTGTGTTGGGGATAGTGAGGTCTGTCCCACTGGAGATAAGTTATATCAAACATACATGCTTACCAGTATGGGCTCTGAATAGAATCAAACTATTATAGGATAAGATAGGATAGGATAGAATAGACAAGACATCAAACTACAAGGACAAATGGTGGGTAATATGGCAGCTGTACACTGGAGGACTTAAACATGAAAAAAATTGCATTCATTTAGAAAACAGAATTTTACTACCTAGTCTTTAAAAATGTAATGTGTTAGGGATACAGCTGGGTGATGCTAGGATGTTAACTAGTAATTATGTAAGTTACTGCTTCTTTTTGTAGTAATCCCTTTCCTGTATGGCAAATGCCAAATTTCATTCAATTCAGATACAGTGAATTCAATTCAGAACAAGTGTGAATGTCTTCCTATAGACAGAATTTTTCTCAGCAATAAACAAACTTCTTTTTAAGTAGTGTCTTCCTTTCTAGTTATTTTTGAGGTAGAAAGGGTTTTGTTTGTTCCTTTGTTTTGTTTCTTTTTTCTCTCCCATGGTTGTTTTTAATTTAAAATGACCTGAAATTCCCCAACTCAGACCAGTTTGAGCAATTCAATCTGTTGCTCTGGGAGCCTCTGATGCCCTCTGCTCTGTTTCCTGATTCCTGTGCTTTTCACTGTAGGGCAACATGATTAGCATTTATTTTGTACCTTATGAGCAAAACTCTCAATGTTTAACTGAGTCCTGAAGTAACTAATAGTCAGTATTAACTGCAGGATTAATACATTCTCAGATATGTTTACTAGAAGAAACAAGTCACTTACACTCCCATATATGGTCATTATTTGCTAGGACGTTTATAGATAAGTGAGTAGGTAGCCACAGCTACCTGAGAGTTGTGTCTCTTAACATCACATTTGATAAACTATGCCAAAATAGGAACTTCCTCAAGTCTTGTACCTGCTTCCAGTTTATTGTTCCAGAGAAACCGAAGGTCACCCAAAGAAATATGGGTTGGGGTTTTTTTTCCCTTTTTTTCCCCCCCCAGAGAGGAGTACAGGTCAAGCAGCTCCGGATGCAAGCAGTGCAGGATGCAAAAAGAATGTCACTGGCGAAAAGGGGGGAAATGGAAGAGAAGGAAAAGATGAAAGGAGAAATGGAAGAAAGAGTAAAGTTGGGACTGGTAGAAGAGAGCATCACAGGAAGAATGACTGACTTGTTTCAAGTCACTCCTACTATTGCGTGGACAACTTTTAATACCATTGCACTTTCTGCCTTGTACTCCACTGCTACTAAGGTTAAAAGTGATCTAATTTGACATGTTTTGAGAAACTAAAACCAAAACATCTTTCTAAGATACCGCATATGAGCCCAACGACGATAACGCCATCAAAAACCAGTCTGTGGGGATATATACAAGTTATGTATTTAAATAAATGTTTGCAATTAGAAATATGGTGAACTTCAGATTGGTTTTAATGGTCTAATGCTATATATATATATTTTAAAAACCAGTATTGCCCATTATTAAACTTCATTACAAATATTCCCTCCTGTGGGGAACAGAGGGCCCATTTGGCAACTGGAC
Source organism: Aptenodytes forsteri (assembly GCF_000699145.1). Classification (NCBI taxonomy): domain Eukaryota; kingdom Metazoa; phylum Chordata; class Aves; order Sphenisciformes; family Spheniscidae; genus Aptenodytes; species Aptenodytes forsteri. The sequence continues at coordinate 1,215 of NW_008794455.1, read as the reverse complement.
TTGATCTACAGGGATGCTTCTTACTTCATGGGGGACTTAGATCTGGGATCCTGGGGAGAGGTTGCTGAGGACTGTTCAGCCCGTAGACTATTACCCCTTGATGTTAGCCTACATGGGCACTGACAGTCCTGCCAGGAGAGTCTCTGAGCATATCAAGAGTGACTGCATGGCTCTTGGAGGTGAGGGTTAAGGTCATGGGGCCCCGGATGGTTTTCTCCTTGATCCTACTGCCGAAATGGAAGGGCTTAAGGAGGAGTGGATGGATCTTGAGGTTCAGCACCTTGTTGTGCAGCTGTGTCACTGACAATGGTTTGACTTTAAAACCACCTGTGGTTTGTCCCCCTCTTTGGGGCACAAGCACTGGTAGGGAGGGGTAGAATCCACCTGACAAAGCAGGGTGAAAAAATATCTTTGCTAACAGGCTGGCCAACCTGAGGAGACTAGGAATAAGAAAGGAGGGAGATGATGACCCACGTTCAAGTGAGGAAGTGGTGGACTGGTCTGGCAAGCAAAGGTGCAGAGTGATGTGGTTAAGAATCCTCAAAATCTACAGAACAGTGCAGAATGGGGCCTACCCACAAATAAGGAAGTGCTGAGAGGACATAATGGGAGAAGCTCTCATCTTTTCTTGGGAAACCAGCATGACTGTTGCACCTTTCTGAAGTGCCTGTACAGTAATACACTCAGTATGAGGAGCAAACAGAAGGAATTAGAAGTTTGCATGCCTTTAAAGGGCTACAGTCTCATTGAAGTCACAGATGTGGTGGGAAAGCCCACATGACAGGAGTGCTGCAATGGATGGATATAAATTCTTTAGGAAGTACAGGCTGGGAAGGTGATGAACAGGCGTTGCCCTTATGTGAGAGCAGCTGGAATCCATGGAGCTCTGCCTTGGGGTGAACAATGAGCTGCTTGAGAGCTTATGGCTCAGGATTAGCAGGCAGACCAACATGGGTGATGTCAGGGGAGCGTATCTGTACAGCCTGCCTGGTCAGGAAGTAGATGAGGTCTTCCTGAAACAGATGGAAGAAACCTCATGCTCATAGGCCCTAGTCCTCATGGGGGACTTTAACGACCCTGGTATCTTACAGAGGGACAATACAGCAGCGCACAAACAATCCAGGACATTTCAGTCCAGTACACTCATGACAGTTTCCTAGCACAGGTGACTGAGGAGCCAATTAAAGACCTATTAAACTGTCTTTCTCTCAGCCC
>NW_008794454.1:377931-383205 GCF_000699145.1 Aptenodytes forsteri | reverse complement strand
ATTTGACCTTTATTCTGAAGTAAAATACTTTCCTACATTTTAAACTGAGCAATTCCATTTTCATTTGAACTTACTCTCATCCGTTAACACTTATGGCTGGTTCTGAAGTTTGTGTACTGGTGAACCTCAGAATTAACTTTACCTAGTTCTTCATCCATGTTCTAACCACGCTGGCAACAGGAAAAAGACAGTATATGGAAAGATATATTCAAACTTGCTACTTTTCCTGTTCCTGACTTAAGAACCAAATTTAGTGTTCCTTGCTACTGGAACTTTTATCATGTTTTTAATATCTTAGGAATCATAAGTCGTACAGAAAGACTGTCTCTACAATAGCTTGATAATGAGCTACTAATGAAAGAAAGTTTATTCAAGAAAAAAATCAACACAACTTTGAGACTTCCATAGTAAATATTACTAGTGCTAACATAAAGCCAAAGAAATCAATAATTAACTGATGTCACAGACAAAAATTAAAATTCATATTAAGTACTGTATATCATTAAAAATGGGACAGAGAAGAGTCAATTTTGTCCTACATCCTCCCTCTTTAATATATGTAGGTAAGTATTTGCTGTTCAAACTGGCAAACTAACTTTCAGACCATGCAAACACCCAGTGCTTCATCAACACACAAGTTCTTACAAGATCAGGGCTCAAGGAAAGGCAGTGGGTGAGAAGGATACATCATTTTCTCAAGCACAAAAACCCCTTCTAATTCCCAACTGAAAAGGCTCTTCATAGCATTGAAAATTATAATGACTGGCTTGTGAAACTAATGACAGACTTTAAAATAGCTTTCTTCAAGGTTAATGAATTTAAATTCCCATATCCAAAACCTTCCTGGCAGTAAAATACTCCCACTTTGGACCATTATTAGTATGATATTTCTAAATGTTCACCTCAGCACAAAATGCTGCATTATCATTTCCAAAAAATACATATTTTTCTGTGGTATGTAATATACAAAGAACAGTTTCCTCTGCAGCAGCCTGCAGGCAAACTTTCAAGGTTTAAAAAGCAGCCTCTAGAGAAGCTTAAAAAGACGACAAAGTCAATTAAGTTATAAGAAATCCTTTATTTTTATGAAGAGGGAACATATTAGGAATTTTATTATCAGTCAGTGCTGTACTGCACATGTTTCTCCTTTGCAATTTAGAAATCCTGACTTCTGTTGCAAATTAACCACTACAATTCAAACAACAGAGATGCTCCTTAGAGGAACACTCTACAGGGTTTTCAGTCTCTGTTGAAAAAAGGAATGTATCTTAATTTAGACGCTGAAGCCTACTCCAAACTGTTTTATTACTTAGGCCTTGATAAATATCTTAGAAAAAGATTTTATTATTACCATGAAGCAAGACATTTCAGACAATGCATAAAATTACCTACTGAACTCAGAGTAGGCTGCATCTTTGAAACAATCCATTCAAAATGCAATACCAAGTGTTACAGTGATAAATGAAACAGTCAGAGACTGTTGTTAGCACCTTTTACTGAATGACAAAGCACAAGAAACCTTCCACAGATGTTGAAATTATGAGGCAGCAAAGAGGTGCTTAAATCCTGTTTACTAAAAAATAGAAACAATCATCAAGTTACAAAAGGAGCCTACATTTCATATATCAAGCTCAACCTGTGCTGTGCAGTGTTTATTACTCCACTGTTTTATGATGAGCCTAATACTCCACATTTTGGTCCATAAGAGTGCATCTGCTCTAGATTTTACAGGTAAGGTAAAGATTCAGGCTACATTAAATAAGTCTTGTTAAAGTCTTGTTGAAAAATTAAGCATTATATTAAAATATATTTAATATGCCTACCACAATATTGTTTGCCATCCTATTAACATTCCCACTAATTTTTCTCTGCTATTTGAGCTAAACATTAGTAGTATCTGGGGATAAAACATTTTGCTGATTCTGAAATTTTAAAACAAGATAAAAACAGCTTTTAAATATAAACGGGGGAGACATTATAGTCACATGACATTAATAATGAAATTGTTGTACTTATCTATTAGTGGTATATCAAACTTGCTTTCACTGTGCTATGGGCTCCCTCAGGGATACTCTGTATCCTTTATGAAAAGCTCTTTTTTCTCTCTCTCTTACTTAAAATCACACTTCCAACAATTCAAGAAGACTTTTTCTTGTAGTTTCAATCCATCTAAAAAAAGAACACCATGAGCTCTATGACATCTCTGGGAGATAAAGATCAGGACTATAATTTTGTGAGATGTTTGGGTTGAATTTTATATATATTTTTATATATACATATATTTAAACAATTCCTTAGTACAGACAGTATTTGTTAATCTGCTTTTTGAATCTTATCCTTTTTGGGTCTTTTTGGTGTGATCATATGCAGCAGTAGTAGCATCACAGAAAGGCATAAACAAAGAAAGTACCAGTAAATGGTTATGAACTTCCTTATTCAACAGATGAATGAGTCTTAATTGATTTTTCACTTAATCAAGATCTTTTGTGTGGGATTCTTGTCACTTTTAGTTCTGCTGCACTTTTGGGAGGCTGGACTAAGGAAGGACATTTTATAACTTACCTGCCATATCAAATGCTCTTCTTAATTTTACAGCTTTGGATAAAACATTTGCTGCATTTGATAAAAAAAACTTGCACTGGGGACAAATATTTTTGCAGAAACTGTTATTGCCTTTGGAAAGCAAAACCCCTGAGAACCAAATGATAAGGAGGAAACTGCTTTGCAGGAATTTATCTTTATGGGGACTTTTAGTGCACTGGCTCATAGAACGATTCATGTTTAAATAACTGAAAAGACAAATAACTTCAAGCCTAGAGAGAGAAAGAGGAAACCTGTTAATAGAGAAAGATTTAAATCTGGCTAATGCTCTTGATATAATTAAAAGAATTAAAGAATCCATTAAAGATGCAAAATCAGTACCTACTGTACAATCCAATGAGGTTTCACAGACAGTACCAACTATAGGACAGACACAGAGAAGGAGAACAATAATTTGTTTTACAGTTGAGGACATTTTTAAAAAATTTCTATCTATTCCTTTCCTGAAAAAAATATTTTCTAAGAGCCTGCAACTGTTTTAATGCTGAATTACAGTACCATAAAAGTGATCTAAAATTAGGCTTATGAGATATTTGAATATTTAGCTCATTTATGATTGAGATGAATAGGTCAATCTTTTGTGTACTGAGATTAATGTATATGATACATGTAGCATGCATAAAACAGTGGGGAGATTTATTTCTGAATTAGGTTGGCAAGTACTATTGAAGCGGTAAACATAAGAATGTGAAAATGATGTTATGCTTTAATAATTAAATAAAATCATACTTATATTTCTTATTTTTAGCTTTATAAAATTATATTATTTGTTTTATAAGAAGTAAATCTACTAAGCCAGAAGTTAATTGGACTTGTCTAAGAAATAAGCTAAACTCAGGGAATAGTTTCAGCTGACCCCCTGCAAAAATCAGGGGGAATATTTTGAAAATATAAAAATATTTTACTTTCTCAATAAAATGACTCCATTTGGAAATGCCAGTATATTTTATTTTCACATCCTGAAAATGAATCTTTTTATATTTTTACTTTATTCTTTACAGAAATGAACCAAAATAAAACAAACAAACAAAAACCCAGGAAGAAAAAAAATTGAGCTAAATAATTAGCAATGAACAATATGATATTTTCTTTTCTAAAGTAAATAAAGATTTTTAAGTTTATAGAATACACAAATCTTGTTAAAAATAAAATAATTCAGACTAAAATGAAGAGCATGGTCTGTGTTGAACTGTAGCAACTAAGAGATTATATTGAAATATATTGTTTGTTAACAGGTTCTTAGAATTATCTTGACTTGGACTATGATCAATAGCCCCTTATACTTCACACAACAGCTGATCATTGGATTGGAAAGGTTTATCATGGTCATCAAAGCAGTTATCACTGATAGAAACAGAAAAAATATAGACTTCTTAAAAGATCTTTTCTTCCTTCCTTATTAGTTCATCAATAAACAAAAATTGAGAGGGAATATACATAATTTAACTTTAACCAAGGTTCAGCAGGTACTCTTATTTGGTTTTGTAAACTTCTTTATTATCTCTTCAACTGCAACATGGAAACACACACTCAAATTCCCACAGGTCAATTGCTGCTTTGACAGCACAAGGGCAATAGCCACAGTCTGTGGCGGCCAAACACTAGTTTATTCTCAAACTTCTTCAAGAATTTCCACGCTACTCATGGAATAAATCCTCCTTTCTTGTGTATCCCTCCTCCTACTGTTCTATTAGAAATTTTCCACTGTTCCCTCCCCCATGAAGCAGACCTCTCTCCTGTCCTTAGACTGGAGACAGTCTTCTTTGCCTTGCCCTCCCTTTCTGAAGATAATGACTCAACCAAACCAACACTCAAAACAGAAGTGTACAGTTTTCATGGAACAAAACTACTAGACAGTCTTCAAATGGTCTACCAGACTACCGGCTCAGAAGCAAGAACAGTCTCTATAAAGCTATAAAGCTCCTGAAAGTGTCTAGGTCTCTGTACCTAGATTTATATGTCAGGAACTTCCAGTGATTGAGGACTTGGGTTTCATGCCCAGGAAGCTTAAGGTAATGGTGACTAAACTAAAAAGATACTGACACCTGTGTGGGAGCTAGAATCTTTATAAGATCATTTATTGCTGATGAAAGGTTATCTAATTGTCCATCCTTTTTATCAAATATACATACTTGCAATTTAGCATATTTTACATTTAAATAGAGCTAAAGAAATATGCAAGTGATATTGTTCTCTCTTCTTAAATGGGGACTACCTTTTATAACACTAACACTATGCTATCTAAGTGTTAGTCTTCATCAGTTGCTATGTGCATGTGGTGGGTTGTCCCTGGCTGAACGCTGGGTGCCCACCAAATCTGCTCTATCACTCCCCCTCCTCAGCTGGACAGGGGAGAGAAAATATAACAAAAGGCTCGTGGATCAAGATAAGGACAGGGAGAGATCATTCACTAATTACTGTCATGGGCAAAACACTCTTGACTGGGGGAAATTAATTTATTACCAGTCAAATCAGAGTAGGGTAATGAGAATTAAAACCAAATCTTACCCTCCCTTCTACCTGGGCTCAACTTCACTCCTGATTTCTCTACCTCCTCCCCCACAGCGGCCAGGGGGACAAGGGAATGGAGGTTGTGGTCAGTTCATTACACATTGTCTCTGCCGTTCCTTCCTCCTCAGGGGGAGGACTCCTCACACTCTTCCCCTGCTCCAG
>NW_008794454.1:368769-377623 GCF_000699145.1 Aptenodytes forsteri | reverse complement strand
TGGACCTCCATGGGCTGCAGGGGGACAGCCTGCCTCACCATGCTCTTCACCACAGGCTGCAGGGGAATCTCTGCTCCAGTGCCTGGAGCACCTCCTCCCCCTCCTTCTTCACTGACCTTGCCATCTGCAGAGTTGTTTCTCTCACACATTCTCACTCCTCTCTCCAGCTGCAGTTCTGCAGGGTTTTTTTTCCCCGCTTCTTAAATATGTTATCCCAGAGGCGCTACCACCGTCACTAATTGGTTCGGCCTTGGCCAGCAGCAGGTCTGTCTTGGAGCCGTCTGGCATTGGCTCTATCGGACATAGGGGAAGCTTCTCGCAGCTTCTCACAGAAGCCACCCCTGTAGCCTCCCAGTTACCAAAACCTTGCCATGAAACCCAATACAGTGCACATGGTCAAAACATGATGGACTTTATCAGAACACATGGCTTTGACAAGCCAACAAAGCCACCCTGATAACAAGTTACTCTGTGCTAGTTCTGTATTACAGTTTTGCATACCAATGGTAGTTTCATTTCAACAAGTTAAGAGTACCCCCTTAAAAATTCCATCTAGCAGCAGAAAAAAAACTTTCAGAAAACACAGTTCAAGATTTTACACTGCGGAAGAGTGAGTGACAGGGAAGTCTATGTATTAGTCCACAATAAGGCATAGGTCTGGTTTGGTATGAATAGACTTATGTCAAAGTTTTGGCAGTATAATATCCAGTTTGAGAAGCATTTGGCACTGGGGTACTAATTACTGGGAGGAAGGAACCTTGCTGTTGCTTTTTTTTGAATGATCTTAAGTAGTATTTCTTAGTTAAAAAAATCTTAGCATTTAATAAAATAATGTAATGATACTTCATTAGAAAGTGTTATCTTACTACATACCACTATCTTAAATGTTTTACTCAGAAAGTTTCACCAAATGCCATATTTAGAAATGTGTGGTTTCAACTAACATAAGTACATGTATTTTCCAGAAAAAAATAAACCTTAGATTCTATGTATTTGACTGGTAAATTCATGCCTTCTGTCACTCTCTTTTCTCACTTCTTTTTTACTTCTCCTTTTTCTGAAAATGAACTGACCTAGAAGTATATTGATTCTTCACATCTCAGCAAAGAGGAATGTAGAACCCATCAGCTTTGGCAGTGATCTTAGTGCTACAAGATTTTCTTATGAGAAGTTCCACAGCTTCCAGCCATAAGAAACTGAAACTTTCTTTTTCCCCCCTTGTTTTTAAACATACTTTATATATTAGTTCCAATCTATGGCCAGAAATATCAAACTGCCAAGTAATGCAACTTTCTTGCACTAAAACACTCCCATGTAAAGGAAGTATTTTCTCATAATGAAACTGGACTTCAGAAATCTGTGTGAGTACTACCAAAGAAAAAAAATGTAAGATTAATGTAACTGTAAGAAATTGCTTTGGGTTATTTTACAAGGTTCTTTCCTTGTTAGAAGTTGAATATAATTACCTGAGTGGAGCAACATAATTTGAGTATTTAGATATTTAGTTAACATTATTTTGATATTTTTTTTAAGGGAAAAAAAATCTCAGTACTTCAGTTTTGTTTAGTAGCAATGTTGTTGATTTTAGTTTCTCAAAAATACATCCTCTTTATGCCATTGAAATTTTTCGTATCCCTGACATCATTCCTTCTCTTTTCCTGTATTTTTAATGATGCTAAATTCTGAGACTTGATATGTAAACAGCAAACAAAACACATTAAGAAAGTAAAGTGATTGCCATTATGTACTGCTAGCCACAATGATCACACAAAGCTACTTCTCTTCTCTGATCTTCTTCCTCTGTTCACAGCAACTGCATCACTATGACCAGTTCCTTATCTTTTTTATATTGTTTGTTTATTTGCTTTTTTTCCCCTCAGATAAGTAACAGGAAGCTCTACTAGGACTAGAATAATGACGTTCTGTAAAAAAATATAAATCCTGTGATCCCAACAGCTCAGGCATTAATAAGTGTCAAAATTAATCTGGTCCAGATATTTATCTTTTTCAGTGAAATAAATTGGAATGGGTAAGATATGACAATAAAGTTCAAAATCTTGTGTAAGAATCACATAATCCCTCTGAGAAAGAGTACAGGGTAAGAAAAGGGAACACTAGGAAACAAGACAAAACCAAAAAATTTCCTTCTCATTATTTGCAAAGCTATACTTTAATTAGGCACTTTATAACTGTTAAATATAAAATGCTTTAACTTTTTAGGTAAAGTTCCATTAAGTGATGAAACATCAAACTTTTGCAAATAATCAGGCCATTTGACTGTATAGTTACCATGTTTGTACAGCCAGTGACAAAGATCACATGCCCAATCCATCTAAAAAAGCTGTATGAGATGTTCTGTTTTGCTTTTTTAAGTATGTTATGCAGGACATTGAATGCAGAGCATTCAAACACAGGCGACATCTTCACTCCTACAGGACCCTTTTTTTTTAATTCTTTGCTTGACAACAAGACACGCTACCACAAAGACAGCTTAAGAAGAGTTGCTTCGGACCTAATTCTCTAATGTTATATCCTGGCACTGCCACTGCACTTCAAAAAGGCAAGTTCACTATGGCAAAAGCCCATTAAATGAACAAAGAGATTCCTAATTATTTTGGTATGTTTTAGATCAGGCCCATCAAAGGTCATAGTTGTAAATGATTTTGCACCCCCATTCCTTCTGTGGTTTACTATTAGTAGTAGCTATCCATGCAGAGCTGTAAATTTACATACCACTCTTTAAAAACTAGGTTAATATATTTTTGCTGTGGACATAAGAGATGCTCTAGGTTCCATTTATTCAATTAAATAAAAATGGAGTTTCCTTAAACAGCATCTCCAAAACATCTGTTTCTTCCATTTCTTGCAGCACAGTCCTGTTTTCCCTTTCCCCTCCCCAGGACCAGATTGCCCTGTGTCAATATAACAAAAGTGTACTTTGCATGCCAAGTAACCTTGCAGCTGAATAAGTCAAACTGCCACGGAGACACCACTTGCTGCTTTTTTATAGACTTGCTCAGTACAGAAGGTCACAGCTACTTTTCAGGTGAATTGAACCCTAAGGGTTCAGTAAGAATTTGTACCTTAACTTCTCCTTGAAAGGAGGTGGGGATGGTGGGGGAAGCAATTTTAATCTGTGCAGGACTATTTAAGAAAAAAAAAATAGACCCTTAGAGATGATTATTTATACAGTATTAATTACCCAATTTGAAGCCTATTTTACACTTCTATCTGATAACATTAAGCAGGGATTCAAACTTTTGTTTCAAAAACTTCTCTCAACTTAGTTTGCTTCAGGCGTTCCTTTTCTATTGTTTAACTGCCCTTCCTGAACTATCAGTACCTTGTGAACATGATAATTTAAATGTATTTAAAGAGACCTTAACTCTTTCTACACTAATTTCCGTGTTTTCAATAGTTTCTTTACCTATCAATTTTATGAAGTTGTAAAATGTGTATTGCTTTGAAATTCAGTATTTAAGAAAGTAAAAATCAAAACAAATTATCAATGAACTACAACCTGACAATAGCAAGAAAAATATATTGTGACTTCTATTGCTGGTTAAAAATTTTCTAAACACCCTGTCCCTCCCCTCACTCTAACCTGTTTGTTTGTCTCATCTGTTTATAAAGTGCTATATTCTATATGTTAAGCCCTTGGGGAAGAATTACCATTTATACCAGGCTTCCTAAATAGTCTGCAATCATTTCTCACTAAGATATCTCTAGGATATATCTAATATATTATATTATTGCATGTTTTATGAACATGAAAGAAACCTCAGACTATTCTGTTTCTCCTCTCTGCCACTCAGAGATCATAGAATCATAGAATCATAGAATGGTCAGAATCATAGAATCATAGATGAGGTCAGTTGTATTCTGAACGCCAGACAACAAAGGGAGGGAAGAAGAGCTGCAAGGAATTAGGTCTCACATGTTCTAGAATTTACAGAACTACTCATTCAATATTCACATATGTTAGTACTAAGAACCCTGAAACCTAGTTCTGACATTTAGTATAAATGTCATATATGAGTAGCCTCAATACATATGGACAAAACAATATAGTATATGATACAGAATCTAGAAACTGAATGACTAACTATACATGCAATTTTCATACATTCAGGAAATGAGGTTCAGTGTGTTCCACTCCTAAAATGATGACACATTGATGAGAGCAATATACTTTCATATTCACAAAAATAGTTATATTTGTCAATCGGTATATCTTTTTGTTTTTTCATGATTTGGAAACAAAAAAGACTAACATTTGAATTACGAATGATTTTAGACAATTCATCTGTAAGATGGTAAAACTTGGGAATCCTTGGAGATGCTTGGGACACAGATTGACAATAAAATGAGCATGCAAAGAACAAGCCACTGTTTGCCCTGGAGGTCTCTGGATCTGCATGGATTAAAAACATACGATATGTGAGAAGTGTTAGGAAGAAAAGAGCTTCAAGGAGGAAGCATGTCAGAATAGCTTAGAGTAGTTATTTAATTTTTACAAGGTTAAATCTTGGAGAGAAGTCACTGTGTGACATGCTCAGACTACACTGACAAGGCTCACCTACTTGCCTGTTTTTGTCATAATGAAGAGATATCAAAAAGGGACAGGAAATCTCAAATCTTACAACTTTTGGTATGCAAGTGCATCTCTCTAAAATGGATGTGACTTGGAAATTTAAAACTCTCATAAATGTCCATGAAACACAGTCAACATATTCACTGGTTATAGGCATATAACTGGTTAAGGCATAAGAAAGCCTTAAAGCATTTGGTACTTCTTTCATAATCGAGCTTTTACATATGAAGAGTAATTTAACTGTCTTCACAGCACTTCTCCCTCCCAAAACAATGACAGGAAGAACACATTAGATACAATTCTACAATTTTTTTTCTTTAGCAGAAATCACTGAGAGCTGCAGCTGTTTAACATCTCCAAATAACAGCTTCTTAAAGTATAGAGTTACCATAAATGAAAGATAATGTAAGGATTGGAAAGTGCTCAAAGATGTGAAGAAATAAAAACATTTCCTGGTTAAAAAAAAAAAAAAAAGAGAGAAAAAGAAAAAAAAGTCACAGAAAAAGAGTATGCTAAAGAATGAAAAGGTTTTAGTCTTTAAAATGGGAGAATAACATCTAACGCAGTCAGAAAACTGAGAGGTGCTTTTTAGACTGATGACTTTGAAGAAGGACCTACCAAATAAATGACTATAATTTCACATATGAAACTCACTGAATGCTCTTAAAAGAGAGTAAATTTTCCAAGAACAGAGAATGAAAAGAAATTCTCTGTCTTCTTTTCCTCACTACCTGCAACCATCCATGCATATCCGCCAAAGGAGTCTTTTTAGCTTTGAATTGCCCTTAATGGCCAGGCAGGATTATTAAACTTAAAATTTGGAAAATAAATTAACCAGGCTTTCAAAAAACCAAGAGGCTCGCCACAAAAAGTACAACTTTTTAAATAAGAAATTTTAGACAAATGAATTTTTGCATTTCTTTTTGGTATTGACAAATTTGAAACTTTTCTCAACTTTTCCAAGTTTCCTTAAGATATTTCTTTAAAACATTATCAGAGCAGTTGCTACTTCAAAACAGTAAATAGCACAAGTCCACAGTCTATGTATCTGAATTGCCCCTAAATTCCCATGGCTTATGAATCACTGAATGACCAGTTGTACTTAGAGAGACATTGAGTTGGACCCCTTGTTACACACACAGACACACATACATGCACATACTCCCTACATCATTTCAAAATCTCTGCACTAACTCTCACATTATTAAAAATAATTAACTGCTATTATGATGCAGTAAAAAGGTATTAACATGCATGTTCAAACCTTATTTTCATTGCAATACATATTGTTTAAAAAAAATAGTCTTGCTTAGATTATAAAGCCCATGTACACTTAAATTACTGTGCTGTATAAAAAGGCGTAGCATAAAACAAGCCTATAACCTGCTGCCCTTTCTCTGTTTCTCTTTCTTTGGTTTTTGTATATGTTGACTTTGATTTCTGTATATTTTGACTTTCTCAACCCTTCTATTCTCAGCTTTTGAGAAGCCAGATGCCGTAAAACATCTTTTTTCTACAGTATGCTAAATTAACATATATCATTTGCTTTGTAATCATTCACTGTTAAAATTAAAAAAAAATATTTTTGGCATTCTGTAAGTATTTAGAAGTTTTCTATTTCTTTCAGTATTATTTACTAGGAGAAAAATACTGCCTAAAATCAGTTCTAAGAGTTTCATAATTTTACTAGTATATTCAAAGATCTACTGAGCTTTACATTCACAGCATTCTCATTTTACAATGACTTTCCTAACGTCACCAAGTCCTTTCTCATGCAGATTGGAAAACCAACAATAAGCATAATGAATTGGACAGGTTTCAACTTACTGTGTGACCCTCCATTGCAATGTTGTAAAGGCACAAACTGTAAAACATACAAACATAAACCCTGAAATGTATCAGGAGAGGTATTCTAGAGCATTACTATGAAGGCATATCTATAATACATCCTCCAAAATACAATGAGTGACGTATAGTCACTCATATTCCTGAAAGATTGGCTTAAATTCATACTAAGTCTTACAGGAACTAATGCAGAAAAGGGCTATGAGGATTACCAGGAGAATGGAGAGAAGATTGACTGGCTTGGCTTGTATGACCAAACAAAATAAAGGCTTAGAGAGTGGCTGGGTTTATTTTTTATAAATTCCAAAAAGAGAAGATAAAAACTCTGGAGACCTAAAAAAACAGTGGACTAAAAGGTACTGGCAGAGGAACCTACACATGCAAAGAGGCATAGATAATTTTACATTTTTTGAGAAGATGGATAGAAAGAATACATTCAGCTTTTTTTTTTCTCCTTTAACAAACGATACATTAACGGAAAACAGTTTCACTATGCGTCCAAGTGTTTACATATATATATTGAATTTTAATCAGTTGGATTATTTTTAACAAACAACTTCAAATCACATTTCCATTCACACAGATAAATCACACAGTACACTGTGCTGGCTTTGGCTGGGATAGAGTTAATTTTCTTCATAGTAGCTAGTATGAGGCTGTGTTTTGGATTTGTGCTGGAAACAGTGTTGATAATACAGGGATGTTTTCATTGCTGCTGAGCAGTGCTTACACAGAGTCAAGGCCTTTTCTGCTCCTCACCCCACCCCACCAGCGAGTAGGCTGGGGGTGCACAAATAGTTGTGCTGACCCCAACTGACCAAAGGGATATTACATACCATATGACGTTGTGCTCAGAAGAAGAAGGAAGGGGGGGACATTGAGAGTGATGCCGTTTGTCTTCCCAAGTAACCGTTATGTGTGATGGAGCCCTGCTTTCCTGGAGATGGCTGAACACCTGCCTGCCCATGGGAAGTAGTGAATGAATTCCTTGGTTTGCTTTGCTTGCGCGCACGGCTTTTGCTTTACCTATTAAACTGTCTTTATCTCAACCCACGAGTTTTCTCACTTTTACCCTTCTGATTCTCTCCCCCATCCCACCGGGGGGGAGTGAGTGAGCAGCTGTGTGGTGCTTAGTTGCCAGCTGGGGTTAAACCATGACATAAACAAATGCCAGAAACATAACAGCACAACACAGACTTCACACTGACAATTCTTAATATTAATCAAACTCACGACTATTTTTCAGTCAAGGCTTTCTATTTGCTTTGTTAGACCTTAGATCAACACCAAAATGACATCAATTCATGTATCAACATCAATTAAAATGAGTCTTTTGATGAGCTAGTTAAATTTACCACATCCAAAGATGTCCTGAAAGAAATTGTTTTTGTATTAAATAATCCTATGAGCCTATACTTAGACACTCACAGACAAATGATGAAACCCTGCATTTTTAAAGATATAAAATAAACTTTTCTGTTTCACCAGTAGTATATTATAAAAATAATTAGTTACTAAAATGAATTCAGATCTTACAATACAATAAAATGATAGGATTTCATTTTTTGTTAATGCCAAATTTCTATGTGAAAATGGTAGTTTATCCATGTGATACTACTATGATACCAATAGTTAATTCTTTTCACAGTTTATTAAAATAACATTAATTATTCTTGTTTCCGTGAACAGAACCTTGCTTCTAAGCATACCAGAATACGTATCCAGTGCAACTGAGGAAGGAAAGACTGTAAACGTTTTTAAGTCTGATGGTTTTTTCCTTCACTCTGGTCCAGCAGAGTCAATTTGAATTCCAAATGTACCTCTGAATAAATTTAGAATTCAAAATCTAAATCTTTATAACTTCAGCCAGTTATTACATGACAAATGTGCAAAATTACAAATATAGTTTATAATAAAAATTAATCAAAGCAAAGAAATTCAGTTTCTTAGAGGTAACAGACACAAACCCATTAATTTTTTTTATATATTAACTGGTAAGGATCACCTTCCAAAACACAACAGTTTAAGATTCAAAGGTCCTTTTTCATACATGCAATGTATAAAAACATTTCAATGTTTACCTTCATTGAAATTTTTGACTATGTGAAAGCATAAAATTATGATCTTCATTTTTGGAAAGTTCTGTTATCATTTTATTGTACTGGTCACTTTAAATGAAGTTTAAATTGCATCCAAAACAAAAATACAGTAACAAAGAGTTGAGGAAGAAATGGTGTCAAAGAAAGAATTTCTATATAATTTACTATCTCTTGGGAAGAAACAACTAGGGTATTGGTCTCTTCTCCCAAGTAGCAAATTGTCGTGGTTTAACTTCAGACGACAACCAAGTACCACACAGCCGCTCGCTCACTCCCCCCACCCCCCCGGCGGGATGGGGGGGGGAGGACTGGCAGA
>NW_008794454.1:359517-368429 GCF_000699145.1 Aptenodytes forsteri | reverse complement strand
GTATTGGGACAGGCTGCCCAGGGAAGTGGTTGAGTCACCATCCCTGGAGGTGTTTAAAAGACATGTAGATGTGACGCTTAGGGTCATGGTTAGTGGTGGACTTGGCAGTGTTAGGTTAACAGTTGGACTGGATGATCTTAAAGGTCTTTTCCAACCTAAATGATTCTCTGATTCTACGATTCTAACTAAATTTAGAAAATACTAAAGAAATGTTTTTGAAGTTAAAAAATAACTTTATTAAGTTTGCTAAGCCTTATTAAAACTGGCTAGAGGTTTTGAAGAAAAGAAAGAACTTTGAAATGACAGCTTCCTCTTCTTACTTTTATAGTTAGTAGGGGGTCTGAATCTGAATTATTGTTATTCTTTGTTTTGCTTTGTTTTGTTATGAATCTTATGAAGAAAACTGCAGCAGATTTAAGCTGTAATGAACACAATCTCATACCAAAGGACTCTTGTCCATCAAATCTTTCTTCAAAAAAACAAAGGCCTAAGTCTTAGCTCACTTACCAGCCCTGAACACACACTTTAGCTAGTGAAAAAACATAGGATTGAATATGATTTTTTCCAGTGACCAGTATCTTACACAATCACTCTTTAGTGGGAAAGTGGAAAAAAACACCTGTGTAGAAAATAATGAATAACAGGTCAAATTAACATTATTGTTGATAGAAAGAATATAGAAATGTCTGCTGTAGTACCTCAAAATGGATTTGAAATATTGTCTGGTGAAGTTGAAGGCCGGAGTCAGGAAAACAAGCAGTAGCATTATAGGTCACCATGGAGCATATTTCAGCAACTTATTTTAGAAACTGAATCAGATACAGAGTTTCAAAGAAGACAGACCATCAGATGAATAATTCACTCTATAACTTTATTAAAGTATAGCCCCTGCTCAACACAGTGCTAAGCAAAAATGAAGCTTTAGATTAAATAAATGAATAAATACAGTTAAAGGTCCCAACAAAATTAATAGATTTTCCACACTATAGAAACTCCACACTCTGTTGGGCTTTCCTATATCATATAAGCAGCATGAAGACTAAAGTCATACCTTAGAACCAATTTCTGCAATATAAGGAACACATAAATCATCTAGAATCCTGGTGCCTCTGATCTGACACAGACACACATTTTATTTTCTCTTTTGAATTTTATTTTCTCTTTTGAGCTAACTATGTGGTTTATATAATTTTTTTTACAGTCTCTGATCTTAAAGGTTGGAGTGGGGTAATAAAATGATGAGAAATACATTATATCTGATGGTCTGGGAACATTTGAAACATGCCAAGGCCAGTACATCTTCTTAAAATAATGTTAAATTCATCTAGCACTAGGAAAGGGAACAAGTCTTAAGGCCTCACAAAATCAGAGATAAAGAGGAAATAACCAGGATCAACAAAACTATTTTTTTAAAGTATTTATGAGTCTACCTATAGATTTTCTTGGTTTGAGACTTCTCCAATGTCAAAAGTTCATCCACTTCTACATAATATAAATGCATTGACCATAAAACTGCGAAGCATTTTTTGCCAACATGGGGACAGATAAAATGATTTAATAGGTCACTTAAGCTTTGACTTTGATCATATCTGAAAAATCTAGAGTGTTGCAGAATTGACTGTTACTTTGCCTGAAAGAAGTGTTATACCTAAACTATTTTAATCAAATTTATTTTATAATTCCAGATCAGCTATGAAATTGTTCTTGTTTCTATTTTGTCCTGCTCCCCCAAAACATGTTTCTCAAATTGATGCATTTGAATTGGATACATTTCTCCACCAAAGACTGAGATATACCTTAGGAAAGCCATCAATGGTAGCTGGAAAGTACAACAGGTAAAGCACTGTGAAAATTTATTTAGTTAAAAAGGACATTTTATTATGTTGATGATTTTATTATATACTTGTAACAGTTGAACAGTCCCATATAATCTTCCAAAGAAGTAAGAAGAAAAAAAAAAAAAAAAACCCGGCTAAAAAACCCCACAAAAAATTGCAAAATTATAACCTGTTATTGCAGACCCCATTTTTGTTGAAATTATATTTTAAAAGATAATGCAAAATTTGAGATATACCTATGAAGAAAGATAACCCAATTAAAGTTACATAATTGAGTCAATGTTAAGGACAGGGTTCAGAGTGGCAGCCTCAACATTGAGTCATACTTAGGCAGCTTTCAAAAAGAACACATCTTTGTGGGTATTTTCAGATCTCTCTTAATTTCAAATACTTATGACTAAAATGTCTCTGTTTTTCCATCAGAAAGTGCCAGCTTGACAAAATTGTTAAATTTTGTAGGAAGGTGTTGATTTGCTTGAATCTTCTGACAGAAACCAGGCAGATTTCCCAGAAAACATTTCTTGCCAACAAGCCTATCTCTTTGGCAATCTTAAAATGTCAATTGTCTGCCATAAAACTGGATACCTCATCACCTAGGAGGTTTATCTTTAGCCAGGGTACTCCATGGAGAGAGGGTTTCTTGTCAGGATATTCAGGGCATCTAAATCCTTCAGCTGAGCTGGCAGGAAGCTTTGTATTTCTGATATTCTGGCAGCATCCACTTGAGTAACACCTCTTTGGGCATAGACTCATGCAGATTTGCAATGGTAGTTGGGAAGCAGAGACTTCAGATCTCCAGAAGGAATTTTATTTCCAAGTTAAAAAAAAAAAAAGTCAGTTGCTTTAAATTATTTTTCAAAATTTGTCCATTCTTCTTAATGGAGAAATGGATTTCTGAATCCTCAGTCATACAATTTCTGGGGTTACCAGGTGTTAAAAGGGACAACACAAATTATAAAGACAAACAAATTAAATCTTCACAATGAAATTGTGTTTTCTCTTCGAAATTTTGAACTTACCTCACTCCTTTCCCATCTGCACACATAACTGATTTTTCAACATATTATCAGCCCATTTCAAAATATTTCTTGTTTGTGTTAGCAGGATCAAAAAGCAGATTTCAGCTGGTCAGGCGTATCTTGACATGAATAGAAGAATTCAACACGCTCATTATTTATCAGCATGGAAAGAACTTTAGGTTTAATTTTTACTGTTTTCTGGTATTATAATTAGAGCTGATCAACATTTATCTTTTTTCATATTTTCCTGAAGAAAGTACTGTGATTCAAAAATAAGAATTCTTCATAACTAGACTTTTTTTAATTAAAAAAAAACCAGAAAAAACCAGTAGACTAAAATATCTTGGGTTTTGAATATTTTTTCCAAAATATATCTTATAATACAAATACTTATAGAATGTCAATGTTTTCTAAAAAAAAAATTAAAATGTTTGACAAAGTTTTAAAACTACTTTCTTTTCTTTTTCCTCAGAAGAGATTTTAAATTTTATTTAACTCTAAGGGCAAAAGATGACATACAGTTTGTGGGTTGTGTTTGGTTTTTGTTTTTTTTTCTTCTGGTTAGTAAGTTCAACATTGCTTTAAAACTGGTGGGAGAATAAAGTTACAGAAACAAAACTTTTTAAGTTATTATCTTACCAAGAAGCAACACTTCCTTTATCTTCAAAGAACCTATTTTTATTGAAGGATTAGTGACAAAGTTTCCTTGTATTTTCTTGTTCTATACCATGCTTATATCCCGATTATGATGATGAGTCTGGAAGCAAAATATTCAGTCTTATAAGTTTGATACCTTCCTAACATCAGGGTCTCCCTATGATGTTTTAAAATTAAAATAGACATTTGATCTGTAATTTCAGGTGATCTCCCTTTCTGTTTCTTTATTATTACTGTATTTTGGTTACACAAAAGTACTGTGAAGCTTCAGTCTGATAAACATAGCTGTTACTGGGACTCAGGAGGAGGAAGAGAGGAGGGAGACAGAAGGAAATACAGTCTTGTCTCAGCTGAATTGATGGGTGAAAAACCGGACATGAGCCAGCAATGTGTGCTCGCAGCCCAGAAGGCCAACCATATCCTGGGCTGCGTCAAAAGAAGTGTGGCCAGCAGGTCGAGGGAGGTGATTCTGCTCCTCTACTCTGCTCTGGTGAGACCCCACCTGGAGTACTGCGTCCAGCTCTAGAATCCTCAGCACAAGAAAGACATGGACCTGTTGGAGCGGGTCTAGAGGAGGGCCACAAAAATGATCAAAAATGATCAGAGTAATGGAACACCTCTCCTATAAGGAAAGAAAAAAGATGGGGACAAACTTTTTAGCAGGGCCTGTTGCGAAAGGACAAGGGGGAATGGCTTTAAACTAAAGGGGGATAGATTTAGACTAGATAGAGGAAGGAATTTTTTCTGCTGAGAGTGGTGAATCACTGGCACAGGTTGCCCAGAGAGGTGGTGGATGCCCCATCCCTGGAAACATTGAATGTCAGGTTGGCCGGGGCTCTGAGCAACCTGATCTAGTTGAAGATGTCCCTGCCCATGCAAGGGGGTTGGACTAGATGACCTTTAGAGGTCCCTTCCAACCCAAACTATTCTATGATTCTATGATTCTATGTATTGCTCCTCCTCACTCTGACATGCAGCTCAAGCCTGTAGCTGGACCTCTGGACAGAGCTGGGAATGGAGAATGAGGAACCAATGGCAATTAAGCTCCTTCCAAATAGTTTGTAAGACACTGATGTATATAATGCAATACCAGCATCGTCAAAGACTTCCCAAAATTGTTTCTACAGAGAGCTCTAGAAGCTTTTTAACTGCATAAACAGAGCGTGGTGCAGTTGAGCAGCTCATGCTCTTCTGGGATCGAGCTGGTGTCCCTGTGTAGCACTTGACTCTTCTATTTAGACCTATCAGCTCATTCATAAGTAATCTGGATATTTCTACACAGGCTTGCACTAGAAATCTGGTTACTAGATTCTCACTGGGCTCAAGGTCATGCATATACAGAGGCACGAAGACACTGGCCCAAAGAAGTTTAAGGTAAAGAATTTAATGAAGTGTAGGCAACTGAAAAGGAGTTCAGCTTGGTTTGAGTTTGCATAAGTTTCACTTTCACTGCTTTTTTTATTTAATCAGTAATTGAAACATGAGAAAAGGATCTTATTTATGACATATATTTGCAATCTGTTCATATTTTGAACCACAAATGCCTTATTATTGGGAAGCAGAGGTGGGAGAGAGGTAACATGTACGTTCACTACTGTTTATCCTTTTTTGTCTGGAAAAGAGTGTGAAATTTGTTTTGTATGGCATTTAATTAAGAATAATCTTTGTTTTCTTTTAACATTTCATATGAAAATACATTTTTTCTTCTCTGTTTTAAAATTAAAAACTGCCAACAAATTCACAGTCCTATAATTTATCACTTTGACATTAAAAAACATGTATCTGTATGTAATATCTGACAAATTATGTAAGCATTGTACTTTTGTAAGTCTTATTGGAACTTTATCCAATTATTCTGATACCTGTGTTACAAACAGAATATATTTTGGTGTATTTTAAGAGAGACAAAAACATGCCACTGAAACAGTTGTGACAGGATACTGAATATTCTAGCAAATGGGAGGGTGTCAAAAATTGAAAATAAATTTAAAAAGGAATAATTTGTAAAACTTTTCTAGTATAGAGCAAAACGCACTGCAAATGTTTGACAGTTGTGGCTGGGAAATAAAATAGCCCATGAAGAGTTTGAGATCTAAGTCTATCGGAGTTTATAGAATGCATTTTATGAGTAGGCATATGAAGTTCGTTATTGTAGACAAGTTGTTGCCACGCTTGAAACATAATTAATCTTGGTGCCCAAGGTGTTTTTGCTCTCTATTACATCTTGGACTGGGAATTTGCTATTTTGGCCAACAGTATAAATTGAGTCCTGATGGGAATATAGCCTTCAAATAGTGGTTATGTGTCAATTATGCAAGCCATCTATTTCCATTCTTCCCATCTTCTCTATATACCCATGAAAGCACAAAGAGATAAATGCAGTGAAGACAGCTTCTCTTCTCTCAATCCATAGCAATGTTTGCAGTGATTCTAACAGGGAAGTTAAACACATCCAGCTGTAAAAGACAGAAACATAATTTAATATTTCATACCCTTTGGTAATCCCTTGGACTAGTAGACTGAAAAATCTTCTTTACAGTTGACTGAGGCGAGAGGGAAAAGAAAAAAAATCTCCACCTGAATTTTGAAGAAATAAAATATACTTTTGCTACCATTTTCTTTCCTTTTCCAAGGATAGCTGCTTTGTCAGACTTACTGTCTCACCAATAAGTTTCTGATGTTCTGCCTTTGCAGCAGGTCAACATTTAGAGTTGAATAGTTCTGTGCTGAACCATACCTACTTCATATGATGGAATTATTTTGTCTCTTTTCTCCTTTTCTGTTTTTAAACACAAAATATTGCACTAAAAATCCAGAAAACAGAAACAGAAAATATGGTTGTGAGGTTATAGGTTTGTAATTAAGAAGAGAAGGAAAAGGTGAAGTACAGTCTAGGATTTGTATAGTTGAAGTAAAACAAATAGTGGAAAATTATATCTCCACTGTTCATATTAAGGTTGAGACGTGGTCTTGGCTTTCAGTAGCTGGTGGAGTGGAGAAGTGATGTAGATTATATCAGTAGCTGGAGTGACAATTCATTGCTTTGCTTCTGTTTTTTTTGTTTGTTTTTTTTTTTTGTCAGGTGTCTAAACTGTGAAGTATCTTTATATTTTTCAGAACAGACCTTTTTTATTTTAGTTATTTATTAAGATTTAATTGTTTTTTTATGTATTTACCACCCTCCAAGACACAGTCAATACCCCTAGTAATGTCTTCCCTGAAGGAAAAAGAGAGAAATGGAAGAAAGGACATGCTTGAGAATACTGAGGAAACAGGACACACACATTTATATTTTCAATTAGCATAATCTTTTAAATAAAACCAACAATTATTACAGGCAAATAAACACAAGTTCTGACAAAAGAAATAATTATTTTACAATGAAGATAGGTATAAGTTAAATTTCTGAATGCAGTTATGAAGTACAGATATTATGAAACAAAAAAGAAAACTAAACAATGTATTTCCAAGTAAGTTTATTACACTAAAGATATTGTTAAGTTGCTAAACTCCTATCTCAATATGGAAATCTCCTTCTGAAATCCTCTCATTTATACAAGACAAGAAATTGCAATCCTGCATTACAATTACACCAACACACATTTCTCTGAAGGTTTATAAAATTTTTATTACCTGAAAAATTGTTTTGCAATACTTACTTACATTTTTTTTCCTTTACTGTACGCTGCCACTTAACAATCTTCTAGCGAAATACAAATCTCAGCACCAGTAACTACTCTTTCCCCTTTTTTCCTGAAGCTGTCTATCATATTGTAAAAAAAATATACACAATTAGATTAAGTATTTAAAGGATATAAAAAATTCTTAAGTTCAGTTGATAGTTCTAATATTTTTTTGCTTACTTAAACTTAATTTCAAAAGCCAAATATATTAACCTACTTTAAAGTATTCAGAAATTATCTACAGAAAGTATCCTGAAAATATTAACTGTTAATTTTATCTCTTTAGTCCACACTCCTTATATTAAATAAGGAATATAATTCCAAATTATTTCACTGTTCAGTATTTTGTCAAGGTAAGAGGGGCAATAGTCCTTAAGTTATAAGTAACAAAAGTATCAACCTTTTTAATTCCTTATCTAATTATTGATGAATTTTAAGGAATGAACAAAATGAATTTTACTGGTAAATGTTAATATTGATATTATTACTGCTATTATTATACCAATTACGACACTTCAGTTACATTGCAGCACAAACTTAGGTCCTCTTTTTGACCATTCATATATATATCAGAAAGGGCGTACCTTCCTGTTTGCACCTGTCCTTTTCCTCCTAGAGCTTTTTTTCTTTTTTTCATAAAAATGACTTCTTCATAACTAAGCATTATTTATTCTTTCATTTGAAGATATATTGCAAGAAGAGCAGAATTCAAAGAGTATACCCTCATATGTTTAGGTTCCTCAAACCTCTGTCTTAATATTTCTTTACAACAATTTTTAAGCCTTTATCAACCTAACTAATTCCTGCCTCTGAAAAGTGTCTTTTTTTTTTGTATCCACAGGTTTGCATGCATTCATATCAACTCTCAGCAGGATTTTTGGAACAGTTCTTGTATCTGTTTCTGTCTCATCCAGGCTCTTCTAAGCAACAGAATTATATGATTTGGTATCTGATTTCTATCTTGATTATTAACCAGAATAAAAACAGGTAGTGTATGTTCTTATATAAACAGACTCCTAATAGTTTCTTTTATGAATAACTCATTGTTTGACATTCCCACCCGATCACTTTAAAATTACTTTGGCTTCGACTAAGTAGGAAAAGATCACACTGGTAATATAACCTAGATATGACATTCATTAAAAGTACAGTAAAAAATTTATTTCTCCGGAAGCTGAGCAGAAGTTAAGAGTATGGTACATAAAATGGTGTACATGTGTACATGGCAACAGAATGTCTCTGTCACAAAAAGCTTTAAAATTAATAAACTTATACTACCCAAATAATTACAAACAAATAAATTGATCTGTCTAGAGAGTCTAATCTAAGGTCTGGATTTTCCCAACCTGAATTGCTGTGAAGACTCTCCAGTTATACATAAAACTGCACTGAAGCCAGTAATAAGTAATAGAATACATGAGATAAGGAGATTTTTTTTTTTTTTTTGAGGCCTTCTGGTAGTTATCAAAGGGAAAAGATTGACGTCTTAAAAAAATCTGATAAAAAGCTTTTAAACTGCCCACATAATATCACACTATCTGCCCACTGCCTTCAGTATCTGACCACTTATATCACACAAACTAAATCATATCCAAAGTATTCCTGGGATCACTGATGTTCCATTGGAGTAACAGAAGCACCAAAAATGCTTAAAAAATAAAATTGTTGTAATGATGATTTTTATTTCTGGTGTTACTATTATTAGAATGTGGCAG
>NW_008794454.1:358618-359500 GCF_000699145.1 Aptenodytes forsteri | reverse complement strand
TACAACCACCCCCCCCTCAAAAAAAAAAAAAAGACAAAATATAACAAAACCCACCAACAAAATAAGTTATATGAAAGAAAAAAGGAATAATTAAAAAAATGAAAATGGAGGACACAGGAAAAAAAGATCAAAACTTTGGAATGCTACTAAGATTTTGCAGTGTATTTAGTTTCCTTCATGGCACTTACCAACAAGGCTAGGCAAATAAATACACATTTGACTAAGTATTTGTATCGGGTTTGTGTGGCAAGGTTTTGGTAGTGGGGGGGCAACAGGGGTGGCTTCTGTGAGAAGCTGCTAGAAGCTTCCCCTATGTCCGATAGAGCCAATGCCAGACGGCTCCAAGACGGACCCGCCACTGGCCAAGGCTGAGCCCATCAGCGACGGTGATAGCTGTCATGCACTGTATAGTACCAAAAGAAGGGGGTGAAACGACAACTGCTCAGACTCCACAGTCAGGCGGGTACTATATGGTGACAGTTTATTATGAGAGCCAGAATCCTTACCCAAGCATACAGGTTCACGAAATAATAACACATAACACGACACAACTACATACACAGGGAGGGTAATACGACCTGTCAATAAGGATCAAGCCGGTGGTCACAGACGGTTTGGGGATCTCAGTCCAGCTGAGAGGGAGCTCCGAGGAGCCTCCTCCAGTCTGCATCCTTTTGTGCTTTTGTTGCCGCACGGTCTCAGTAGATAAGCCCTTGGTTGGGTCTTATCTTTTACTCAAATGTGCCATCTTCTCTCTTTCCCTCTTATTTTAACAATGAGGAGCCATAACTGCTAAATCACTAAACTAAGTGCTCAGTATCACAAGTTGGTGTTACTTTATGCAGGCGAGGTCCTCCTTTCACTTCCCTGCCTTAGGTTTTC
>NW_008794454.1:350048-357940 GCF_000699145.1 Aptenodytes forsteri | reverse complement strand
AGGACTCATGTTGAAGAAGTTCATGGAGGACTGTCTCCCACGGGTGAGACCCCACACTGGAGCAGGGGAAGACTATGAGGAGGAAGGAGCAGCAGAGACAATGTGTGATGAACTGACTGCAACGCCATCCCCCATCCCTTACACCACTGCAGGGGAGCAGGTAAAGAAGTTGTGAGAGAAGCTGAGCCTGGGAAGATGGAAGGGATAGGGGGAAGGTGTTTTTATATATGTTCTTATTTCTCATTAACCTGTTCTTTTTGGCAATAAATTAAATTAACTTTCCCTGAGTTGATCTGTTTTGCCCATGACAGTAATTGCTGAGTGATCTCCCTGTCCTTATCTTGACCCACGAGCCTTTTGTTATATTTTCTCTCCCCTGTCCAGCTGAGGAGGGGAATGATAGAGCAGCTTGTTGGGCACCTGGCATCCAGCCAGGGTCAACCCACCACAGTATTATAAGATACTTGCTCATCTTGTTAGCTTCTTTTTTACTGTTTGAAAATTTATATAAATTGAAAGACACTAAATTTAGTATCTATAAGGTTGGAGTAGTAATTGACCATGAAAGTCTGATGAAAATTTGTGGGTGCTGGGAAATATGAGAAAAACTAAAAGGTGGTGAAACACATAAAGAGCAAGACAAGAAAAGGTACTGATCTAAATGTTCAGAAATAGTTGTCAGGTTGACTCAAATTTTTGCATATCCGTTTTGAAGCATTGTTAAGGGAAACAGTTTTCAGATGGTTTGTCAAATTTACCTGAATGTAAGGAGTTTTTTAAGATATCTCACAGTGAGCTATCACAGTGACTATTCAGCTCCGAACACAGAAGACACAGGTTTTTAACTGTCTCTGGCATTGACACAACATGACATGACACAGTCATGTATTATATTAGTCAGAATCCACTTTTTTTTTCACAGTTAAGAGTTGTTGAACTAAGAATAAAATTTTGGTGTTAATTATTTTGTAAAATTAAAAAAGCCTCATAAAAAGCATTTGAGGCAAGCATATACAGTAAAAAGAGAAAAAGGAAAATGTCCCTGTATCTCACTAGTTTGCAAAAACTTTGCTTCTGATATCATTATTCAAGTCTCTAAAATCTTATCTTCTAGGAGGTTAGACAGAGAAAACAACAGATGTGTAAGAGTATCAGGCTTACAGATTTGAAACACAATTTATGCAATGACTGAGTACTGAATAGTCCTTATTTTAGACAGCCTTTTATTGTGCAACTCAATGTATCAGAAGTGTGCCTTAGGACTGTGTTGAACCTTGATGAGAGAAGGGGAAAAAAAACACCTGATCATTTACAATAGTCAAAACATATTTTCTCAAGAATGAAATTATTCAGATTCTGAGAAAAAGATTGCTTGTCAAAAAAAATGGGCTTTGGAAGCCCAGAGATACTGTTTAATGGAGCAGTATTTTTCCCACCGACTGCTCATTGCCCCTTGGCATGGACTAATCAGATGTAGAGAAAGGATGCTTGAATTTTAAGATCATACTGAGCTCTGCAGCCTTTTAAATTCACAATTAGTCATTGAACTGACACCAAGTATATCACTGCAGACAATTTATTCTGATATAAAACTGGTTAGAGAGTTTCTTTTTAAAAGAACAGCAACTTGTAGCAGAGTTAAATATTCAAGTGGTAAGTATGTGTGTCTAAGAAAAGGACGTATCTAGTATTTACTTTCAGTGATCTGTAAAGAATAAGTCACAGTTTTTATATTTGTTTGTGTGTTCTGAACTAGCATCAACATAAAGATTCCAAAGAAAGACACTTTGGAGCATCTCTCTCTTTTTTTTTTTTTTTGTCTATATACAGACTTTCAAAGAAAAGCCAGAAAATGTAACCTGATAGAAGCTGTAAAGTAGAAGAAAAAATCTGTTTATTGATTAGAAAAATGGTAAAGAATTCAGGAGTCTCCATTCTGTTCTTGACTTTATCACTGATTTAGTTTGGGTCTTAGAGGGATTTTTTTTTAACTTAGTACATCTCTCTGCCTACATCTGTAAATTCTAGCATAACTAGAAAAGATTATACAGGGTTATGGAACCTGGTCTAAATGTTAATGGAGTCAGTCTGCTTCTAAATAAAGTGAGGTAGGTACAGAGGACTTAATGCACCTTAATTCTGTTGTGATAGTACTGTATTTTGATAGTATACCAGTACGAAGTGGAAGATTCAGTTCTATAAATATTTGATCTAAAACTCCAGCATAGAATCTTGGTTTTGTTTGGTTTTCATACTGTTAATTTGATTTTTTTATATATTTTCTTTTTTTTTTTTTTCACCATTGTATGGGAAAGTGGTCTCTACAGTTAAGTTTTCAAGTATGAAACATTGCATAAATCATGATCAATTTACAAAATTTTGCTGCATGCTTTACAGAAAAGGAATTTAATGAAAAAAATAATTATTTTTCCCAGGAAATTTACATTCATTAGGATAAAAATTCTATTGTGCTAAACAAGAAGTACACCTGTTTTCATGTTTATGACAGATTACATAAATAGGATAGATCTTGTTTAAATCTGTATAATTTAGAGCTGAGTTAAACCAATTGATGTTCCAATTCTCTTATGACAGATTCTTCCCTCATATTTATAAGTAGACCAGGAAAAAATCCTAAATGCATTTTGTTAATAGTAATTTCACTTTTTTTTTCAATTTATGACTTACATTATAACATCTATAGCATCTATACAGTGGTTTATAAATATTTATTACTAATGTAATTTTGTTACTTGGGAAACCTAGAATTATCATCACTTCAATCTGCTAAAGACACACAAATAAAATAAGTAAGGTCATCGGTGTTTGTTTTACTTGAATAAACAAATGTTCAAAATTAACCCCCGTGACTTTCTAAAGTTTAAAAAAAAATACACACAACACTTTAAATTCCAAATTGCAGATCACTTATCCACAAAATTAATATTGTCCTTGCAGTCTGTATTACTTCATTTGCAAAGACCCCTTTATTAGTCCAAATTTGAAGCACATTCAGTACAAGTCAACAATACTCACAAAAAGAAAAAATATTTTCTGAGTTCTTTGGAACAAGGTAGGAGAGTCGTGCTTGTAACTTCTTTTCTTTTTCAATAAATTACCCCAGCTGACCAAGCATTGTATATAGCATATATTTGCATTTAAATAAATCTACACATTAAAAAAAGCATCACTAAAGGATCCCAAGTATCCAGCTTCACTGTTGCTTAAAATAGTTGGTGAAATTGTATTTTCTTGCCTGTGTTTGTGCAACACAACTCCTGTCACTAAGTTCTAGCCACTTAAGTTGTTAGGAAAATGTTCTCCAGTGGTTTTGCGTACACTGCTACAATTTTCAAAGGTACTCTTCATTAACCTGCCTCAGGATCTCAAGTGCTTATCTGCCTTTCTATACAGGAGTGACATCTACTAAGTTTCCCCTTCCAGACCTTGCTCCTTTGCTATAATTATCCAGTCAGTCACAATGATCATCTCAACAAGTCTGAGTTAGTCTTGCACCTGAATCTTGGCCAATCATAGGATTAAATTCCAGTAAATCAAATCTCACCTAACAACAGAGTTACTTGTTTGGAACAAAGGTAAACCAGAAAAGATGCATTTGAATTTACTAACAACAGATATCTATTTCTGCCTTATGAAATGATAACTCATTTTTCACATGAAAAGTATTCCAAAATCTGAAAAAAAAAAAATATCTCTAGCTTAAGTTTTGGTTGGTCATTGATTCAAAATTTTCAGTTTTCAGATGACATCTCACTCTGTATGTCAAAAGAGGTCATTCTATGAGCCTGAAATCTTTTTTCCCACTGCTACTACTGTGTTAGGTAGAATTGTTGTTATGATTTTCTTTAATACTGGTAGTCTCATAAAACTTGGAAATTTCTTATCTGTGTTGGGTTTTTTTGTTGTTTCATGGAATATATGTAAACACTATATTGAACCCCATCTCTAGTTCCTGTAGGAGGCAATCTTTATCTTTCCATTTAACCAGGAATGCAATCATTGGCAAGGTCATAAGGCTGCAAAAACACTTATTAAATTAATACATTGGTCTTTGAATACTGCATGATGATGCAGCATCTGTCACAGATTCCTTCATGCACCAGTAGATGAAGAATGGAGGGTGTTTTGGTTGCAGTCTCTAATATGACATCCACCAGAGAATAGATAATATAGAGGAAGAAGAAAGTTGGCAGAGGGCTTGTGGTGATAACTTTCCCACAGCGGAAATGAGGATCTCCTTGCTGACTCTGTTATACAGTTCTGAACTATTCACTGCCCCATTTGGGGCTGTTTGTTGGTGGGAATTCCTGTGTTAAATGTTGATACTGTACTTCAAAATACCAACAACTTGTTCTTAACTAGTAAGAAGTTCAATGCAGATGTGAAATGATTTCTACCTGTTTATGGCTCGAAAGAGGATGGCAAAATGTAATTCAGCATGACTAACAGCTCAGAAGATGTTTCAGTTTCCAGTTCCTGCATTACTATTCTGCAAGATAGTCTTAGTGAGAAAAAAGAAAAGTATAAAGCGTTGTTCTACTGAAATGTAATAGAACACCTTCATTAAGCTTTATTTGAGACATAGAAGATTTATTAAAAATGATCACAGGGTTCTTTATATTCATCAGCCTTTGAACTGCTATATATGTAAAAGAAAAAAACATCAACTTTATGCCCATGGATAATATATGTCAGCAGAACAAGCAAACACTTCTTTTCAGAATAGTATTGTTACTGAATGTTCCATATTTGGAGGTATCTAAACTGGTAGCAAATCTAGAAAGCAGATCTCTTTTTCTAGTCTTCTAAAGAAATTATTATTAAGCAAATATTGCAAAACAAGCTGTGATACATGTATTTTCTTCATACTAATTGTCTAGATTTCCTCTGCAGCCACAAAGAGAAACACTCTTCTAAAATTAGTCATCTGACTTGTTTTAGATGCCTGTCTCAGAGTGAGTTAAATAAAGCCTGACAAATACTTATTTATCACCATCAACTAAAAAAAGGAAGCCTAGAACACTTGCTCAGTTTTTTACTTCTAAATTGTAGCTCTTTAAAAGTTATATAGGATGAATCTCACTATATTTAAAGCATCCTCTATCTTTTTAGGGTAAAAGAAACAACAGTGAGGAATTATAAGATGAATACAAAATTAGAATTATTTTTATTAGAATTAGAATATTAGAATTATTTTTATATATACAAAGATTAAGAAGTTGTGTTAAATGTGATATTAACAGGAATTATGCTGTTTCATTGTTCTCAAGCACAGTTCATGAGGCTTTCTCATCAACAGAAACTGTATTTGTAAACAAGCAAAACCAGTAGTTTTCTTCATGTCACACTTTGATTTCAACTTCACTTATTGTAATTAGCTAATCACATTCTGGAATGCACATCCTCTGCACACAATAAAAAACACTTTTGAGTATCAAAGTACAGTTATCACCAAACTCCTACATTTATCATTCAGTCAACACTTAATCAGAAAATAAAAAATATCATTGTTACTTTACAATAACTGTTTTAGAATAATACATATAAGTAGAGGAGACAGTAAATTCTATGGGTGGGATAATTGTTTTACCCTTTCTTTCACATCCCACTGGAATGAGACGGACTTGTGTAGGAAACTCTTCTGCCCTTCAGATGTGTTTCTTCCTCTGTTCTTTTCAGCTACCTCTGAATTTGGAAATTATGGGGGTGATATTTCTAATTAATTTCAATGTCAAAATGTTATGAACTTAAAAAAAATTTGGAACAACCAAGATATGCAGCCAGAAAGTGCTTACATGTGAAGCTGTAAATGTCAAGTGTTCCTGCTGCCCATCAGGAAAATGCTGCAAGAGAAGGATTAAGAGACTTGTTTCTGAGTCTGATAAAAGTGTGTGATAATGAAAATACTAAGGAAACTAACATGCATTAACAGGGAAGACATGATATTTATGCTATGTGTATGTTAGTTGTTAAGTGTGTGTTAGGTTATTTGTATATTAGGTACATTGAAAATGAAAATTTACACATATGAACCTGTCATGAGCAAAGCAATCTCGACTGGAGAAACTTTATTGTTAATTAACATGAACTTTTAATTACAGATTCAGGTATTAAGGGGGGGGGGGAGTTAATTAAACAAACACTTAGCAAAATTACTTTTCTACCCACTCTCCAGGCTCAGCTTCAGTCCAGCACTTCTCTTCCCCCTTCCTCATTTTAACTCCCCTTGTTTTCACCACACATTACACTCAGGCCCTTCCAACCCCTTTGGTGACACAATGGTCGATGCACAGCAGTTTCTTTCTGTCGTTCCTTGCTTCTTACCATTCTCCTTCCCCAGCACGGGTCCTTCACAGGCCACAGCACCTTTGGGGGTGTCCTTGCTCCCACATGGGTCCTCCATGGGCTGCAGTCACTCAGAACATCCCTCCTTCATCAGGAGTGCCTCCTTCCAAGAGGCCATCTTCAGTCACTTCCCCAACAATATCCCCTTCCACTTTCCTCCTCCTTTTTCTCCAAACCTGCCTCTTCGCTTACCTCCTCACGGCTCCTTTTTTGAGTGTCCTCCTGTGTCTCATCTCATGTTTCTTATTCTTGAGTCTCCTGCCCCCAGCAGCTGCCACTCTTCCTTAAGCACACCTGAGCAGAGGCACCATGTGCTCCTCCGGCTGGTTGAAGGTTTGAGGCATGACGGGTTGTTTCCATCCTTTTCAGAGTCATCTGGAACCTGCTGTGACTGGCACAGGGTGGTTCATGGCCTCCTTCCATGCAGGCACCCTGCAGCCCCTGTTACCAAACCCAATTTTTTATATCCAATACAGAGCCTTACAAATTAAAGTGATGTATTATTTTCATGCTGCACTTGCTCTGTTTCCACAATCCCATAGATGCATGCAGGCACATTTTTGTCTACAACTTATTCAATAACTGAGTACAAATCCATTTTGCCATTTCATTACTATGTTATTCATATCTTGTCTACATTAATATACAGCAATAGGTCTTCAACAACTTCTCCTACTCTCATTCTCTTTTTATAGGCCTACGTAGGGAACATGAGATCAGTATTTGAGTATCTTTAAGAATGTGAAATGGAAGCAAGATTTGAACTTTTGAGTCACACCAAAGTGTGAAAATCTAACCGAATATTTCTTTTCTGAGAGACATTAGTAGTGAACATTGACGGAAAAGTATAAGAACAAGGCTTCCACGCAGCCATCCCTACTACCTTCTGGCAAACAGTAATTTTAGATCTTCTTGATCTATAAATCACATTCAGGCTTTGATGCTTCAGTCAGGGATGGATCTATCCTCCCTGAATTTCTTGAAAAGCTTTTGAAATACCTTTGTGCTTAAGGTTTCCATAATTTAATTCAATACTTTGGAAAAAAATAAAAAGACAACACATCACCACCAACAAAAAAGCTACCCTCTTTATGTTTATTTTTATTGCACTATATTGCACTTTAATCAGGAATACTCTTGTCCTTGTGAGAGGAAAACACTTAATTAGCCAGACATGAACAATAGACAGTCCATTTAATTGAAGAAATGCTAGTCACTTGAACCATCCTTCATTCTGTTGCAGGAATATAGATGCCAGTAATAATCCCGCAGGGGTCCGTATTGGGACCGGTACTGTTTAATATCTTCATCAATGACATAGACGGTGGGATTGAGTGCACCCTCAGCAAGTTTTCAGATGACACCAAGCTGAGTGGTGCGGTCGACACGCCAGAGGGACGGGATGCCATCCAGAGGGACCTGGACAAGCTCAAGAAGTGGGCCTGTGTGAACCTCATGAGGTTCAACAAGGCCAAGTGCAAAGTCCTGCACCTGGGTCGGGGCAACCCCTGGTCTCAATACAGGCT
>NW_008794454.1:312864-349712 GCF_000699145.1 Aptenodytes forsteri | reverse complement strand
GAATGGCTTTAAACTAAAGGCGGGTAGATTTAGACTAGATAGAAGGCAGAAATTTTTTACGCTGAGGGTGGTGAAACACTGGCACAGGTTGCCCAGAGAGGTGGTGGATGCCCCATCCCTGGAAACATTGAATGTCAGGTTGGCCGGGGCTCTGAGCAACCTGATCTAGTTGAAGATGTCCCTGCCTGTGGCAGGGGGGTTGGACTAGATGACCTTTAGAGGTCCCTTCCAACCCAAACTATTCTATGATTCTATGATTCTAATTTCCACTGAGATCAATGCTTAATATTAGTTAAGAACTAATAGGATGGAAAAAAATGTCTCTTGAAATTTGAGTCTAGCTTTAGCAGGAAGAAAGTATTGATGGCTATTCACAGCTGAGAATAAAACCTGATCATCTGCAGTCCTGGTGGGCAAACAATGGTACAAGTCTTGACACAAGACAGACATGGGGTATAAACATAGCTTTTGGTAAACAGCTGAAAGTATTTTTAAGCTGAAAGTATCATGAGATACTCAAAAGTTTACATTTTATGACGGTCTCAGATTTTTTTCACTGATTTAGGGACAGATTTCATTTACTTTTTTGCAATTTACTGCAAGAAAATGGAGAATGATCTTCACAAGTGCTATCATAATTTAGTAGGGTACAATCTGGTTAAAACATTTTTTCTTGCACTTGCAGTGTGTTTCAGGAACATAGAACTTCACAGTTAGGTCTCATTATTTAGCTGATAAAAAATAATGATAGAAAATCAGAAATAAACAAGTAAATTCATTAGGGATGTACTTTTTTCTGCTTGGGACCATGTGAAGCACAGTGGAAGAAAACTAACAAAAACCACTACAAAAATACAGAAATTTAACATAAACCCCATGCAGTGGTTCATATGTGTATCCCATTGATTATTAGGGCTGGTTTATGTAATTTTTCACGTCTGTGTGGCCAAGAAATAGAAAACTGGAAGTGTCTTACTGTAACTTTTCAAATAGCCTACTCAAGTTCTGAAGTAATATGCAACTGAAGTGAAGCTTCTTACTCCAGTGAGATTTTGTTATAAACCACAGAACTGATCAAATGCAAATGAGAGAGTCCATTGTATTTTGTTCTTTTTCTTTAACAAATGAACTTCTATAGCTTTAAAAAAATTAATATCCTGTCTGATTTGGTTATACAGATATACTTTCAGTGGGACTTTTTACATCAGTCTGTGCACCAACTGAGCTTTACAAATTCAATTAATATCAACCTGATTCAGGCCTATATGGCTTCAGAAGCATTTTCACATATTTTAGAAAAATGAATTATAGCAAAGAAGCCTGAAGGTGGACAGCAGACTTGTCTGCATATGGTCAGGATCATGAAAACAGCTGTCCTGAAACTGTACTTATTTTGTTAATCAGTTTCCCATCTGCATGATGATGGGTTTTTTCATGGTGGAAATTGGTGGAAAAATTTTTTTTTTTTTTTTTATAATTTACCTGTATAATTCATGGGTAGCCATAAGCATAGCGAGGAGAGAAGTGACTTGAAATAGAACTCAAAAAAGACAAAAATATGATTCTGAGAAATGCAACAGCAATAGTCTCCACCACAGTTTTGAAATAAAGTTGGTTTTGCCACAGGCAACTGTTTGGAATTCAAAAGCCCAGAAGTTAGTCATGTGGTTTTAGGAACTGGTTTGCTGTAAAATTCCTCTATGATGTTGGCTAAATCACCTGTCATCTGGTGACACCTAGCCTGTCATCTCTCCCTTTCTTTATCTCTCATATGGTGATAATAATGCTGATTTACTTCACAGGAATGCTGCAAAGATTAATTCGATTCCTCAGAAAGCAAGTACTTCTGAAGTGTGAAGTATCATCTACATACAGCACAGAAATACTTTTTTTTCTCTAAACACAGACTGTTAATTATCTGCAAAACTGTGCTTGGCAAACATTTGATCTGAAACTTTGTAGATAAGGTTATGTGTTTTTTTTACAATTCCTTTTTTCTTTTCTCTTCCCCTCACATACTGTAAAGCAAGGAGATTTCTAATGCTAACCTTGCATTTTTGCATAACTTTAAATTAACTTTTAATTAGATTAGATATTGACCTGGTGGCTATGTTGTACCTTAATAATCTTTGTATATAATCAGTTAAACATTTATAAATTTCATGTAGGTGATTCGACACAAATTAATTCACAGAATTCTATGAGTGGGATAATAAAAGTTCAAACATTTATAGTGTGGTTAATTATCAAACTATGCTGAGTGTTTGGACAAGCATTTTGCTGTATGCAAAGGAAAATTACTATAGTGGGAGGTATTAAGTGTCTGAATATTTTGCTATCTGGCTGGCTTAGTATCTGGAATACTTTAGGTATAACCTAAATTTTTATTTTTTATAGTAGAGCTGCACCTAGCAAAGATCTAATTGAAGCAGGATACAGCTTCTCTATAGCACAGCTGAAAGTGTATCATTTAACTGGAGTATATCGAGTGCCCTGGCAGGTAGAAAGTTCTCAAGTTCCCCTGCATTTGTGATAGTATGGCTAAATGCTGTAACAGAATTTTTAACAAGTGTTTATTCATTTGTTGAATATCTCTAACCAGAGTGTCCATTTAGGACCTGTTTTTTTTCAGAAGTGAGAACACTCAGCCTTTGGTGGCAACAGCATTTATTTACATCAGTTGAAGAGATAAAATAGTTCAACAGATAAGATAGTTCCACTCACTTCTATTCACAGCTGAGCATCCGGTCCACCAAACCTAAATGTTGTCATATGTGTATGTTGTCACCTAATGTGTCTCATCGAGTAGATCTATAGATTGCAAGCTACATAGATTCCCAAAATTTCTTCTTATATATTTTGCAGAGAAGAATAATATCGATTCTCCTACCAAGCCAGTTTTCAAGTTTGCACAATTCAAGCAAGATCTGTTCTCTGGGTATTCTGGCAGGACCTTATCCAATCATTAGCTGTACAGTATTTTCAAGAAATCAATTCCAAGGAGATAAAAAGAATTATTTAATGTCATGCTAGTGGATTAGTTGTATGTTGCATATCAGGAAAAGGCATCAGGTCTACAAGAAATTGTCACACATACTATTTTTATATGTATGAAATTTTAAGTATATGCTCTTTTAAAACAGAACTCCGTATGTGATTATTTTCATTAGCTCTAAGATAACATGAAAACAGAAAATTGCAAGAATGTTAAAAAATTGTATGTTTTGTATACATACTATTTTAAAAAATGTGTGTATAAGACTGTTATCTGCAACATCTTGATATGATATGAAAACAGAGGCAAACTATTCATTGGCTGCAAAAATTATGCTCCCACTTTTGGAACAAGAATGATGTTCCCAAACTAATAACGAGGGTTTTCATAATCCACAGTCTTTCAATGCATTGTGTATGGAAGCTCCTACTGTGGAAAACACTGTTAATATAATCTTTACTGAAATAAAGTATTTAGTAATTTCTTCATATTTACATTTGTGAGTTTCCCAAATATCATTTAGTCATATCTCAGGTCTCACTAAATGGTATGTTACTGTAAGTAGGCAGATGAAAAACTCTCTAAGACTCAATTTGGAGTTTTAGAAAGCAGGCATTCTTTATTGCAGCGCAGGGCGCACAGGGGATCGCTCCACCTAGTGTGTGTACCGGGATGCTCAACTATGGGAGTTATGTACAATCAGAATATACATATTCAATAGATTTCTAAGAAATGATTAGCATATTCATGTTATTTCTTGGAACTTATTAACATATGCAAAAGTCTTTAACGCATGCGCTCTTATGTTCATTGGTGGTCTTCCAGGGTCCTCTGGTGGTCGTCGATAGTCTTCCTCACTGTGTCCGCTAATTGAACTCAGTCTTTTCACCTAGTTGCAGTAGCTGATTTCAGCATAACTTCCTTATCCATTCCACCCCTGTACACAGAGCTTCAAGGATTCCTTTTATCGATGGAATGTCCAGTCTGCAGAACATTTAGTTACTTCGCTTCGACAAAGAAAACCGTATGTCTCCTTTGTATTTCGGTATCAGTAAATGTTTCTGAACTTTCTGCAAACTAAACATGAGCTTTTAAATCATTTTTCAATCATCACAGTGCAAGCATAGCTACCATATTTTTCATGACATTTCATAGCACTCAATCTGGTGGTATAATAATGTACTATAGTAGCATGTAATTGGAACAAGTGCATTTCTCTGTTTAAAATCCAGAATGCTGTTTCAAAATGTCCAGGAAATTCCTAGCTAGGTAAGGGGGACCCAAGATTGGTGTGTCTTGGGCGGCGGAGGTGGGTGGTGGTGGTGTTTGCATTTAAAAAATATGTGTTTTAACCCTCCAGATATAGAAATTAATAGTCAGTTAAAGTATATATTGTTTCAGAAAAGAAATTCCTGTAACCTGTCTCAGATTATTAAGAAGTGTATTATGATCTAAATATAGGGTCTGTTTCCCTTCCCTCCACTGTCTTTCCCAAACCACAAGAACCTGTAACTTATTTTGGAAAAATTTATTGCATTTATGGAAGGATTATACTGAAAGTTTGCACTACTAAAAACTCAGTACACAGAAAAACATAAAGAATTATTTTTGACAAAAAATCTTACATTAGTGGAGAGATGAATTAAATAATAATTTTTGATAGCCTTTATCTAAAGGCATCAATATCAACAGAAGCATCCATAATTTCATTGCTTTAAGTGAGGCCTTGGGCCTTAAATTAGGTAATGATTTACCATTTTTTGTTTGGTATATCGTCTTTGTTTTTCAAGCAGTTGGCCATTACAGCAAGCTATAGTTGTGACCTATTTGCTGTATTGTACAATATATGTTTTAAAGGAAGCACACTGTCATTGTAATTGGCTTTGTGTATCTGAAAGAAAAACATCCATTTTAGCCGCTGAACACTGAGAAGTCCATCTACCATTGAATATCAGAAACAAAGAAGTATAGTACTTTTAGCAATACAGAAAGATCAAGCTTAAGAAAACTATTGCCTCTAATACAGATTGAAAACAAAAGAAAGCTCATCATTTTCAGTATGCATTTTAATCCTTTTTCTGAATAGGAACGATGGTTGTGTTTTATGGTTTTGTTTTCCAATCTAAGGTGTTCTATTAGTAAGTAATTTTATGGAAAAATACTCTTTCTTACCTAAAGAACAAGCCTTAGAAATCTCTAATCTATTTTTAATAAGTCTATAATTCTGTTAAAGCTTGGATTACACATCAGAAGAAAGTTTTTCTAGGTGGTCCTTGAGACTTCTAAGTTGAATATTATACAATATAGGAAATAAAGGAGGATATGTCTTTTTTAAAAAAAATCAATTTTATCTATTATTACAGCTCTAACACATTTTTCTATCTTTTTTACAATATCTTTTTTCTGATATATTACCTTTGTCATTCTCATCCTGAATGGTTTGATTATATTAATTAGCTGTTACTTTAAAAGAAAGCCCCAGATAGTTACATAACATTTCATTTTTCATTATTCTTCAATAAAATGAAAAACATAGCTCCTTGTTTACTCATGAATGGAGATAAATTTTGACAATTTCAGACTGACAGGTGACACTTTCAGAACATTATGAGTGACTGAAGAGTTAGACTATGCTGGCTCCAGTTGCCTAAGGTCAGCAAATAATAAGCAGAAATTATACAGTATGTATTCAGTTAAAGTTTCCTGATTATGCTCTGACCTGACTCCGGCATAAAATATATTGACATAACTGGTTACTTGAGAATAAACCCAGGTTTACCCACTTTTCATTTGGGTAATGCCATGTTTACCTGCTTCCTATATACATTGAACAAGAAGAGTTTACTCGTTCTTCAGTTTCCTAAGTCACTGGCTGCTCTTAATTATGTTAGTGACTGGCGGGTACTCAACAACTTCTGACCCAGAGACACCATCCAGATTTACCCCTTATTTCTATCAGCACTTACTGTGTGGCAAAAATGGAGGAATCTGGTTCTCCTGAGTCAGTCCTGGGGAGCATCTCTAGAAGTGGTATTCTTCATTGTTTAGTCAAGTCTGATTCAACTTCTTACCTCCCTTGACAACAGAAAAAGATGAATTATAATGGAAGATCTAACCAGTAACTGAAATTCCTAATACAGCACTGAGTTCAGTCCTGTAGGAAAAGAATACATATCAGATGTTAAATGCCATCATGTCCGAGTCTCTGAGCACTACTTTGCACCTCCCAAGATGAAAAAAAAAAATTATAACCTTCTTTTAGAAAAGTCCATTTAAATCTGTAAGTAGTAAGTATATATATAAAAACTAACAATATTAACAATTTTTATTTCTTGAGAGTCTGTATAGATGTAGTTACACGAAGGTCTCAAACAGCACATCAAAATTCTCCTCAGTTTATCACTTGGAATGGGCTTCTTCAAAATACTACCTTATATTTCTTTCTGAATCAAAATACCCAAAAATCCTTTTAGTGTTTAGCAGCACTGATATTCCCAAAATATGTAGTTGCAGCTACACACAAGGATGTAAAGGTAATTGGAGAAGCAAACATTAAAGGACGAAACATTGTCCCTCTGTGACAGGTGTACTCAACTCCTTAACCAAACTAGCAGTAGTTTGGTACTGTCTCCAAAGGAGGTAAAGGTTTAAGGTGTAACTCGTCCAAGAACTTATCTAGTTCCAATCTGTTCTCTGAAAACCCACAAAGGAACAGAGTGAGATGGTTAGCATCGATGCATATGAGCTTGGAACACCGATCATGTGATTGACATGTATATAACAGGTGGCTTTTCCAAGACTCATTTATCTAGGAACAAAGAAAGTTGTGGGTACAGAGTCTCATGCATACCTTTCCCATCACATGTAACTTGACTACAAGCCAACCACTTTATTCCATAAATATGACAGCCTAAGTGGGCCTTCTTTGAGCTATTCCTGCTAAGCAGTTGGCTGCATGGTGGTGATCTCCCCGTGAGCTGGGACATCTTTCAAGGTTGCTCATCGAGGCAGAAACACCTCTTACAAACTGCAGATCTTTGGTAAGTGACCAATATCGTGCATAACCTTGTATTATAGTGTACTAAGATTCTGTATTGGTAACTTTGATTTTGTCTTGGTAGCTTTGATTCTGTCTTGGTAGTTTTGAATCATTGTTATATTCTTTGTGAAGCAAGTAATGGAGTGAACCTTGCCATGGAACTTTTTTAAGTCACGCTTTTATAACATCATATTTCAGTAAAACCACTTTTGCTGATACTTTTGGTGATGGTTCTTTAAGCAGTCTAAATCACCCATTCCTGACACCCTCATACATGACTGTAGAGGTTTTTGTCTTTTAGCCCTTTTACTTAAGCATGTTCTCTCTCACCATTACAAGCCACAATGATACATGTTGATTGTTTAACAACCCCTTGCTACCACAAATTACATTCAACAGTGGGAAAACAGACAACTATTTGGCTCTTTGTTTGTTTTGTTTTGTTTTTGTTGTTCTCCCATTTACATTGATTTAAATTTTTAGAGCAGGGTGTCAAATACTTATTCACTCCTGGCATCTACTCTCAACATATGAGCTGAGGCAATGGTCAATGGAGAGATCCTACACTATATCATTCCTTGGTATAAATTCTGGCAAAACCGACTTTCCTTGCAAGCTGGGTGCTAATATTATTCCTCTCTTACTTTTAACTCTGCCAAAACCCAGCATCTGCTCCCATATAGGGTGTTGACAGTTGAAGCATTTTTCCATTGTGTTGTAACTCTGCCGAGACCTGGCATCTGCTCACAAATAGAGGTGTTGACAGTTTGAGCTCTAGCACTTTCCCTTTGTGCATCAACTCTGTGGAAATCTGGCATCTGCTCACACACACAAGTTTTGACAGCATAAACTACAGTCTAACACTAAGTTACTCCAATGTAGGGGAACACATGTAATCATGGTTTTGGAGGGAAACTACTTCCTCATGACATCAAATATTGAAAGATCAGAAGACAAAGTAGGTATAGGGTTTGGAGCATTTTTTATGCAGCAAAAGTCTTCACAGGAACAACATATTGTGTCAATGAACTATATGCATAATTTTTCCTTCATAATAGGTACCAGGAAAAAATTAACCAGCACTCCAAAATCTCACGTTGTACCTTTTCTCCATGACTTAGGCAGTTGCACTGTGAGTATTTAATACTTAAGTAAGATCATTCCTATTTCTCGTTATGCTGATAGGCTGAACAGCAGAATTACTGTAATCTTTTTGTTTTCTGTTGGAACTTATCTTGAATGCTCAGCCATTTTTAAGGTTTTAGTAACCTTTCCTGTACATTTTAAAGACATAGGAAAAAAAGATAATTGTGCCAGGGAGTCAGAACTGACATGACATGTTGCTTATTATTATACGAAGCACACCAGAAAAAAAGATGTCAGGTGACAATATTGTCTTTTTTATTGTTGGACATAAACAGAATATTTTAGATGAACCAAGGCCATCTCCTGCATGAGAAGCAGGCTAATTGTAGTTCAATAACATTAACAAGTATTTGTTCTGAACCCTGATGTGAAAGCAGAGTTAAAGTCCCTATACTGTATTTTAGGATAAACAGAAAAAGACCAAGTAAATCAGTTCTCCTGATGTGTTTTGCTCAAGTAGAACGGCAGATTATTGTTTTTACAACTAATTCTGCAGAGATTTGTTCCTATAACAATGTTTACTCTTCATTATAGAAAACAGTCTAAAAGGATTCTTAGACATCTTAGTGGTAGGATACTGAATATAAACCAAAATTAGTAAAGGAAACTATATTTTTTTCTTACATTACTTCATGTAAAACAAAATGACAAAGTGAAAGAGAAAATCAAACAGTTTTTAAGAAACCAAACACAATTCTTTTGTGTAACTTCATTATTTCATCAGCAAATAAGTGACATTGGGAATATGATGTTTTTAACCATTCTTGCCCTAATTTAAGATTAAAAAAATGTTCAACTAAATTGTGCACATAAAAATGATGAAATTAAGAAAAGTAAATAGATCAAAATAGAACAAAGGTAACAAACAGCTTCCCTCTCTCCCTGAAAAATAAAGCTTTGACATATGGAAAATTAAACCTAGACATTCTTGTATGGACAGATTTCGACTTAAACTTAGGACTTCTCTATTAGTATTTAGCCACTTGTGAATCAGCATTATACTGTATATGAGAACAGAAAACACCAGATAAATAAGTAGCAGTTATGGGCATTAAATATTACATGCTTTGAAAGGTTTATAATAGGTAGTTTTTTAAAGGGCTAATATGATTTGATTGTCTGCTGGACTAGTTTCAGAATCTTTATGATGCATCATGTGAAAAATAAATGCCAAAGTTATACATTGGAATTTTGCTGCCATAAGTTATATTCTACTTTTTCTGATATATTTAACTACAGAACTATATCTGTAGCTATGCATATATGTATACACATACATGTATATTTATCTCCTATGCAGATCATATACATATACATATACACGTGTGTGTGTGATTCTAAAGTTTCCATTTTTAGAACTTAGTAAGTTTTTGCATATGAATTTGTAAACACAAAACCATGTAAGACTGCTTCCACTATGTTTTTTCACCTGCATATGTTGCACTGGATAATGTTAACACAAATAAAGATGGAACCATTTAGTTTCAACCAAGAAATCTGTGCCTCTTTCATTGCTGTAATGTCAATCTGTGTCTTGCATCAGACAGTCGTTTGTTAACTGCTACGCATAGAAAGATGATTCAAGTGATGTCTAGCCAGCCACTGAAGAGTTGGATGGTTGCCTGGAGACCAACTTTCAGTGTTCAGAATCTGCCTCTTTAAATAGGAAAGAAAAAAAGAAAAACCAACCATGAAGCTCACTCTAAAGAAGATACTAAGCAGCCATACAGACACTTGTCAGTGTTGAATGTTATTCTTAAGGTTTGCTGCTTCCTGAAATTACACACAAACATAAGCTAGAGCATAAGAGTTTTTGCATGTTCACCATACCTCTTACCTTGCTAAATGAGTTAAGAGATTCAGAGCTCAAGTGAGACATTTTGATGGCTGAGTCACATCTTGCCTTCATCCTTTGCATCTCCAGCATTTCACTGTCATCATAAATCTCTGCCCCAACTTCTTATTGTATGTCACAGGATCATAGGATAATTCAGGTTGGAAGAAACCTGAGGAGATTATGTATTAAAACTTCTTGCCTAAAGCAGAGTTAGGTAGTTTTACTCCTGTTCATCACATCACACAGGTATTCATCCTTCCTACAGGTCTGAAGATTTATTTCAAACCAAAAATCACACTCATTTTATAAAACTCAGTAAATTGGGTTTTTAAGGATGTTATACTGAGACATAGTTCTGATGAACAGCATAACACCACAGAAGACGTATTTTTGCAGATGGTCTCTAAAGCTACAGACAAACCACAAATGAGGTTTCCCAAACTACTTCATTGAATTAAGTGCCTAATTTCTATTGATTTAAGTCTAGCCAAATGACCATTTAAAGCAAAGGACATTTTGATTATTTACGCAAATAGAACAAGTCTTTTGAACATGTACTAACTTAATTGTTAAATAAAATCAGCCATAACATCAAGCCCTACAACTAAGAAAGTTGAAGCACAGAACATTTTAGGAAGATTAAAGAAAAAAAGCATGTTCCTGACTCGGGCGTTTCTCTGTAGTCACATTCCATTAATTCTGGCTTTTTTAAGGCTTTGTTCTTGGTCTATCTCTGTTTTGAGAGGAAGTTTCTGTCTCTGTTTTCAATGAGGTTTCTGTTCAGGCTTTTCAATATAGCTACTTTCAGTTTGCTACAAGATAGAAGAATGCTATGGTCATCTTTTTTAATATGAATGCAAATGTCTTGTCTCAAAAGCTAAGCAGCTATTGCTTCACTTCAAAGTAAACTGGTCTTATGGAATACCCAGCTGCAATCACTTCCCCTCCAAGTCTAAGACCACAAAACTAGTCTTTTGGCTTTGCACAAAAGTACCTCTGTGGGCTAAGAGTGACCTAAAGATAGCTGGAACTCTTTGTAGAGCTTCCAGGCTGGCTGACAGTGTCACCTCAGTTGACCTGATGCAGATGTTTGGAGTCACTCTGCAGGGACATTTCAGAAAGTGAGGAAAACCATTAGTCTCCTGGTTAAGGATATATTTGAGATTGTAGTAATATGTGAGAAATTTTGCTTTGTTTCCAGGAAATAGGAGACCCTGTCACAAAGCATCGCAAAAAACACAGTCTATATTGTTAAAGATACCATATTTTAACAGAATAAAGGTGTTAGAGCTCACAGGACTGCATGCTCCATGTTACATTTTTCAGTTTCATTAATATACTTCTTCTAAATGTCCTGTCCAGTGACATTCTCATTACCAATTTAAGGGAATTCCTGCACTAGAAAAATTACATAGAAGAATCACGTTGCACTACACATTGTTCTAAGAGATACACAACAG
Source organism: Aptenodytes forsteri (assembly GCF_000699145.1). Taxonomy (NCBI): domain Eukaryota; kingdom Metazoa; phylum Chordata; class Aves; order Sphenisciformes; family Spheniscidae; genus Aptenodytes; species Aptenodytes forsteri. The sequence continues at coordinate 338,235 of NW_008794454.1, read as the reverse complement.
GTGGATGTTGGATTAGAAAACAAAAATCAAGAGACCAGCCATATGAAACATTTGTTCATGAAAATCACTTAAAAAAAAAAAATTATCTATTATAGCATGGACTTAATTTTTTAGAAGTTCGAGCCATAATTTTTGCACTTTTGTGGCTGTAACATAGACTACTAAATATGATTTTTGTCATTACTAAAAAAAAGCCGTAAGCTGCTTATTGATCTAACTGTCTCAGGACTTTTGTGGAACTTCCTTGGCATGATTTTAGCTGCTTTATGTGTTCTTAACAACTGGCTAGTGGTCAGGTTACTATTGCCTAATCTAACTGACTTGCTGAAGCTCTATGAATACAATATATGCTAAAGATCTGACAAAGCTGGGGAGTCATTACAAAACAAACAACAACCCTTTACATCAACTGAGGTTGATGTCCTCCCGTTCCTTCTTCTTTTCCCAGTTCTATATGCTGAGCATGACATCATATGGTATGCAATATTCCTTTGGTCAGTTGGGGTCAGCTGTCCCAGCTGTGTCCCCTCCCAACTTCTTGTGCACCCCCAGCCTGCTCGCTGGTGGGGTGGTGTGAGGAGCAGAAAAGGACTTGACTCTGTGTAAGCACTGCGCAGCAGTAACGAAAACATCCTTGTGTTATCAACACTGTTTCCAGCACAAATCCAAACCATAGCCCCATACTAGCTACTATGAAGAAAATTAACTCTATCCCAGCCAAAACCAGCACAATTTTAAGGGTATTACTTATGAAACTTTTATGTATTGATTTAGGCCACAAGTATTATTGTAACTAGATTCACACTGGCAGCTGTGACAGCCCCAGCCCCAGCATCAGGCATCTATCTCCCTGGGGCTGGGGACAGGCTGAGACTGAGCTGGGATGTGGACCTGTGGGTAGTCTTGGCTCAGCAGGGCCCACGGCCAGGGAAGGCTGCGGGGAGCTGGAGCCCGGCCCTGCTGCAGCATTGCTGGGGCAAGGACTCACAGTCCTGGGGGGCTGAAATGGGTCCTGGGCCATGGGCAGGGTAGGGGGAGGCTCTGGGGAGGCTGAGCGGCACCTGTAAGGTCTGATAGTGCCCTCAGGGCTCTGGCATGGAAAGTAAGATGACACAAATGACATACAAGCTGTTCTTTTGCTGATGTGAATGCTTGAATTATCAAACTATTATTATGTTATCATATCTTGTTCTGTGTCATAAATATGTGAATTTTATACAAAATAAATTAATATTAGTCACTCTTACTGTTCTAATTATGTGGATAACTTTGTTACTCTGCACTGAGGTATTCTTCAGCGAAAGAAACCATTTCCTCTCCCAGCTGCCCAACTTCCTTTGTTCTCTGAAATAAGATTGTAGTTTGGTTTTAATAATTCTAGTGAACTGCTAAAAGTTAAACTGATTTTTCTTTTTGAACCTTCCTGAATTCTGTCAACTTTTTGCTATTTTCCCTCTTCCTTACAAATCACCTTGTCTTCTTTTCTGGAATCCTTGAAACATTCAGAATAGCAGGTTAGGCTCTGTTTATCTCCTTGTCTTTACGATCAACATGTATTTGGATTTCTACCAGCAGTATGTTATGTGTCTTATTTTCTGATCTATTTTTGACAATGTATCCTTTCTCTGATCCACCAGACCTTTATGTTCTCTGTTTTTTATAAATCCTTCCATTTGCTCCTGTGTATCCTGTGTGTTTCCAATCTCTAGTTTCCTGAAATCTAAATCTGCTTTCATGTAAAATTTTCCAGCTTTTGCATTTTTTGTTCTTTTTTTTTTTTTTTACAGTTAATTTTTGTGTATTCTTCTCTTGCAAAATCATATTCCAAATAACATGGGTAATTCTTGAGTATTTCTCCTTATTTTTATCTTCTACTTTCTACTTTTATGTCTTTGCATTTCAGAGAGATTTGCATAATGTATTTTGTTTCCTCTGAATCTGTATCATTTACTACCATACTCCTTGATTAAATTACTTGATTTTTTTCAAATTCACCATGGCATCTCTTCTATACTCCTCTGTGATTTTGATTGGAGACAGGATGAAGTCCATAAAGTATTTTTTTGTTACTGTGTTTACTGTTAGCAAAGCTGTATAAGAGGAATATCTTTTCCAATGTAGGATATCTGCTTCAGCTTCTGTAAGTATCTCAAAATCAATACTATTTCTTGAGGCTTGTCTTTCTGGGAATATGGTCTTGTTTCCCTTTGGTATGCTAATAAGTTGCACATCATTTTTCCTGCGTTGAGTCTGTATCTCTGTCGGTACCACTACTCATTTGGTGTTCAAAAATCTGTCAGCCATGAGTTCTGGCTTGCAGAGAGCTTGCTCAGAGCCTGGATAATAAGTAATGACACACAATTTACATTTTGATTGAAGGATCTAGCTCAATACACTCCCATGTGCATGCCGATTGGTACGATCTGGCAGGAAAGCTGGTCAGTGTTTCATCTCCTTTTGTCTGCCTCGCCTGAAGACAAATGTTTCATAAACCATATTATTTCCTAGAGAGAAAAGGTCAGCTGGAATACTAAGGGCATTTTCAAGGACATCTTCATCTCTGCCACTTCTTATTGTTAGTCAGTGAATCACTTGTCTTCTACATCACTGCCCATGCAGTGCAGATGAAATGCAACTTGTAATGTACTTTCGATTTTTAGTGCATCCAACATTTATGTGCTTCTTCATTTCCAACACTGTTGAACATCTCTGTACTAGTGAGAATATCATGCTTGAAATAGAGCTATTGCAAATATCAGATTGCTTTATATCTCTTTTTGTTCTCGTTCTGCTTCTAAATTATTTTTCCTCGGCCTTTATTTCACTGTAATGTGTTGAAAATTTGTTCTCACTGAATAGATATGATTTTGTTACTAAAGATTTTAAGACCTCTTTTACTTAGTGTTAAGTGACTTGAATCTGTGTATTAATGACCACATCAAAGTCAACAGAAAATATATATTATTAGATGGTTGCCCTTTGAAAAGGTGCTTCTGAAGATGTGCCTGCTAACAACTGTAGTCTCACAACTGTAAGATAAAAGGTCTTCTTGTAATCAGTCAGCCTCTTCTCTTGTGCGCCACGTTGATGATTATTTTGGGGTGATATTTAATTGCGTTGTATATACTTTATTTTTCTTTATTTTTTATTTTCTCTGATTTTTTTTATCTTTTCTTTCACAACTGAAAATCAAGATCATTGTATTAGTGATAACAATTTATGGGGAAAAGTGCCTTATAACACCTTGTAGCTTATGAATGTCAATGTTGGATCCAGTGAGGCATGAGGCATCTAGGACGAGAGGAAACGGCCTCAAGTTGTGCCAGGGGAGGTTTAGATTGGATATTAGGCAAAATTTCTTCACCAAAAGGGTTGTCAAGCATTGGAACAGGCTGCCCAGGGAAGTGATTGAGTCACCATCCCTGGAGGTGTTTAAAAGACATGTAGATGCGACACTTAGGGACATGGTTCAGTGGTGGACTCGATGATCTTAAAGGTCTTTTCCAACCTAAATGATTCTATGATTCTATGTTTCTTGGTTATACTGTTGGTTGGATAAAGAATTTTCAGGAATGAAGATCACAGGTTTATGGTCTTATTGCCCTGTTAGGAAATACCTTGATATAAAGCTTTTTACTACATCCATTTTGGCAGCAAAATATGTTTATATAGTTTATTATTTTTCATCTTTTGACATTAACAGTTTTGTACAGATTGTAAGAAATAAGGCAGGATGGTTGTTCAAGGGTCTCCGTAAAATTTTCTAAGCATATTAAGGGAAGTAAAAAATAAATTGGGTCATTTCTTTCAGAGTAAATGTGTCTTAATGGCACCTTACTCAACAGAACTCTCTCTTAAGTGTATCATGAAGAAAATCTGCTGACTTCATTGACTATAAAATAAACTCTTAACACTTTTATTTCTGTCAGAACTGCAGAGTCAGAAGGTTTAAAGCTGATATAGTTGGATTCCATTTCTCCTGTGCATTACCAATATAATCATTGTTGTGAATGCCACAAAATGAAAGATAAGATAGTAGTGATAGCTGATAAGTTAACTAAACTCTCACTTTATTAGATGGTGATGATATTTTATCTGGCAGTGATTTATCCAGAACAGAATATGTGCCTTTAAATCACGCTATTTGATACAAGTATACCATCTCCTTGCTCTTCATTTTTGTCCATCAAGTACAGGAAAACCACAATCCCTTTCCCACTCCAACTGCTGTTGTGTCCTCAGGTTTTCTCTCCTTTTCTGTAAAGAACTTATACTGTGCAAAAATACAGGATGCCACCAGCTCTGTGGCTGGCATGTTTGCTCTGCAGTTCCTGATTCCGTCCTGACTTCATGAACAGTGGCCAAATAGCCAGAACTGTGAGAGGAGCTTACATATCCTAAACTATAGACATCACCTCTATACACAAAATATCAGGAATCCCACTACAACTGTGACAGAGCTAGTCCTTGCCACAGAGGAAGTAACACTTTTGAATGATTACCTACACTGGGTAGTTGTTACACTGGTAAAATAAAGTTTTTAAACCCCACATCCCGGACTCCCGTCATGGCTGAACAAAAAATGAAATACCTTTCCTCTACAAGGCTAATCTGAAAAGAAGGGTAAAATTCTTCCTAAACCTAAAATGTGACTAACATGAATGCTAAAAATAAAGTGCCTGAAGACTGCCTAACTTTAGTCGCAAAGATATTGTGGGCTTTGGGGAGAAGAAAAATGCATGTATACATGATGTTACAAAACATATTGGAGGAGAGACTTGAACTCACATTTCCTGTGGTTCCCTGAACAGTGAAATGATGAGTTATTTTTTCTCATTCTGTAACTTTTTAATTATTTATGTAAAAAAAGACACACTGAAAAAATACCCTGAGAGGGGCACTTCTCTGCATTGGAAAATAGAGCACTCAGACTGAGGTCAAATCCTGCACAACATCAGACAGAGTGATAATTTTGAACTAAGTTTCTTGAATCCTTAGCAAAATATTAGACAATTAGTATACTGGGCATCCCAGTGAATAAACAGGTGCATTTGGCCATATGTCAGCTGGCCATTTGCTCCACTTCCTTAACATTTCAGTACTGTCCAACTTTCTGCTTGACTAGGGAATCCCATTTTAAGCTTCCAAATCTTCTGTGCAATGCATAGGAACAAACTATAGACAGGTAAAGGTTCTAGGACTGGTTAGGAAAAATGTCTTTCCTTTTTTTGGGAGAAGAGAGGGAACAAGATCCTCAATTCTTTTTGCAGAAGCTTTCTGACAAGTGATAGTACTTAAAAAAGAGAAAAAAAAGTAAAACTGCAACTTATTATTTTCCTGTCCTGTATATTTCTTTTTAATTTATTTCAATAAATATAATTTTTACACAAAAATATTGTACTAGTAGCATTTCCACACCTACTAAATGAATACTGGCTATTATTCATTAAGTTACTTAAGATAGTCAGTTTGAAATAAAACTTTTAGTCAGAGTAGTATCATTGTTTGATTCCTAAATATTTATATAAAGAGAGAAACTGACATTTCTCAGGAGCTGGGGATGAAAACCAGTAGACACGTATGTTGAAAAATCAATGGATAAGCCTGTTTTAATAACTCCCTCTTTCACAGAAATGAGTTTTATATGACAGTTACATATGATGTGTTTTAAAAACTCTCAATTTTGTATGAGAATATACTTAAGAAGTTTAGAAAATATGCTAAGTACACATGAATGCATACATGGAAATTGAATTAATTTATAATTTATATTTTTACCATTCAAATTATCTGTATTAGTAAAATTCTCCATCCAACAAATATAACTCATTTCATTTCACAGACAGATAGAAACATCTGAGGGCAGGCATCCTCCTGTTCTTCTTACAGCACTTAATACAATAAGTTTCTGAACTAAACTGGTGTTCCTAGGCACTACTAATCACTGAAGTTTGCTAGAGTACAACAGAAGGACCAAAGGAAATGAGCCATCCTGAAAGAAAACAGTGGGGAAAAGGAAGAGTGTTTTCAAACACTTTTTTATGAATATACCTTACTCAGAAAATCTGAGCTTACTCTATTTCAAACATTACCTTCTTGAAGCTTGTATGCCAAAAAGGTTAGTGTCAGAGCTTGCTAACCTTTCCAGAATTTGTAGAAGACTTGCAGACTCACATGTTTCATTTCACATGTCTGGCTGACTTAAATACCTGTTAAGTTGTGACACTCTCAGAAAAGCCAGTAACATTCACAAAGTGATTAAAGTGCATAAGTACACTTTAGGCAGACTGTAGGTATTTTACTTAAACAGAGTGGTTTGGAAAAAAAAAAATCACTTAGCTGTTTAAGCACCTCCTCTTTTGCAAGTCTCATAACTTTCACTAAGATATATTATATGGTTTTCAAAGCACTACTATAATAAGTTACTAGTTTAGGACAACATTATATAATAGAGAGTGCAGACTGGTGTCACCATCCATAAAAGAGGAAGTCCTTCATTTTGTCTTTTCCCTATTGGATTCTATGGCTATTTGTGACCAATCAATTACAACCCTACAACAGAAGATAGTTCAGAGATGATGGGCAAGGGCAATGTGCTCATGAAGCTCTGGGAAGAATGGGTGCAGTGACTGACCACTCCTGCTGTAAAGACAGACAGACTTAACACAAAGGGAACTAGAGGGTGTCCTTTATTATATATAAATAGCTATATCAGTTAATAGGAACATCTGGTTGTGTAAATGTTTGACCCTGAATTAATCAAAAGAGTGCAAATGTCTTCCTGACTCAGCAAGCACAGGATCAGAGATGGAGGGTATGTGTGGCTGAACTTACCATAAAGTATAAAAACCAAACAATCAACAAAAAGTACTTGAAGAGAGCAATATGCTTAAGCTGGCTTCAAGCCATGTATTCCTTCCCAGAGATGGGGGATACCCAGCATCATGACAGTGAGCATATTATAGAGATCAATACTGAGAATCGCATTCATATTGCAACTGGTATGCTCTGCTAAGTGTAATTTTTAGTTGCATTTTGATTTAAGTACATTGCTGTATCACTCTGCTAAATCAAAATCCCGTGTAATGTCAAAGAGCTTGAAAGAAGTAAATTTGGTATTAAAAATTAAACCATCCACATTAAACTTTAAACCCTCTACCATCTTGTTCTAAAAGAACCTGGCAATATTCTGAACGATCATCTTGTTTAAAATTTCTTCTGAATTTTCTTCATAAGATGCCTATGGAATCCAACATTGTGAACTCCAGTCCCAGGAAGAGATCACCAAATTCTACTCACTGAAATGCTTATCATGGCACAACACAGGTTTCTGTAAGACTCTGAGACTAAGAGCCTGTGTCAGTTCTCATATCTGAAAGTTAAAAGAGTCCAGTTAAACCACTGAAATCCCATAGACCCGAAATACATAGCTGTTTTGCCAACCTCACATTTTTACTTAATGTCAAAGAAGCCAGTGCATCTCCTAAAGCCTTAGGTTCTGAGGTAATTTCACTGTGTGAGAAGATCAGCTTTCATTTTTAAAAGTAAACTTCTAGTCCTATGATTAAGGAGAAAAGCTTGAGGCCACTAATACTGAAGCCTGAATACCCAGAAGGCAAATAAAAAAGACCACAACATCTGTTATTTTCTAAATATAATAAAAATAATAATGATAAAAACTTTTAAACCAGTTATTAACTTTTTTATCTACCCAATTACTTTTTGAATGTATGAAAAATGTCAATGCCTACGGTGATTTTTTTGTCATGTTTACCATGATTAGCTCTTCCATTAATTATTTCATTTATATTTGAAAAAAAAACAAAACAAAACTTGACTGCATTGACTTTGTACAGTACAAGAACAAATTCAAGATTTATCTAATAATGTTCAAAAGGTTTTTGTGCCATCATTGTACCAGCTAAACACCATGCCAAAATTGTGGACAGGAAGCTAGATCCCTGAATTTGTGAGACCATTGCTTCCATACCTTATTCATACCTTAGTAAGGCATCAAGAAAAATCACTAACAGGATGCTAAAATGAGAATGGACAGTGGATGAAGATGTTTAATTTGGAAAAAATGTATTCATCTTGGCCTTCATCTACTGATCAAAGAAGGTAATTACTCTTTAAAATTTTATACTGTACTAGAAGCTCACTGGTAATCCTAGGAATGTGTTCTGCTTACTACACTATACTGAAGTGTGTACCATGGTGTCTTTAAGAACTATTTCTCAGAGTAAGCCAGCCTAAGAAGGCTATGCCAGCTCACACTATTCTTGAACTTTCTTTTGTATATACATCCATAATTTTTATGCTTGTGTATATATAGGGAGAGTTTAATTTTGTCTAACTTTAGACAAATACCATGAGCCTCAGTGCCTGTTCTTCTCCTACAGTCAATGGAAATCTAGTCAGTAAAATCAATGGAAAATACAAATCATTCATGTCACTTTATCATAGATACTTGCATTTAGTCAAATATATTGAATCAAAACCTGCACAAACTCTATTGATCAGATCTCCAGAGATTATAACTGAGCTTAGAGACAGTGTTTTCATGTAAGCAACTACATGATAGATATCTAAATTTAGGCAAAACAATTCTACTTATATTTATTTCAATATGTTATAGACTTTTCTGTATCAAATGTAAATAAGCTTTTTCTGTGCAATGTCTATTTAGCAATGGCTCTTTCCTGTCTGTAAGGTTTGATAATGTTCCTCTGAAATAGTTCTCTCTGTTTTCTTTGAAATTATGAATCAATATTCTCTGTGTTGCAGACCTGATATTTATCCTCAGTGCATAAAGTAGACAATAGCGAGACTGAAGGAAACAGAGGGAAATCCAGTTGAGTAGATGGAAACAAGTACCATAGAAATGGCAAAATGATAACTTTTGAAGTCCAAAATATTTGATAGAAATGGATGAAGATATAATGTTCATAAATATAACTAACTAAATAATTACATAAATAAACATGCATTTGAATATTTAATTTGTAAGTAGATGAAAGCATCTTGCCTTTTTGTATGGCAGCTGTTATCTCTATCACTTTTCTAATACATTGCATTGACACAGAATAACACAGCTATTTGTTGGTATCTGTTTTTAATAGCACCAACAGCAAAAGCTCTCTTCCTTTGGATGACCCACAGCTGGTACTAGAGGACATTGCTCAGCTGTAATTTAAATGTTTCATTAATGTGTTCATATTTTTAATTGAAAGGGCTGGGGTTTTTTATTGCTTTTGTTTGAATTTAGAGAGTTTCAAAAGTTGTTTTCAAAATTATTTTCATCATTCTTGGGGTAGAAGGAGATTTAGTCAATTTTTATTTCTTATTACCTCATACTTCACCCTTATTGAAATCCATCTGCATATCTTAAAGTTTTTCAAAAAGGTAGTATTGTTATCTCTGCTTTACAGTTATGGAAGCCAATAAAGCCCCCACTGTAACCCCATCATGCTGTGTTGCAAGCTTATACATCTTAATTTATGCATTTTCACACATCCCTCCTCTACTTTTTCATGCCTCCTCCCCAACACAAACACTGTGAGAAATAATCTTCCTAGTATGATACTTTTCCTTTATTACATGGTTTGAGAATGAGTGAAATAGTTAATAATGCTAAACTGTAAAATCTCTTTCTCAGTTTCTGCATCATATGAAATAAACAGGACATTTCACAGCTCAGAATTATGGCATCTGGCCCTTTACTTCCTCAGCAAATGTCTCTCTAGGTAACACTTTCTCACTTGCATTTTGAAGGCTTCCCTTGCAAGCACAGCATCCTTTGGGTTTGCTTTCATTTTTATAGTAAAAGATAAAGCCGTGGAGAACATCAGAGTTCCCTTTTGGAATCTTCTATACTACTGTTCATGTCCCATGAGGGATCATACTTTCGGAAACACATTTTGGAAACATGGATTTAAGTGAAAATGCTTTTTTAGCCAACAATATGCATATTTTTTCTACAATGATTATTCAGTTATATATCATTATGATGATATTAATAATTTGCTTGGGAACTAGATGAAAAAAAAAACCCTCATAAAAGTTTTGGGTAGCACTGAAAGACCAATGTAATCACATTTTTTAAGCTTGTTACTAACATCCCCTTCAAATATAATTCCACAATGCCTTTCATGGCTGTATGAACCAGAGATTGATGACTGATGTTAGGTATGAGAATAACTGCAATCAGACTTTTTTCTTAACAACATCAAAATCAATAAAGATAATACAGTTTCTACGTCTTTGGGTTAAGAGTCCTTTTGGATTTGTTTTCTTAATCTGATGACAAATGGGGCCAAACCTATCCAACCACAATGTTTAATTTAATGCTCTGTGTGTTCAGTTTTAGGTCGACATTACTACAGGGTAGCATTTAGGGATCTTAGTCTACTGGTAAAAAACACATTTATCTTCACACATTTAAAGATGAATGTTACTATTCAGATGCAAAGGTTTGGTCCTTAAAAAAGTATAGAAAGATTTGTTGGAAATTTTATTTTCAGATGGAAAGAAGATGTAGCTGATTGACCATCAGCTAGCTTGGTAAGCAGTATAATACTTCCTTTTTTTGTACCTCAGTGTCTAGGAGGTACCAAGGAATACAAATCAGTAAAACAGTTTACAGAGCAGAAAGGAGTGATTGCTTTCTTTCTCCAAGCACCCATAATGGAATTCTATTTGTCTATGGAATTTGAGAGGAAGATCAGTTTTTATGATTTATGTCTTATTGCAGATATAAACAAGTACAGTTTTCAACAGACTACACTTTACCCTGAAAAGATTTAAACTTTTTCCTAAAATAATGATTTCAGTGCAGTCTTGATCAGGCTCTCATTTGTCTGTCATTGCCATAGAGTAGGTAGGTAAGTAAGGTGGGTGGAACTCTAGCAACATAAATCTTAATGGGTACCAGTGCCTCAGGGAACACTATGAAGATTTTTATAATTATTCTGATTGCTTTTATCTTAATATATTGTGCTAACAGGTTGTATTCTGAGCTGCTGAAATGTAGGAATGTGTTTTGACTCTTAGTCTATTAAATGGAATAGCATTTATTTTGACATTAATACCTTGTTTCTTTTAGTAGGAAACAGAAATGGATAGCACAAAAATATGATCTCTTCACAGTTTCATTAGAATGAACCCTCATGTACATCATCTGTTTCTTTATTGCTACAGCAATTAGTGCAAAACCACAGGCAGATAAACATATATAGAAAGGAAAAGAACAAAGAGAAAGACAGAATAATAATATAAATTCTTTCTCACCTGGCAGACAGGTTTTTACATTCTCCATCTAACTCCTCTTCCTTTTAGGTATCCCTCTAGGCGATAACTCTGACAGATATTGACAGACTGGGGAAGTCCAGGTAGTGCTTTGAATCTACTGATGTACATTTTTTCAGCAGAAATTCTAGGCAATTATGAAAGCTGTTCATAACATTTTATGAATAGTTCATTAAAACAAATTCCAGCAGAATTAATTTAAATATATCCTGTGGGGAAAATTCACTGCAGGTCTAAGTCAATGCAGCCTCTTCTTGCAAATCTTCTTCCAGTGCAAGGGAGTCAAACCCATCCTAGGTGTGTGGCAATGGCCGTCATAAATTTTGACTCCTTAAGTCTAGATCCAAAACATCTGAACTCAGTTTCAAGAAACAAAGTTCAAAGGATAATTTTAATAAATATGTGTTCTTGAAAGATACTACTCTGATCTCTTTGTCAAGTTGTAACGCTCACAATCTTTTTTATGGGCAAAGAGAAAACACACCTTGTATTTAAAACCAGGAATTTATTAATGGTATAATTGAAATCTAAGCAGTCTCATCAACATTAGTCCAGATCTAATTATTACAGAAAAGAAAGAATAGTTTTATGCAGAAAAAGTTTCAGTACTAATAACAGAGTTAGAATTGTTATATGTGCACTTCTTAGTTTCTATTCCTTTGCCTGGTAGTGTGCTCACTCTTCACGTTTGTTTCCAGAACTTAAAGTTGGTGGTTTCATTGGTGGTAGGGGTGTTATGGTGAGTTGTCAACCTCTGTCATCCCGCACTGGAGATAATGTGATGCTGGTATTGATAGTTTCTTCCTCCTTTCTCTAAAATCCACTCAGGGTAATTTTTACATGACTGCTGACATGCTTTCACACCTTGTGTTAGCTTTATTGGTCTACAGCTTCACATTACACAGAGTTTTACTTTATATGATGGTTTTTACTTGTGTTTAGCCTAAACCCAGTTTTGTCCAGCTCAAACCACCAGGTTTGAGTTTCTTTAATTGACACCTGGTGATTTGTTGATAGCCGTGAGGTCTCCTGTTCTGGGGCCTGTGCCCCATCCTTTGTCGTCCTGGGGCTGTGCTCCTCTACGCTACATCCTCTGTCTCCAGTTAGCAAGGCCTGTGCTGTCACACCAGGCCTGTTTTTCCCTGTAGACTTGTAAAGCCATGGTAGTGCCATACAAAGATAAACAAATTAGCCATAGCCAACTGGTCAGTTAGCAAAATTGATGTTACATCTAAACCAAGTGACCAAGGTAGATCAAAAAAAGTTAAGAGAAAACAAGCCTGACAAGCCTTACTCCTGAGGCCTTGCAAATTCAGTTCAATGCCCGTGGCCTGTTTCTAGCAACGGCAATACCATGTAACAGGTCTACAGGGTAGCAAAGAGGATATAAAAATGCCTGAAATTTGAAGAGATTATACTAGAGAATAGAAAGAAACTGAGCAAGCAAAGGAAGATGCCATGAAACTCCTTTAGAGAGTTTAATATCTCCCTCAAAGTTACCCAGTGGCCTCTAACATTTGATGAATATGTCACATTTTTCGCCATAATGAAAGAAGAAAAACATCAGAGTCATTTGTGATAGCGAAAGAACTGAAATAGATTTTAAATTGCCATTGAACAGATTGGTTACATCCATAAATATTTCATAATTAACCTTTCTTTGTCAAGGATTTGAGAGCACCTCTGCCATTGTCTTGTCCGTGTCAAGAGATAGTCTTGCCAAGTAATTTTAGATATACTTCTTTTTCAGATTAAGTCAATATTTGAAAAGTGGTTTAGAGAGAACAAAAAAATATATTATTTAAGAACAGTTTGGTCATCAAATTTTTTGTGGCAAGCTTTCTACTTTTTCCTTTAATGTGAATTTTCTAAGCCCTGAGGGAAAAAAAATAATCTAGGACGAGGGTGTTCTTTAAAGTCTAGCTTCTCCCTATACAGTTGAAAAAGATACCTATCAGTGCCTTTTGCCACTGTGGTTTTCTTTGATATGGTAATTTGGTCATTAGATGTGTATCACAAAATATTTACTATGGAGAAAAAAAAAAACAGGGAAGAAACACATTTTAATCACAAATGCGTGCACAGGACTAAATCTTTTTGAACATGTTGGGATGTAAGGCCTGGATATGAATGATACAGCTTCTCTCAGTAGTGCTGTTGTTAGTGGCATACTATTTGCACATTTGGAAATTGTTGTGGTTAGGCTTACAAACTGAATTTACTGAAGGCAATAAAGTTAAGTGAATACTGAATATGAAATGCTATGTATCCGTGAAATAAAGGGAATGAGGGGAAACACAGATCTCTGCCCACTAGTGGGTGCCCCTCTCTGAGGCATGGCATCTTATTTCCTCTTTTTCTTTGGGGGCCAATTAATATTTAGCTATTCCATGCAAAATGAAATAATTACTAAAAAAAGGATTTTGAAGTGTTTCCAAAATACCCATAACTTAATGGACAGGGTACTATAATGGAGGAGACAGATCCAGATCCTCTGAGATAAAGAGGGTAATTGAACCTGTCTCTTTAGACAAGCAGTGTAATCACTGATATGCAAAAGAACCAATTAAAGAGGATATGAGGGCATAAGAAAGGAAAGTATTTATGGCCCCTCCTCTTTTGGACTAAATGTATAGGTAAATTCATGGACACTATATGTCCATGAATTTTGAAAGAAGATTGTTACTTAACTGAAATCTGGAAAAGAGCTGTGTGTCTTGAGGGGATAAAAAAGCTCAGAGGTACATTACTGCTTCCCGTCCCCCAGACTGACTTTTTTAGTGTTGCCTCAATGTCGTGGTTTAACCTCAGTCGGCAACTGAGCACCACACAGCTGCTCGCTCACTCCCCCCCTGCCCCCGCTGGGATGGGGGAGAGAATTGGAAGAGTAGAAGTGAGAAAAACCTCGTTGCTTGAGATAAAAACAGTTGAATAACTGAAATAAAATAATGATAACAACAATAATAATAATGTAATAATAATAATAATATACAAAGCAAATTATGTACAATGCAATGGCTCACCACCTGCCCACCGATGCCCAGCCAGTCCCCGAGCAGCGGCCCCCCCGGCCAGCTTTCCCCAGTTTATGTACTGAGCATGACGTCACATGGTATGGAATGTCCCTTTGGCCAGTTTGGGTCAGCTGTCCTGGCTGTGCCCCCTCCCAGCTTCTTGTGCACCTCCAGCCTTCTCAGTCGGTAGAGCATGGGAAGCTGAAAAGTCCTTGACTAGTGTAAGCACTACCTAGCAACAACTAAAACATGGGTGTGTTATCAACTTTGTTCTCATCCTAAATCCAAAACACAGCATTGTACCAGCTACTAGGAAGGAAATTAACTCTATCTCTGCCGAAACCAGGACACTCAAGAACAGATCCATCAGTTCCTTTCTCAACATACTGGGTCCTACTCTTACCTGAGTATGTTTCTCTGTGCCTCTATAGGGAACCTAAATGAATAACTTGACTTTCATTACAAACATGAATTCCTAATGATAGGCTCAATAAAATAAATACTCAAAATGTGTTCTTTGCTGTTCATAGCCTGATAAATCCTACTTTACAGTTCAGCTCAGAATATTGTACATAAGCATTTATGATCTTCAGTCTGTGTGCACCATGGAATGCCAACATGCCAGCTATAGTAATTAATGGAAAAAGTAAATACAGTCATGAAAAGAAATAGACCTTTTTTGAAAACTTTAAAAAAAAAGTATTGACAACTGATTTTGTGAAAATATTTTTTTTTCTTTCAGCAGAGTCTAAAACAAGAATTAAAAAAAGAATAAAATTTCAAGGATACATGGACTACTTACTTGTAATTATCGGGGCTGTGATCTCAAATGGCTACGCGTGTGTATGTGGGGGGGGTTTAAGGAGTATGTATTACAATGTGTGTTCTAGTGATACATAGTGAATTTTGTTTTCAGTATGAATTGTATTAAATATATAATGGATTCCCAGAGAGATAGCCTCTGGATTGCAAATTTCATCACAGGTTTTGTAATACAATAGCTTATAGTGCCTATGCTTCACAAATTAAGCCAAGATGGTCAGGGTACTTTGATTGTCTTAATATGGTTTGGTGTTTTGCAGATTTATAAAAAGAGTGGTTTTAGAGTATCAGAGAGACATTAAAGGCAACATTAACTTTCTTCTTAAGCATATCACACACATATACATGAATACATATATTGATCAGTAGAGCTGGATATGGGATACCGTAGGCTGATCTGCAATAATATTTGTATAGTAAATAGGTGTACAGACATACATGTATAGTAAAACTAATTCTTAACTAATCAGTTGGATCTGATATATTGGTGTGTGTGGGTATTTATTATTTCATTTCCTGGTTCTCATAGTGGCATCAATACAATTAATAGTTATTTGAGCTGACAAACTAGTATACTGATACTAATTTGTCATGGATGTCAAAAATAAAGATGAGGAAGAGACAAAAAATAAAAAAAATCAACCTATCTTTTTTTGGCTGTAAAACAGTAAAAACAGAATGGAAGCCAATCACACTAAGGCTGGAGAAACATAACTCAGCATGTAGTCTCTAAATGCATACACTGGAAAAAGACCTCACTATTTGATAAAATGAGCTGTATATCAATTAGGGACAACAAGTGAAGTCAAGTTTCAACTAAAAGGGAAATAGCCAGATGGAAATAAATGTAGAAAAATCAATGAAAATGTCAAACATCAAAACAAAGGTCAAGATTGACAGTGCATTTTGAGAAATGTAATAACCCTTTGCCAAACAGTGGGTCAAATACCATAGTACTCATGTGAATTCATTGACACATTGATGCATCCCCCAATGAAGATCAATGGTAAATTAAGTCCAAGGACTTAACTTTGGTTTATATTGTTGTAATTGGGAGTAAAATGTAGTCCATTTTATTGCCAGCTATTTGATTATGCAGAGAAAATATTCATCAGTCTAAATCACTTGCCCAGCTACTCCGTCTGTCATGATAGCTATTACTACTGCTTACAGAGATTAAAGGCATGAAAAACAATCTAAAAGAGAAGTGACCAGTGAAGCTGAGAAGCTAAAGAGGAAAGAGGATTAAATGGACTCAGAAAATTATTTTGTGCGATAGTGCTATGGCAGTGCTTTCTTATTCTTGATAAACAGTAAGAACAAGGTAACCCCCTGGAGTTCCTAACTGGCATTCTTAACAATGAGATTTGATGCCTCCCAATGAGGTTTGATGTCTCAGTAGTTCCTTGGGCAATTTAGTATTGGTTTAAAAGCTGTCAGTCAATAGAAGATACTCTTTAAGTACAGTACTTGACTGACACTGAAGATTTTCATTACTAGAGAAAAATTCTAGCCTTGTCCAAAATTGTGATGAAAAACTCCTTCAATACAAAGCTCCACAGAAGAGAATCTACCTAATATGTTTGTCATTCTCTGCAGTCCTGTAGTGAAAGGAATATATATGTTTTCATATGAATCAAAGCTTGCTTCAGAATAACAGTTCTCTGCCCCTCCCTGCCATTAACACTTTTCCTGGAATGGATTTAATTCATAGATCATTATGATTTGGATGAGCCATGACTTATAAAAAAATTGTTGCTGTCATTATATGTCCTTTTACTTCTAGGAAGTTTTACATAGTGTCTTTTTTTGTTGTTGTTAATCTTTTACTTTAAGCAACTATCCAAGTTGTTTAGATTTCTCTTACAGCATTTCACTTTATCTTTTTTTACTACGTGAAGATGATTGAAAGCCTCATTGCCTGATAACATTTTAAAAATAAATTATTTTCATTTGTTCCCCTATATTTAGTCTGTAGCAGGGGGGTTGGACGATGACCTTTTTAGAGGTCCCTTCCAACCCAAACTGTTCTATGATTCTATGATTCTATGATTCTATGATTCTATATCTAATTGTGATACAGAAATTGTTCTACATACAGCTCTGATGTGAAGATTGCTGGAAATCTGTTTAGTTTTTAATACTTTATAAACAATAAAAAATTTTCAGTCTCTTCTTCTCAAACTTTATTTTTGTTTATGTAATTTTCCTTCCCAAGTGTCGTTTTAGACATTTGTCCAATAGTCTCGTGTTGCCCAACAAAACTCATAATGCAAGATTCTTGCATTTCCATTACAGAATATATGGTGCCAGGTGGTTAGTACTCTGTTGTATAGACTAGGCTAAACCCATTATTCAGTTCTTACTTGGTAAAACACACATTATTTTCGTAGAATTTTGTTCTCTCTATGAATTTAATCAGTTAACTAATTAACTAATTCAATTAGTTTAAATTAAAATACTTTAAAGCTGTAAAGTCAACCAGAATGAGGAGGTGGAGACAAGAGGAATAGTTAAAGTAAGTGGCTTGTTCCAGTCTCCTCGTTTCAGAAGTTAGGCAATGTCTACCTCATTATGTTACATCTCTTAATATTCAAAGACAGTCACAGACAACTTTTGGACTGGCCTCTTGATATCTCCATACTCCTTGAGAGTTATTCTCTCACACAGAGATAAGTGTTAAAATGCTTCCTTTTCAAACTTTTTTGTTGCAAAGATTCATGCATATGTTTAATTTAATTGATTGAATGGTCCTATTAAAGTTAATAAGACTAATTCCTTGAGTCATTAAAGCACATGTACAAGTCTTTGCAGGACCAGGGCTATCATTGCTGCATATTTCTAGTGGAGGAGAATAATTTAATCTCTGAAGAATATATGGCACATAAAAAAAAGTATACGTGATTGCTTCTGAACTCAGTTTGATAAATTCCAAACAATTTACTTTTAATCAGCACTGAAATACTGATGTGATATGTTGCGTGGGAATTATAATTTGATAAATGGGCATATTTTAGGTTCCATATTGAGTCCAGATGGTTACAGATTCCTTAATATATCTACCCATGTGGCATTTGCACATTTGTGTATCTCAGTCTTCCTCTCATTTATGTTTAATGATGGATTGAATCCAAACAATACAAGATGTTCTTCAGCATGCTAAGCTTCTGTTAAGTGGACTGATAGTCAGATCCTTCTGCACAGGATCCTCTTTCTTTCAGCATACTCTATTCCAAGACAATCAATCTTCATTTGAAACAGTTTTATCGACGACATTTCATGTATAAGAAAATGATAACACAAAGAGCCTCCCCAATTATCCAGGCAGGAGTCTGACTTGACAGTTGTGTGCAACATCCTTGCTAGGTTATCAGTTCTATTAGACGTCTGAACCAAAGTTATAGTTCTGTATATATTATCATTTGTAGACCTGTATTTGATCATTAAACCAATCTGCAATTTTCAATAAACTTGGAGTACTCAGATTATTCAGGAGGGTTTTTTTTAGTGTGTTGGGGTTTTTTTTGTTTGGTTTGGTTTGGTTTTTTGAGGGAAAGCTGAAGAATTCCAGATTGTCCTACTGCTTTAATGTGTCCCATCCTCTCACCTCCATTGCCCCCTATTTCTCATCCACTGATAGGAGAGCTATTTTCCTTTCGCTGAGGAAATAGAAGACTAATTAGTTGGATTCCCACCAAAGAATTCAATTAACTGAGATAACAACTTCTTCCCTCAGGTCAGGAAGTCCTGTGAGACGTCAGCTGAACTTTACCCTTCTAATGGAAGGAATATCATGTTCACTTGCACCAAGTTCTGAATTTGTTGGTAACCATAAAAAAGAGAATTAGCAAACAATAGCTTTTTGTGTGTGTTTTATTGCCTTTATAAATCAATGCTTCAGTGTTGTGGGTTCACAATATGTTATCATTTTCACTGCTCATTAGACTTCTGCTGTGCAAACATAAGTAGACTCTGTAACCTTAAATGATGAAGGAATAATTTGTTATGTAGTAACTTTAACTAGTATTTGAGTTTAGAGTTCCTCTCTTCAAACATGTCTTAGTATTGGTTTCTCATTTGAGACATACTTCATTGCCATCCCACATATCTGTCATTATTGCTGTCTTTATTATATTATATGGATGAAAAAAGTTTATGAAATACTGCTGAGGACAATTAAGTTTTATTAATAAAATGTGGTGTCTATTGTTAAATATATTTTCGCCATATTATATTTCATTGTTTTTCATTTGGAAAGTATAGATTCCCTTGCTCTACAAAACAGTTTCAGTTTCAGATCAAACAGTTCTAGTACCAGATCATTAGTTCATGTGTTTAACATAATTCATGAATTTAGGAAGTTCAGTGCAAATTTCTGCTATTTTGAGGGAAGTTCAATCGGTATGATTTAGCTAGTTTTTACCAGATTTATATTTTAAAAATATTCTGAATGATCTTTAACCTCAAATATGTAGGCTACTTTTGGAGAACAACTTGTAGGCAAGCAGAAATTCTCAGTTGTTCTATTGAAAATTTCCATTAAATCAAAAATCATGTTAACTTTTGTTAGTTACAATCAAACTAAAACACAGAATGAAGTAAATATTGATTAATAATAATGTAAATTTTCATTATGGGTAAGTAAGCATGTTACCTATTATAATACTTGTTTCTTCTGGTCTACTATTATTTATCTTCACAAACAGACTTGACAGCAGTTGTTCTATTGAAAATTTCCATTAAATCAAAAATCATGTTAACTTTTGTTAGTTACAATCAAACTAAAACACAGAATGAAGTAAATAT
Organism: Aptenodytes forsteri; assembly: GCF_000699145.1. NCBI lineage: Eukaryota > Metazoa > Chordata > Aves > Sphenisciformes > Spheniscidae > Aptenodytes > Aptenodytes forsteri. The sequence continues at coordinate 318,286 of NW_008794454.1, read as the reverse complement.
TGATTAATAATAGTGTAAATTTTCATTATGGGTAAGTAAGCATGTTACCTATTATAATACTTGTTTCTTCTGGTCTACTATTATTTATCTTCACAAACAGACTTGACAGCCTATAATCTGACCCCACCAATATTGTTCCTGACACCTGTCACAAATTTCATTTATTTTATATAGAACCTCTCAAATCAAAATGGTAAGATTTAGAATCTGACGTAAAATGAGCTTTATTAGATAGCTTTGTCCTTTGTAAATGTTATGTAGGACATTTTAAAATTCCCACATTTTGCATCGTATGACAATTTAATGTATTTTTCTTGGTCAGAAATATGGAATGGATACCTCTACAGGGTTACTTCCATTTTCCATTAGCTGAATTTCAGATGCTGTCTTCTTCACTTAGATGTTCAAGATGAGAGTAAAGGTTCACACAGTGTTAGCTCAAATGAATGAATTTAGAAATCTTGTTGATAGCTGGGTCTAACTCCGTATTGTAGAAGGAGCACATTGTCTCTCATCTTTCCAAGAATGGTTCTCTGAGTTATTCTCATATATGTATCAAACTTTGGAATCAATTTTATTTACAATTTATATTGTATATTTATGGTTGTCTCTTGGACTGCTTTCCATTGTACATTTTTAACTAGCTGTTACTTTTTTTTTGGAGAAAGAATTAATTTCTGCATTTTGCACACCTTCAAAATTGCCTTTTTGTGATTCTCTTTTCATTGGTTTACATTTATTATTTGTAAGACTTTCTTTGTGTTTTGTGTGACTCCATGCTTCTTTTTCTGTTGATTCTTTACTAACAGACAAAATGAAATGTTAGTCACAAAAAAAAAAAAAACCAACTGTCTTTCTAATTGCTTTCTCTTTTTTTTTTTTAACTGGGACAGAAAGCCAAATTATGAAAAAAAGGAGTGTAATTATTTCTATACACAAGTAGTAAGCATTCACTGCTTCTAATAAAGTTAAAGTTGATACCAACTGCTTGTCCAGTGCAACATAAAGGAACCAGCCCATCAGCCTACTCCTTATCCCTTTCTGACAGATAAAATACCATTTTAGGTATGACTTACAGTATTGCAGGTACTATTATTGCCTGCTTCTCTAAGTACTCTTTCTTCCTGCGCATGAAAATTTCCTCAGCAATTCTTATCTAAGGCTGCTAGTCTCTTGGACATTTTAAACAATTCTGCAGGAAGCAATAGGAATCATGGCAGAGTAACCGGTTTAGTCCTGTAGTAAGCACATCAGCTGACAAAAGAGAGGCAGAAACTTGAAGCCTTTGTGTGTATTTGGCAACTCTTTGTAAGTCTGTTTGAACATGGCATTAGCAAAGCAACATGGATGAAAATTTGACTCTGTTGGAACAAATGGCAAAATTCTTATCTATTATATGACACAGAAGATATGCAGGAAATTTTCTGAACAATTTCTACAAGAATGCTATAATAGGTATAAAGGGGGAATATATATTTTAATTGAAAAGTTTTTCATTGTGTGACAATGGGCCTGGCATCTGTCAACTATTAATATTAATAGTGGAATAAAATTAAGTATAAAAGTCCATGATTTACATTATGAAATTCATGACAATAGACTTGCATATCTCAGTTTATTAGAATCCATTTTAAAAATTATGATCAAGACCCTCAGAGTCTAGCTGCACCTGAGGATGGATGGGAAAGAAAAAACTCATTAATTATCTCTGAGATAATTTTACATACAGAAACAAAGCTTAGGAACCTTTGTGCAGTGGAGGAATGATTTTAGAATGGAAGAAAAGAGATTGGTGTTTGACTTCAGCAAAGTGTTTACTCTGGCTTCAATAACATGCAGTCTGAACCAGCAAGTCAGAATTTTTCAGTGCCAATGTTTACAAGGGCTAGTTGCCTTCATATTATCTTTCTGAAAGGGATGAGCAAGAAAGGTTTCCACAGTAACTGAGTGAAAACTTAAATGTTGAGATGTTATTTAAATTGTACATATAGGTATCTTACTATGTCAAAAGAAGGAAGTTAATAGTATTTAAAAAAAAAAAAAAAGACATAAGAACATTAGAAAACAGATTCAATAAGTTAAAGAAGCACAAAATACTTACAAGAAATAAAGATTGAGACATATTCTGTATGCCATGTGTTTGTTTATTTATTTGCTTGTTTTTATTACAATTTTGTATCCTTTCAAAATCTCTTCTTTTGATGTGATACAAGCCTGGGGTCAACAGAAATAATTTCAGCTGCTCTGAAGTTGCAAAGCTTCTCCAAAGAAAGCAAAACCCTTTGACCTCTAAGGAATGCAAAGAGAGATACAGGATATTTCGAGCATTCCCCCATTTAAAGTTGCCATTCAAAGGGCACAAATCCAAGGATTTCTGTCCCTGAAGAGTTGTTATGTGGAAGGCGTGTCAAAATGAAATATGCAAAAAATCCCGTAGGAATCAAGAAGGCATGCATTTTAGAGGAAAAAAGACCACATTATTAATTGTATCTCCGTTATGATATTCATCTTAATAGTTAACTAATTTTTTTATACTAGTAAATACCCACATATTTGAGAAATACATCAGCCATACACTTTCTTAGGTTATGGGAACAAATTTATTATTACAAGATTATTTCCATTCAGTGGAGTGTTACACTATATCAACATGTCTTGTGATTATTAGAAAGAAAGGGTACCTGAATGCCTTTTTAAAACCTACTGAAAATAACAATAATGAAATAACTAGTCAGTATTATATAAATATTTCCACATTCCTGGATAATCCAGGGAATATAGTTTTAGCAATACCCAGGAAATAATCATATTTCTTAAACTGCTGAGCTACCTCATGGTCCCATTCATAACTTGATATTTAATTTTCATACTCAACAAGTTGTAAATAAAATCCTACAAAAATGTTCATTAAATCTGGGTATATGAACTGTCTTTCTAGCCACAGAAATATGGATTTCAGCTCTAATTGCATCCTTTCTCTAACCAGCAGAATTTTATCCAAAATGCATTTATGTCCCTTAACTATACAAGGATTTTTTTTTCAACCCAATATGTATTTTTTTTTGTTCATACCATTAATCCTTTCTTCAGCCCATTGCTTATAATGAACCTATAGACCATTAATCCTTTCTTCAGCCCATTGCTTGTAATGAACCTATAAATGTGTTTGTTCAATAGCATGAGTTTTGCAAGTCATATAACATGAATCAAAGGATTTTTCTGTGTTACTAGGTGACCAAGTCAAACTCATGTGTTCAGAGGGATCAGTCAAGCCCATCAAAGGTCTATTGAGATAGACGAATCTGAAAGGAAACATTTTGCTCTTAGAGCCTCTGTGATACTGTCTGTGACACTAGAATATTTTTTTTTTCTCTAATTCCTTTAGGAACTGTCAGCTATGAAAAATGGTCTGATTGACACACAGTCTATAAGTAACTTTCAGTTTTACATAGAGAATTTTGTTTCACTGTTATACAAGGTCTTTTATGCCATCAATCTAAGACATGAGATTTTATTATTTTCTTTACAAAGACTGACACCCTATCTACACTTCTTATTCTCCCACTCAGCTGGAAGTTGCCTGCATCTTATCACTTAATATTTTGTTTCATAGAGTTGTGTCTGTTTTACAAGGAAAATTTTTCCTGCTAGTTAACCGTGTGTCATTGATTGATACAGAAAGTACAATTACTGGATAGGTCAGGAAAAGGAGGAGAAATTTCAGTGAAAAGACTATTTGGTAGCTTACAGTGTTATTTAAAAAAATAGAGGCCCTGCCATTTCCTCATAGTAGAAAACAGAGCAAACGCAATTGAGACCAACATATACTTGTACTTTTTGCAGTGAAATTACAGGATTCAAAAAGGTTTTATAGGTGTGCAAAGCATATTTTTTTCAAGTGTGCACAGACCATGAATTGTATCTATCTAGAAGTAGTTTTAGCACTCATGTCAGTTCTCATATTAACAAAACCAAAATGATGCTACAGGTAGATATTGTTGAAGAAGGCATCCTAAACAATTCTATCAGGGAGTTTCTGGTTACCTAAGTTCAGACCAGCAGTCTGTCTAGACTGACACCTTACCTGTCTCTGGTAAGGAGCATCACTGGATTTCCAAAGAAATGTGTTTGATGAGGTTAAACAAAAAGTTGTATTTTCCCAATGTACAGTATATTCATCTAAATCTAGAAAAATAGACACTCTCAGGGAGTTATTCTTCTGATCATATATTTCAGCCTTTTGTTGGGGAACAGCAAGAGCAGGGCTGTCCACAAACAAAGGTGAGTTGGGAGTCAAGGGTGAACCCAGCACAGGCAGGGCAGTGCCCTCCCCACCTCAGCATGGTCTTACAGCCTCTGTGTAAGATAAGCATAGCAGGGATGGTGATAGCTGTTGGTGCTATTCAGTAATAGGATTCAGTTCAGTAATCATCACAAAAATACAAGGTAACAGGTCAGGTTTGAGGTTAGTTTAGAAAAATCCAAACAAGTCAGGGTCTGCAGAAGGCAGGGCTGAGCGCAGGGCTGAGCTACAGAAGATCTCAAGTACGAACTGGATGCTCCTGGGTACAGGGGCAGTGTGTGTGTGTGTGTGAGGGTATTAATTTCAGGTGAGGCTGGTTGGGGCCACTGAGACATGTGGTTGCACTTGGAGTCCTGACACTATTTTGGAATGATACCATTTATATCCTAAAAATATATATTTCTTCTTTCTAATTGTAAAGTTATTCTGAATAATTCAAATGCAGATGTTTGAATTTGTACTAATATATTTAATAGGGTTTGGTGGACTTTTTGCACTATTTTGCCTAATTTTGTTTGAACTCATAGTCTTTATATCATATGACAAGGTTCAACAGTTAAACTATGGATTTCTTCTTTGTATGTTTTGAGCATGACACCTGCTAGTATATTTTTGTCACTTTATTCTTTAACTTGAAGAAACAATGAAAAATTGTTTTGTATTTATCTTTATTCGTGCAACACATGATTTTATAGACTTAAACATATCACTTCACAGTCATGTCTTTTTCAGTCTAAAAGATTCTTTTCTATTTAATTATTCCCTGTACAGAAGCCAATCAAAGCTGTGACCTTCCCTGTTACCATTCTCATGATCCTCTTTAGTTCTTACTATCTCCTGTCTGAGAATCAGGGATCAGAATTGGGCTGATAAAGATATTGAGAAAATAAAGAACTTCATCATATGTGTCCTGGTTTCGGCAGGGCTAGAGTTAATTTCCTTCCTAGTAGCTGGTACAATGCTGTGTTTTGGATTTAGGATGAGAACAATGTTGATAACACACCGATGTTTTAGTTGTTGCTAGGTAATGCTTACACTAGCCAAGGACTTTTCAGCTTCCCATGCTCTACTGACTGAGAAGGCTGGAGGTGCACAAGAAGCTGGGAGGGGGCACAGCCA
>NW_008794454.1:302781-306356 GCF_000699145.1 Aptenodytes forsteri | reverse complement strand
GCCGCCGCTCGGGGACTGGCTGGGCATCGGTCGGCGGGTGGTGAGCAATTGCACAGTGCATCACTTGCTTTCTGTATTATTGTTATTGTTATTATTATTTTATTTCAATTATTCAACTTTTTTTATCTCAAGCAATGAGTTTTTCTCACTTCTACTCTTCCAATTCTCTCCCCCATCCCGCGGGGGCAGATTTCAATTATTCAACTGTTTTTATCTCAAGCAATGAGTTTTTCTCACTTCTACTCTTCCAATTCTCTCCCCCATCCCAGCGGGGGCAGGGGGGGAGTGAGCAAGCAGCTGTGTGTTACTCAGTTGCTGACTGAGGTTAAACCACGACAATCTGGCAGTCATTGTTAATTGTCTGTCTTCACCAAACTTAGATGTTTAACAGCTGGCATCTGGGCACCTATGTCTGTTGTAAATCAAGTTAGTGTCACAGTGCTACCTCAGATCTGTAAAAAAGAAAACAAACCATAAAACATAAAAAAATCCCTGTTATTCATAGGCCAGAATGTTTCACGTAAATCAGTGTTCCTGAATGAGAAGATTTGGAAGAAAAAAAAAAAAAAAATCCTTTTTCTGTTTTGTTTGTTTGTTTGTTTTGGGGTTTTTAACTTATTTTTTCATGAAGTTTACAGAAAACTGAGTAAGAAACTCACTGCTATACTATCCAGGCAAAAAAAATAACTTGTATTTCCAAGAGGAATGCAGCCTTTTCCTACAATTGTCCTATTATATGTTGCATATGTCTGGTGTCAGCCACAAGAATGTTATCAAAAAGAATCTCAAGGTAGGTGAACAAGTGTATCCTGGGTATTCTAGCTGCAACTTAAGAGAGAAAACAAGACAAATTATTTATCTGCCATTTCACATTTTGCTGTGGCTACATTATCTGCTTCAAGGCAAGCAACAAAGTCCAAAACATTACAAAAGAAAAGATGTTTTGCCATCAATCACTATGACATTTGAGATAACTAGAGGAAGTGCAGAAATCATAGGGCTTTAATCATTTCCCAGTAGACAAGAGAGGTTTTAATATGTCCGCTCACTAAAAATCTTCAGCTGGTTAAAATACTGAACACGAAAAGCCCTAATAGTTTAAATTTAAAGAAAAGGCACTGAGCTTTAACTATTTGGCAGCCAAGAACCTCTGAGACTGTAATTCCATTCCATAACTGACACACATTCTGGTATTGCAGCAGCTACCGTGACAAAAATTGTGCTGTTTGATAATATTTATTGAAAAGAATATAGGAAGATAAAATGCAAGAGCTAGGATTATAGTCTAGAAATCTTTTTTCTTCATTGTCTATTATGTCCACACCTATAAATGGCCACGAAAAGTTGTATTCCGTTGGCCTTAATTAGAACTGTCACATCTGAGGAAAACAAAAGCATTATTTTTTCTCATCTTTAGAGGATTATAATGTCTAGCATCTCCTCAGTTCCTAGCTGAACTACCTCCATGGGATGGTCTGATGTGATAAAGGAGACATGCTTTGCTCCAGATGCTACGCTGGGACTGAACTGACACAAACTCAAAGTCGTCTGTTTTTCTCAGAGCAAAAAAACTTTTAACATGAAAACTACTCTGAAACTATCAAATTCCTCTCATTGAACTATAAATATCCATTCATACACTGGGAGACCACATGTAAATGTAGTAAGTGAGTTTCAAACTGAAATGTATCAAAATGTATCAAAATGCATTCTTAGCATTTATTTATATAGATTTAGACATGTATTTAGACTAAAGAAGGCGGCTTTTTAAAATGATCAACAGTTTTCATTGCCAATGGAAAATATTTTGTCTCACATAATGAGAGGGAAGTTTCATTATTATCTCACTTTCAATAATCTGTTACCTTCCAATAATCAATTCCTTCCCATTTTTAAATATTAAAGGATGGATAGAAGAAAGATGGGTCATTGTCATCTGCTACAGAAATTATTCAGAGACGTGTTCACACCCTTCCTCAACAGTTTTCATTGCCAATGGAAAATATTTTGTCTCACATAATGAGAGGGAAGTTTCATTATTATCTCACTTTCAATAATCTGTTACCTTCCAATAATCAATTCCTTCCCATTTTTAAATATTAAAGGATGGATAGAAGAAAGATGGGTCATTGTCATCTGCTACAGAAATTATTCAGAGACGTGTTCACACCCTTCCTTAGTTTTATAGAAGCACCCATGCAACCACTCAGATCTCATAATCTCTCTCAAAGATAATACTAACATCTACCATTGCTTTTCTAAGAAAATATTCAAACTCCTAGCAGAATAAATCTCATCACAGCTTCTGTCACAAAGTTTTGGGGAAGAAAAAGAGAAGTAACAAACAATGTTCTCATTTCCGTCATTCAAGTTAGAGACTGCCAGTAAATATATTATTTTTGTGAAAGTGTTCCAGAGAAATATTTTTTGTTTTGTTTTTATACATTTTGTACAGTGTTATTGTCATGTCTTAGACTAAAATTTCAAGAGAGAGGTTTTTGAGACTGTTCTTTGTGCACTTACAAAATTCTGAAATACTGTTTATGAACACTGATTTTATTGGACACCTACTACTCTTACAAGTCTTTGAAAATTCAGATGCTTTATTTTAAGCTCTTATATTTAAAAGTAAATTCAGGAACCAGTAATCTGAAGAATGGTAACAATATTGGAAGAAATATTTAGGTAGGACTACAATATATAACTTTTTATTTTACTAGGTCATATGAAAACTTCTTTTTAAGTACTTATATTACTAGTTCACATTATGGAACAAAAGTTGGAATTGATTTCTGAATGGAATACAGTGTTGATCAAGTATTACATATTTTTTGTGTCTGCAAATATAAAAGTTCTGCTAAATACTATTAAAAAATATGTGACGTACATAAGGGGACCTAATTTCATATTAAGATACCAAACTCAGAAATTCAGTCAGAGTGTATGTTTCATGGATTTTCTAATAGAACCACAGTGAGATCCTTGATAAGACATTTAATGAGTAGTATGCTTTCCATTCTCTCTATAGATTTAGGCAGAACATTCCTGAAAAAAAGAAATTCTTGAACAGAAACAGTTGCTTCTCTCTGCCTTTCTACCTTTTGAACCCACTTTTTTTTTCCTCAAAATATAATATGTCAAATATCTTCATGTTGAAAAGGACAATTTAGACAACCTTATGAAAACATCCATGTAGCAGAATGCACCAAAGTAAAACTTTTATGTCCAGAGATGATTACAAATCTTTGTCACTGTTATAAACATGTAATGTTTTACAGTAAATGAACCCTGCTATACTCTCTGCTTCGTTTTGTACTAAAGACGTGTTTCAGTTCATCAAATTTAATTTCAGACTATGCTGACCACAACAGCAATGAAGCAAAGATAAAAATGGAAATGCCAGAAGAAAAAAAAAAAAACAAAAATGTTAAAAAAACCCCCATTCATAATATTTTTCACACCTCTCTTTTTTTATCTTATAAGGATGGTAAAACTTCAAAAGTGTATAGTTCATAGTATGTAGTGAAATCCAGCTGTAGCTTAGTTTAGCTACAACTAATTTTTCAAACTGAGCC
>NW_008794454.1:277587-302656 GCF_000699145.1 Aptenodytes forsteri | reverse complement strand
ACCTAAGATATTTTAATTTGAGTTTCCCACATTATAGGTATGCAAGAGAGGTGGGCTGGAGCAGTACCACACTTTTTGAACAAAAAGACTTTTCCTTTAGGAAATACAGCTTTGACAAAATTGATTTTTTTTGTGTTGTATAAACTTGACTGCTTACTACAAAATAGCATAGAAAAATTTGTCTCATATTTTCAATATATAATAAAACTTCTACTGACATGTCCTGAGATAATATAAAATATATTTCCAAGAAAATATTTCTTTAAAATAGAAGGGAAACCCTGATTAACACTTAATTTCTCTACTTTTTTGAAGTTTCACTTGTGAGGAAAATATTCTTATTTTGTATTGGAGTTAAGACCAATCTGGGACAAAAAACAGTTCAGAGTTCTAAACAGCTTTACTAGGTGCTTTAAGGAAATTAGGTAGCTCATTAATTCCAGTTTGACCATTATAAGACAAATATACGTGGAAGTCACTTTTTCAATATAAGGATTTTATATAGCTGTAGAATAATTTCCCTGACATTTTATTAATATAATTTGCATAGAACACACAGCTCATATAAACATATTGCAGTTTGAAGATAGACAGCTGGGAAAATGCTTTGTCTTAAGAAGATTTAAGTAATTTGTGATGAGTTTTTCACAGAGAAATAACAATTTCATATTTTGTGCAAAGTTAATATGGTCTCCCAGAATTGTAAAGGACTGTCTCATGCTTCACAACACACCTTTGTCATGGTATTATCATCCTAGCACATGATATTTTCTAGCTTAAGTGATGTGATTTAGGAAAACATATGCAAAATAGTCTTCAAAAATCAATTATACAGTAGTATAATACTGATTTTGTAATATTAATAAAGGTCCTAAGAGACAGCTCAGTTAATTTTGCTCCAAATATAGTAAATTTATCCTCATGTATTATACATTGTTTAAATTTGTGTAATATAAATAAAACATAGTGGCTAATAATTTATTTATAAGAAATAAACATAATTTCCTTTTCTTTTGTAGTTTTAAACCACATTGTTATTCATGTACTTCAGTTATGCCAATTAGCTATGCTTGCTAAGTGTAATAAGTAATATGTGCAAAGTACAAAAATTATTTCAACCAATCTTTAAGATCTGTCAGAGATATTATGAACCACAATGTTGTTTTATTTAATCAAAATAATAATGTATTTCTATGTTATTTCAGGCCTAGATTCTGTATTCACCTCTAGTGTCTTTACATCCTCAATTAAAGTAAATATACACATACACACACATGCACACACACACATACAGAGACAAACAAAAAAATCATCTCAATATAATGAAATGGAGGAGTTAGTTAGGAAAGGAATCCAGACTATCTTTGGTAAAGCATTTTGTTTTAAGATGCTGTCTGAGCAATGAATAAAGTGCTCGTGTATGGATGAATTTCCTAAAATTTTTTGTGTCTTGGTTTAAATACCGTAAAAAAGTAACTTTTAAAATAGTATTTTATTAATTGTGCTTCTACTTATGGAGAAAAATAGGGTGTCTAGAAGGGTTTGTACATGGTAAGAATTTTGTACAAAAAGAATTGGAATATTATACATGCATGCATATTTGTTCCACTTTTACTTTTCTCTAGATTTATTGAAATTCCATGAGCATATATAGAATCACAAATTCTATATAGAAAAAAAATATTAGGAATACTTTCTGTATAGATTACGCTTACAGTAGAATAGTTGAGGTTATAAACAGGTCTTAGAGCAAGTAGCTGTGATAGGTAATATGAAAAAAATCCCAGTGAGGCATGCCCTTATCATTACCAATGAATTTCAGCACTTCACCTGAAATTCCATGAGCATATATAGAATCACAAATTCTATATAGAAAAAAAATATTAGGAATACTTTCTGTATAGATTACGCTTACAGTAGAATAGTTGAGGTTATAAACAGGTCTTAGAGCAAGTAGCTGTGATAGGTAATATGAAAAAAATCCCAGTGAGGCATGCCCTTATCATTACCAATGAATTTCAGCACTTCACCCTCACATACGGTTAGAGTTTTTTGCAGTTCCCAAAGGGGAATTTGTGACTTTCAGTCAAAACTCCATTTTTCTGATATTCCCAGCTGCATCTTCATCATTTTTTAATATGGTCATAACATTGACCATTCAGGAAAGCAGCAGAAAAGGGAGTAAAACAGAAATAACCATAAATTAAAAAAAACATAAAATAATTACCTCCTTAAAAGAGTGAGAATATTTAGGGAGGAATAATACCTGTCTTTATGATACGCTTCCTAATGAAAAAAAGAAAACACGATTAGTTATGCAATAAAAAGTTCATGAAGAAACCACATCCCATCTTGTCATATTATTCATTAAAAATGATGGCTCAATATGTCCTTTAGAATGAGCAAAAAAAGCTGCCTACTTGTATATGGGTTTTTTTAAGTGTTACACCAAATTGTTTTATTTCCACCACACCAGATGTTGTTTGGTTTGCTATTATTAGACCTAACAATGTCAACCTTAAATCACTTAAAATCACCAGCTTAACATTCATTTTAGTAACAGAAAAAAAAGCAAGCACAGATGTTCAATACAGGTCCCATTTGCCTACAGCCTCTTTTTCCTACAGCCTCCTTTTGCACGTCTTCCTTAAAAATAGCAAAAATATGGTCAGAACATCAGTCTTCATTGACATCAGCTGTTTCTTAGTTTAACCTCATTAAAGTAATAGTTTAAAAGGTTCTTGCTTCTCAGCTTTGCAATGTGACAGCTGGACAACCTGCATTATACTCTGCAAATCTGGACCTGTAAATCTTACACTTTCAAATTCCAACAAGATTCCTTTCAGCACTAAAAGACAGTTACAGCATAACTCACCAAACTGAAATGCTAATGCATGCCATACATATGCAGAAAACAACTAGGGTAGCTGGCTGAATTCTCATAAGCTATGTTTCACAGATCAGCAAGGGAAAAGGATGTTGTTGTCAGAGGTAATATGATGAGGCATGGAATAAGAAAAGTATTAGAGGATTAAGTATAATTTTATCTGCTACTACAGTTACAGCATAACTCACCAAACTGAAATGCTAATGCATGCCATACATATGCAGAAAACAACTAGGGTAGCTGGCTGAATTCTCATAAGCTATGTTTCACAGATCAGCAAGGGAAAAGGATGTTGTTGTCAGAGGTAATATGATGAGGCATGGAATAAGAAAAGTATTAGAGGATTAAGTATAATTTTATCTGCTACTTGAAGCATGGCTGTGGCAGCCATCAGTCTTAAAAACCTGCAAAGATTTTGTTAATTATTGATGATGATAGTGATTTAGTGGTAGATATACCTGATTGACAACTTTTCATCTAAACTTTTTTTAATAACAGAAAAAGTATCTTTAAAAAAAAAAAAAGGCAGTAATTGTAAGAATTAGAGCTATGTTTTTCTTAGAAAATGTTAGAAATAGAGCACTTCAAAAATTTGAAAGTTTAAGAGAGCAATTATTCTTGTGGCATTCTGTATAAATTACAAGGCAGATTGTGTCTGGAATTAGACATATATGAGAGAAAAAATGTTGTGCAAGGAGGCTTTGGTGTTGTCAAGGTATGCAGACAGGTTATGTCCATGTCCTGAAGGTTATATGATGGAACAGAACAAAACAAGTTACTGAACATGAAATGAGAAATTTTGGACATAACAAATAACAGAGTGAGAAGCTCACAAAAACAGTTTTCAGTGTAAGAATAGTGCCATGAGAGTAAAGAACAGCTGGATTTCAGAGACAGTTAAGGGAAAATTGGCCAAATATCACAGATAATTGGAGGAGAACTTTTTGGAGTTACACAGCACCCAGGTAACCATATCAGAAATACCATCTATGTCTGAGATTATGTAGGTAACTTTATAAGAATTAGCAAATTTGGGTACAGAGGGAGCAAAACTGGAACCAATAGGAAGAAAGTAATTAGGGGCAGTTTTTTTATCTGGGAGGAGATAAGGACAAAGAAACAGAGAGATGGAGGTGAATGGGGAAAGAGCAAGTATGGGAAAATAGATATAAGTGGGGATAAAAGAGACTGAGCATAAGCAAGCTGCTGGTCAGTACACTTGCCTGACTGAGGGCTACACCTGATCACTGCAAACTATCCTACCTCTTTATCAAGATCTATTCCTTACGGGGGTGTGTGTATGCGTGCATGTATGTAACCACCAGCAAACTACAGACTAGCCGAACAGAAGGAACAAGATGGGTCCATCCAGTGGCTCATGCAAATGCTGTTTCTGTGTATGTGGATGCTGATAAAAGCATTGCTCTCCATCTGTGTTGGCTGATCACTGCAAACTATCCTACCTCTTTATCAAGATCTATTCCTTACGGGGGTGTGTGTATGCGTGCATGTATGTAACCACCAGCAAACTACAGACTAGCCGAACAGAAGGAACAAGATGGGTCCATCCAGTGGCTCATGCAAATGCTGTTTCTGTGTATGTGGATGCTGATAAAAGCATTGCTCTCCGTCTGTGTTGATCTGTGTGGCTGGCTGGCCATGTTGGTCTAGGATGTGTATCAGTATCTTTGTAATTTGTGCTTGGTCTTGTTGCTAATCAGACCTAGAGACTGGCGACTACGGCAGCCACATCTATGTGATGGAGACTGGATAAACACCCCTGGGTGTAAGCCCTCCTAAATCTGCACCAGGGACCAGAAAGTAGAACTTCCCTGGATCCCAAAGACCCCCAGCTATGGCTTTCCTTAGAAGATGTCTTTTTTTTTTTTTTTTAATTATGAAAAAGTCAAGAGTAATATCTTCTTATTCCTTGAAAAAAATGAAGACCAGTATCACCTTAAAAAGGAAATGCCTATTGTCAGGTGTATGTGAATAGGATTTGTACTCATTTTTCCAGTAGCTGCTCCACTTAATCTCACAAGGAGTGTTTCTAAGTTTCAAGGACTCAGTCTTCACAAGGAGTGAAGTTCTGTATGTCTCTTTCTTAAGGCATCTTCTGACATGTAAAAGTTGATAAACTGATCAACCAATCCTACCACATTATCAATTGATCAGTTTTAAGGAAATTATGCTTTCATGTGATAAAGTCTCAGTTACTTCCCTTTTTCTGTCAAACACGGTACAAAAATGTTGTGTTGGGAGTCATATTTATAGGTTTTAAATAGATCTGTTGCTGTTTCTTCTCAATAGCAAAGTGATACCTACCTTATGCTCTCTATTGGAAAGCTTGTGTATGGGTAGCATATAAAAATCATGGAAGAATCAAAATCATTAGCAAAAGACAAGTGAATGCAATTATAAATAATATCTTCTTTAAACAATGTATTTAAAAGTTCCTTCCGATATCATGAAAACAGGAAATTACAGGGAAGAAGCCTCATATGGAGAAGTGCTTATAAACTGAGTTATATGAGTCAGGCTGAGATAGAGAGGGAGATCAGCAACCCTAAAAAAAGAAATAAAGATTTTTAATGATGACAGGAACTCCCTAAATTACAGCACAGCTAGAAAGAGATAGACAGATGTAATGTGTTTGTTTGGGGGGTGGGGAGAAAGCTTTTAGAGATTCATTTTTTTTTTTTAAGATTTCATGTACATGTGTTTCCATTTACTCTTTTTGCAAAATGGTTTATACACATCATTCTACTTATTTAGAACATACTCTACAGCACTAAGTACAAGAACATATATTTGCAGGTCACTGGAAGAATAAACTTGGGCTGGTATATGACTACTTATGTGCACGCTCTGCTTTCTTTCAGAATCAGTATTTGCAGAAACATAATAATAGGAACTGAGGAAAATTAATACTTTGACATTTTATTTTAATCTTGTTTCTGTTTTTAAGAGTGGATTAGAATCTCTGCAACTAGATGAGGTCTTGCTTTTTATGGAATTCTTAAACAGGTTTGGGTTTTTTTACTTATTTCATATGTATCAAAAGTACCAGCTAGAATTGGTAGATAGAAATCAAAATACATATTCTGGAGACTAAATAGTAAGAAAACAGACTTACTTAGCGTGAACAGTAACTAATGATAAAGACAGTCTGTGCTAGATTTCTCTCATGACACCAAATAACCCACACATTGCTGGAGAGGGCAAGGTCTAATATTTGCATTTGTTCAGGCATAGACAATTGCATTTTGGTGTTCCACATCCTGGATAAATGCTATGGCATTAAGCTAAAACAGTTTTTAGCATGGTGGCTATATTTTATGAGTAAAACCACTCACATATTTAATACTGAGAAATAGTTTGTGTTTGTATGTTCCATCTGGAAATAGCATCTTTTGAACCAAAAAGGAACGCACTCTGGATCTAAGGAAGACATCCTTAAGACCCTTAATGGACCTAAGGGTCTGTTAAGGCCTATCCTAGTTCCTGTGTCCATTGGTTTATTTATGTAGATTGGAAGGCTGGGTCTGTGATTCCTGTACTTTATATGTGGACATTACAGGTATTCATTAAGGAAAAGGTTCTGAAAAGAAGCAAAGTATAAAGGTGGATCTTAAACACCGGGCTTAACACTCCTATGTAGAAATAGGCTGTTGATCGACATGTTGAAACTGAAGTGCCTAAAATTCAGCACTTATATATAGTTACATAAAATACTTTTTGTGGAAAGCCTTGAAAAATACCAATAAGCACAGAATGAAAAGGGAAGATAAACACATTAGGAAGAAGTCTCAAAAACTGCTTCTTACTAGCTGTCAATCACAACCATCATAAATTGTGGGACAGAATCCTCTGCAGTAGCAGAATTTTTCAGCACTCAGACATCTACATTACAGAATATAGTCTACATAAAAGAATTATGAGGATGAAAGAGAAAACTTGTGGGAAGGGTGAAATAAAGAGTGTATTTCTCAGAGGTTATGTCTGACAGAAATCTGCTTTTACAAGTTGTTATTGCCACTCAGCAATTTTAACCATAACCAGCCCTGTCACTCTTCTCAGTGTGCCCTTTGGTATCTTTGTGTCTCCATTCTGATTACATGTGCCAGTGTCTTTTTCTCCCTCTCTGTCATCTTTTTCACGTATGTCAGTGCTCAAAGAAACTTCAAAAATAGCCATTCTCCCCAGTCTGTTCAGGATGGGAGTGTGCACAGGAGATGGAAGGAGAATACTGTGGACTCAGTAAGGCTTCTTCATTTAAGGGACCCAGAGGAGAGGGAACTAGTGGGAAACAGGAAGAGTCTGAGGTAGAGAGTCCCTCTTTTATTTCCCTAATATCTTAAAAAATTGCCAAAAAATGGTAGCACTGCCAAAGAGTCCCTTAATGGGGTGAAGGATTTAGAAACCTTCAAAGTCTGAAGCTGATATTTTATTCATGATAATCAGAAAGAAAATACTGTATTATTGTATTTATAAAATAAGGATAAATTGAAATGCTTCATTTGTCATGGTGCCTTGAAATGAAATATCCATGCTTGGAAAATACAGACAATGATACACATAAAAGAAATGATATTTTGTGGGGAGATGTAATCTTAGTGCAGCACAAAACAAAAAAGACAAAAAAAATTGCAGAAAGCCTTTGGTCAACTGTGTGGGTGTACAGTGTAAATTGTCTGTTTTTTCAGCTATCATTGAGCATTTTAGAGGTAGTCAGTCAAGTAAACTGTCTAGAGGCAACTCTAGTTTCTCATAAATCTTAATCAACCTGAAAGATCCTTATTATTTCTGAGGTGCTTCAGACTCTTGTTTTTTATACAGAAACTGAAACATTTTGTGTCTGTATTTCTGATGTTGCCTGTATCTTTCATGATTTCAAAAGACAGATTTTATTTTACAGTATTTTACTTTCTTGTGTGGAAGGCAAAGGCCCAGTGTTTGGGATCTGGCTTAATTTAATTCCTGGTTCTAAAGTAAGCTTCCTGTAGGACCACATAATGCACTTAGACTAATTGTACCTCAATTTCCTACCGATAAAATGAGCAAACCAATGCATTTTTTTCCCTGTCTATTCAGAATAGATATTTTTTTGCAGCATTGTATTTACAGTTACAATAATGTAAAAATGAAACTTCAGTTTCAGTTGCAATTTTCATTGTTACAATAAAAATAGTAAAAACAATAGTTCCTTTATGACCTGACTCTAGTTCCAGAAAATTCAGCTGGTATACAGCTAATTTTTTAAGTAAGAGTAGACTTAAACTTCAGTGGGTGTCATTTCAATGCAAAACTTTCTGATTGTTTGCCTGACCCTGTTGAAAAGTTTTATTTTTGCAATTACACAACTTTTCAGACAAAATTACCAAACAAGAAATGGCTTTTTCATTTTGGGAGACTTTTTATGATAAACCTCAGGAGAAAGCTCACAACTGCAAGTACTGCATTCATCTGAAGGGTAGAAGGAGGACAGACAATTGAAGGTGAAGTCACTGAAATTTTCAGCACAAACATATGAATTAAATATTACAAGGACAAGAAATGTTAGAAGAGACTTGTGAGGAAAAAGAACCTAATTTTGCTTCTTCATTAAATTACAAGTATAAAAACTTCAAATATTTCATACTGTTTTTTGTAGTTGGTTACATTATCTTCAATTCTGCATCTGTTGATTAAAACCTGATTTTTTTCTGTATACATTATATGCTTCTGCACTTTTAAGTGTATTTTCTGGAGACTTAGCCTTGCTGCCCCAAATTTGCAGTCTACTCTAGTTCATTGTAAACAGGGGACCACATTGCTGAATTACCTTATTTGAAGCTGGGCCAAGCTCATCTAAAAGATTTACAAAACCATTTAAAAGTTTTAACAAACCCTCTTGATTTTTTTCTCCTCTTGTACTTGAGTATATCCCCACACATAACGTATCTTCATAGGCAAGTAAGACAGTAAGCCATACAGGTCATTTATCTCCGTTTAGACTGACTTTTTTACCTCATTTAGTTCCCCATGTATAGCACTACCAGAGACAGTTTATGCTGGATTAAATTACTCCTTATCATCCTCTGACTGTCTTGATCTCTTACATTGCTATAATTACGGAATATTCCAACATTTGTTCACTGAAAGGATCAACATTTGGAGACAAATCCTTTCCCTTTCTGTCTGTTTTCTAACACAACTGAAGGTTTACAAATCATGCAATAATTCTGTTGAGGATATCTCCAAACTGTCCCTGTTTAATCACTTCTGCTGCCACGCTAATATCATCTAATAGAGATAGGGGCATGTTGAGAACTAAAACTACTTCCCCAGATTGTATATAGATGATATGTTTCAGTTAAAATTAATTTTCTGTAATGTATACCAGTTTGTCATATCACTTTTTTCTCCATATCAAGTCTCTGACTGCCAAATCAGAGACTTCTGCAATGCAGTCTATGTTTTAGCGTCCCTTTTTACTTTCCTAGAATTCTGCTCTCATGCCAGCTTTGATCCTTTTCCCAACCTGAGTGGCTTATACTATCTTATCTTGTGAACTACATAACCTCAGCCTCTTCATTTTTCCTTATAAACTGTGCTTCCTCCTAGAAACACTTACTTCTCAAGAACTGCTTCAGTGCCACCCTCCCCCATTGTTCCTCCAGTTTTGTTTCCATATTTCTCAAAATATTAGCTTTCTATTAAAATAGATTACAACATAGGGGTTTCTGAGTCCAATAGCCCAGTATATATGAAGCTGGTACATTTCCATGTCCTCAGGTCCAACAGATATTCCAGATAGGAGAACATGCACACACTACTCACACATGACCAGCCACACTGATCAACACAAACAGAAAACACACAGCAGTTACACAAATATGAAGGGTATAGATGGCCTAATCCTGTTCCTTCACTACAGCTGATCAGGACTGAGGACCACTAGTGGATACAAATAGATATCCCAGTAGCTAATCCAGACCTATGGTCTCCCCAGACCCCCCATCTCTTCAGTAGCAGTTTTGGACAATTGGACCTTCCAGTAGCCAATTCTCAGACCTTTGCTCTTTCCAGGATCCAGCCCTCAGACCTCCAGTTTCTCTGGTACCTGGCTCCTAGACCTTTTCTAATTGCTGGCTACTCCAGCTTGAAGTTTACTAGCATCACATACATGCAGAATAGGAGCAACCTCACCAAGGAAAATAGCTAGGAATAGAGTTTAATATGAAGATGGGATAGACTGTGGAGATTAGGAGTGGCAGTTGGCCAGACCTGTTTACTCTTGACCAGCCTTTCATTCCCTTTTTCTTCTGCTTTCCCATGCAGTTTCTTCCTAATCCACCTGTCTCCCTCCTTTCTCTGCCTTTGATACTTCCCCTAAACAGCTCACAATACATTTCTCACATTCCCACAAACTCCTTAAAAATCCCATGATAAGTTTTACATGGTCCCAGAATGATCTCCCCCTTGCATCTCATAATGAATGCTATATCCCTGCAGGGATTAACTCCTCCTCAGTCTGCAAGATCCTCCTGGAAAAGCTGCTTTGATTGGCTCAGCTCAGTGGGTTTCACACCAGGGAAAACAGAAAAATTGTTTTCTTTTGAGAATGATTTCAACATCATGGCTTAGGAGTAACCATTTCAATGAGCTCCCTTTTCACTGATTAAATTACCCAGGGTCCTTGACCTGACACTGTTCCTCTTATCTTTGCTGGGCCATTGTGTTTATGGTGACTAGCCTTTAAATTAATTTCAGTTTAAATAACTGTACACATAACAAATATACTAAGAAACAAGCAACTAATAAAGTGCATATTCAGTGAAAGTGCATATACCACAAACTGCTGAAATGATTTATGCATGAATAATCTTTATTTAGAAATAGACCTTCAAGGCAGCATGCTGAAGTGATAGCTCTTTAAGGCAGCTAGTGACCTCCTACAATAAAAGAGTGGTGGCTTGATAGGATAGTTTGCACAAGAAGACATTGGTCTCTCCAATGATTTGTTATTATACATACAGTATTCAGAACTGTAGGATCTGGGAAACTCAAACTTATACCTGTGGAGTATTATTCATAATTTTCAAGCAGAGAATTTAAGTAAAAAAAAAGACATAGATTAAGCCCATATCCAAAAAGTCTGCAGGCTATATGTGCTGGCAAAAACTATCCACATCTCCCCTTTCAGCTTTCCTGGACCCACGCTTGGGAGCAAATTAACAGTTGTGGGCAATTTGTGGACTGGGACTCTGAAGGAAAACAGGGAGTTGAATCAAACTGGCACTGTAGAAAAATATAACCTGATGGTCACAAAAGAAATCCAAGATGAAGCAAATAGAACATACTTTTCTTGATAGACCATATAGTTACGTAGTCTCAGGAAAATCATCCAGTTTGTCCCTACTTTCTCTAAGGAAAAATGTAGATCTGCTGAACTCTTAACATCAGAATACCTGGTGAAGCACTAAAGACATCCTTGTAACTTTTCTCACATGTGCACACACCTGTATGTACAAACACACCCTAATTGGGCATTATTGTTATAATTTTTCAGAGCTTTTAGAAACTATTTTATTTACTAATTATAGAAAAAATGAAATAACTATTTTAAGTAGAATGAATAAAGCAAACTCAGAAAAAAATGTAGATGGACACCCTGGTAATATAAACCACATCACATTTTCTGTATATTTAGATTTTGTTCTGTAAGTGGATTACTATTTGACTCTTTAATCATTTTTTAAATAATAAGATCATTTTTCTAAATAATATGTCATAGTTTAGACCACGTTTCACACTATGTTGTGGCACATTTCCAGTGAAACATTACTAACCACATTTTTTTGCATAATCCCATTACTTCATGCTATGTGACTGACAAGACTTAGATTTTTCTAACATCTTCCTGATTTCAAATGCATGTATGTTCTGCAGTCATTACAGTCTTTCAGATTCTTTTTTGTATGCTTCCCACCGTGCCTCATGAGTTTCACGCACCATTACTCAATTAAAAGCTGCCATAAAAAAATATTATATTTAGCCCTCAGTCACTTAAATGGAGCTTTGGAACCCATGCATAAATGTCTGTGCATTTCAAGAACACAATGGATGGCTTCTTCTTTAGCAAAAGATTATTTATTAAAAAATGCAAAAAAACAGTGAAACCTGCTATCACAGCTAATTATGGGAACCAACAGCATATATTTTAACCAAAGAACGTAGAAAGGTTTGTTATCTCTAATAAAATCAGTCTGAAGAAGAGCTTCCTGAGATAAAAAACTCAGGAAAAGAAACTGTTTTTCTTAAAGAAGGCAGGCACAGAGAAGTCGAAAAGCTATAGCAGCAAAATCACTTTATTACAGCAGATTGGTAGTCTAAATACCATACAGCAGCAGTTATCTCCCATTCTCTACAGTCCTGTCACAGGCATCAAGGACATGAGAAAAAATGAGGATGAGATTATTTTATCCTTTTCAATCCCCAGTTAAAAGCAAAGAATTCAGATGAAGAACATCTCCTTATGTTACCCACTGTGCCTTTTCACATTCATAGCTGAGATTTGAATCAACACAAATTAGGAAAACTATGATTGAAAAACAAAACTATGAAATCAAACTACTTTTCTTTTTTTTCATGAGAATAAGTTAATTTTCCATTACCCCAATTCAAGCATAATTACTATATGCCTGCAAGAAATATAATTGAGATTTTAGTGCCACATGCTTGCAGGAAACCAACAGTATGAGGCAAGTGGGGTGCCCTGTAAAAAGAAAGTACTATCAAAAAAAGGTAAAACTCTTCTAAAAATAAAATACAAAATTGTTCTTTCTAGCTTCTTCAGTATGAAGTATGCAATTATCCTTTGCATGTTGTAAAACTGCAAATCAAACTATAACAGCAGGGGAGTGAAAGTTGGAGGCGTAAACATGGGAAGAAATATAAGATTTCAGCTGAGATTTAAAATGAAATTAAATTGAGAGGTAGAGGTATATAGTTTCAGATGCCAAGAGCAGCAGAAGAGAAGGCTTTTGCACCAGATTGTGCAGAAATAGCGAGGGAAGCCAAAACTGGATGAGTAGGGGATAAAAGGAGGAGGAGAAGTTAAGTATTAGAGAATATTTGTCAGTAAGTAACATAACATGTTTTTGTACAAATATTTTGTCTTCAAAAAATCCCATTTTCATAGAATCATAGAATC
Organism: Aptenodytes forsteri; assembly: GCF_000699145.1. Taxonomy (NCBI): domain Eukaryota; kingdom Metazoa; phylum Chordata; class Aves; order Sphenisciformes; family Spheniscidae; genus Aptenodytes; species Aptenodytes forsteri. The sequence continues at coordinate 289,571 of NW_008794454.1, read as the reverse complement.
ATAGAATAGTTTGGGTTGGAGGGGCCCTCAAAGGGTCATCTAGCCCACCCCCCCTGCCACAGGCAGGGACATCTTCAACTAGATCAGGTTGCTCAGAGCCCCGGCCAATCTGACATTCAATGTTTCCAGGGATGGGGCATCAAAAAATTTCTTCCTTCTATCTAGTCTAAATCTACCCCCCTTTAGTTTAAAGCCATTCCTCCTTGTCCTGTCGCAACAGGCCCTGCTCAAAAGTTTGCTGCCATCTTTTTTATAAGCCCCCTTGAAGTACTGATAGGCTGCAGTAAGGTCTCCCTGAAGCCTTCTCTTCTCTAGGCTGAACAACTCCAACTCTTTCAGCCTTAAAGACTTACAGAATAAAATAATAAAATATAAAAAAAAAGAGCTGAGAAAATGCCCCAAACATACACACCAGTTTAAAAAAAAACCTAAAAGATGTGTTTGAATAGTGTCATGATATACCTGTGCCCAGTGGTCCCCTTTGGGCCATAAAATGGTACACCAGCAAAATATGCCAAAGAAAATAGAAATCTCAACATTTCTTGTGAACAGAAATTCATAAACCAGACCTTGGATAGATACTCATGTGATATCTATGAACAAGTCCACAGGTGCAAAACGGATATTCTGCATAAGGATCCTCTCCCTATACCAATGTTGGAACCTTGTAGGTAATTTCCCACTGGTCTTTTCCTAACAGAACCGTGGTCCAGAACCCAGCTTTTATTTCCAAAAGGTTTTTGGAAATATGTGGTTATTCTCTTAAACATGGCTAACATAGCAGAATGCCAACTTTCAGACTACCTCAGCAGTGCTGTCTCTGCTGCGTCTAGGACCGGCACCAATTTAGCGGTTCATAGTTACTGCCAGCAAAATTGTAAGGTCCAGAGTGTCATCCTAACTGTGATAAAATATGGTAAATTTTCCAGTGCGTTTTTCTCCTAAAGCTATACTATTAGCAGTGTCACATGCTAGCATAAAATGGCGTGTGTAGACGGTTTGTACATGAATATCTAGGGAACCTTAAAGTAACAGTGAATCATGAGACTAACAAGTGTTTGGGATGTCTGTTACAGAAACAGATACCTACTTGGCTTCCAACTCTTGTCTGGGTTCAGAAAGAAGACAAGTAACACCACAAAATCTTTGAATCCTTTTCTCTGGATTTCTCCTCCTTTTCCTCCACTTACCCAGCTTTAGTATTCCCCAGGCTCCTTATCATAGTCAATATACCAACTTTGTTTTCCAGTTGTGCACCATTTTATTAGAAAGATAATGTTTACTTAATTTGTCTTTGCAGTCTAGGAGAACGTTTTTTTTCAACAAAAGTTTATTTTTAAGCACATCTTAATTTGTATACAGAATACTAGTGGACTTCATTACATTAAAAAAGAAGCAAACCACCCCAAAACAGCATAAGCCAAGAAGAAAAATGGAAGAGGGAAACACATGTATAGAATTATGAGTCTATGTCATTCCTGTTAATTGATGTCTAGTTTTGAGAATTCAATAAAAGAAACAAGAACATTCTTTTAATTTGTTATGAGGAAGAGCTTTCACATCTAGTTGGGTTTTTTTTGTCCCCATGAGAAAACTGAAAGAAGTAATGACAGGTTTTAGACTGAAGAACAGCAAGTGCAGCTTGCATTTGTGGGCTGATTATTAGCCAAATTTTGTTAAGAGGTGAGGAGAGAAATAAAACAAACACATCATACTGTTATAAGAATCTTTGATGTAAGCAGTTGAATTCGTTTTCTACTTCCAATAAGATTGATAACGATACACCATTTTACCATTGCATCTTGTAGTATTTGCCTAGACTTTGCTCTCAACTTTACTGATAAGCCTGGATTGGAAGGAACGATGCTTTTAGCCAACACATGATACTTAACAGCTATTTTTAAGGAGACTGTGAGGGGATATGAATTAGGTGAAAAATTGACTGCACCATGAGGCTTGGAAGGTGTGAAGAGTGGTTTGCTAGTGGCAGCTAGCTGTGAATGGCGCTCCTCAGGGGTCAACACTATGGCCACTATGGTTAAATGTTTGCATCAGTGACCTGAAAAATGGGATGTAATCCACTGTTATCATTGCCACATGTGGTGAGGTACTGGCAGCGGGGGACTGCAGGGGCGGCCTCTGTGAGGAGAGGCCAGGGGCTGCCCCATGCTGGACCAGCTGGTTCCAACTGGTTCCAGACAGCTCCAACAGACTCACCGCAGGGCACAGCTGAGCCCATCAGCCAACTCAGAGGCCTTTTCTTGTTTCCTCATGGAATATGCACTTAGTTTTCACATTTCAGATTTTAAAAAAGATTTCACTGTGTGTATATCTAGCTGCAGATGCAAATGTTGAGACCTCCGTTATGGGCCTCTTTCAGTCAATATCTCTTCTCCACAGTGCTTACGTGCAGCTCAAAAACAATCACAGGCTAGTTCATGGCTAAATACACTTACCAAGATTTTGTGCCATTGATTTCTCTGGAACCTGACTTTCATTTTTTCCTCTGTTTATGTCACCGTCCATAGCAACTATAAGGCATAGGTCAGTGCTGTTTGTGTTGTGAAATGTCTCATACATGTTTCTCATCATCTTGCTACTTAATAAACACTGATGCTCTGACATGACACTTCTGTCAGCTGGTTTTATATTTTATACTTCTATATCCCCAGATTATTCTTACATTTACTAAAATCAAACCGAGTGTACACAGTACCATGTATACATGACAAGAGCCATTTACAAGGGATAGATAAATATATATTATCTGTAGAATAAGTTATAATCTGCAGCTTGATTACTGTGGGAAGAAGGATCCCATCCCGACACCTCTCTTACTTGTATTTTCTTGCTCTCCTCTGTGTAAGAACACCTGAATAATCTTGATTCAGGACTTCTTTCAGTTTGAAAGTATCAGCAGCCAAAATAGAACGCCTCTCCCATTGTCAGACATGCGAAGGATTGTAATTTGAAACCTCATCCCCAAAGACTGACCTTCCCTGCCAGCCCATATGTAAATGGACAGCCAGGTATTCATGGCCAGTAAAAGGCATCTTAGTGAGAGGTTAGGTAGGGTACTACTTTATGCAGAAACTAGTTTATCTTCTTTGTTTTAGCAAGTTAGGTATACATGGATTTTTGTTCCTGGATTATACATGAATTAATACAGGGCCTCATAAGAGAGGGAGCAAGTAAAGCTTTGAGAGCATACAACAGGGGTGAGAGAAGGAAGAAGAGGGGAAGAGACACTGAAGGGATCCTTAGGAAGAAGAGCACCAAGACGTGTACTTCCTGCTGCTGCTGCTGCTGCATGGGACTGTGGCAATACATTCTGGTTTTAGTAGAAGCCACTTATAGGTATCTACTGTCCCCCACACACCTGATACCTCTTTCAAGGGCAGGAAATCACAAACCAACTTAGATTTCCAAGCATCTGACACTAGCAGAGCAGGCAGCCAAAGCACGGCTATTTGTTAGACTGCATTCACGTCATGCTCATGTGGAATCTGTTTAATTTGCTGGGTTCTACGCCAAGTCTTACCTGATAGCACAGGAATAAAATATGGAAAAACAAAACCACATCAGAAAGGGGGTTTGCTATTCCTCTAGCTAGACTGGTACAGAAAATCAGAATTACCACATTTCAAGTTAAATAAGGTCTGTCCATAGTTTTTTGCATATCCTGTTTTAAAAGGGTTGGGGGTTTTTTTTTTTTTTTTTTTTTTTTTTTTTTAATGTGAGGCCAAATATTGCAGCTCCATGGTTCATATTTGTATCTTTGAGATCTACTTCTACAAAACAGTTGGAAATATAATAGTTTTTCTATAAGAAAAAAAACTGGTAAAATATTTGTCAAATGAAAAATAATTAATACCTAAATGTTACATAACAAAAGGAAAACAATTAAGGTTAAATCTAAAGAATTTGTGAAACACTCCAAGAGATAAAGTACAAAATTACTGTCAATGAAATGGACCTGTAAAAGCCCAAGTCGTATTAAAGGGGTACAAATAATGATGAATTAAAAACATCTCTCAGAAGCTTACAGGTGATGCATAGTTCTCCTGTAAGTATGTTCATCATTAGAGCTTCCAAAATGGTTTAGCATCTCCAGCCGGTCAGTGAGTGACACTGGCTGTAGTAAATTAAATTTATCAGTGCCCTAGATAAAACAACCATATTTTTTTTTCAAATTACTTTCTTTTTTTACACTGTAACATTGCTGAGTTTCTTGGTTTAGTAATTCTTGCACATAAAATGAAAATGTTCAGAATTTAAACAATGAAACAGTGATATAAATACTAAACAAAATACTGAACAAACTACTGATAGAGGGATGATCTCCCGCTGTCTTATAGTTTTAAAAAGAATTATATTATTAATATAAATGCAAATCTGTGAATCTTTGCACACAAAGGTACATTGAAAACTCCAACGGACACACACAAATTTTCTCATATTAATCTGTCTCTTCTCTCCATAAAATAATCTCATAAGAATACTGTTTTTACTCCCCCAGGCCTGACCTTCATTGTTCAATGATGTGTGTGCAGGAGTTTTGATTTTGACCATGTTGAACTCATGTTATTCTGTGACTGCTGAAGCATCAAGAAATTACAAGGTCTTTTACACTTTTTGCAGGTGGCTGAAAAAGAAAAGTCTGATATCTAAAGACTTATTTCAAAAGCTGATGGTCTAACGTCTGCCACACAATCCAACAGTGTATGCCTGTACGTCTCAGGGAGTGAGGAAATGTGTAATTATATAAGAGAATTAAGGAACTGAATCAATGTCCAGAAGGTACAGGAGAGATGTTATTAATAATTAACATATTAAATTAAATCTTATAAATTCTATAAGGATTGTATCACTTTGTACCAGGAACTGATGGACAGATTCACTGAAATGAAGGAAGTCTCGTTTAGGAGGCTTGGCAAATGCTGGATTTATAAAGAAAAGAACTTGAAAATCCACTTGTACAAATACCTGATTTCTAAATAGGACTCTTTCTTGTAGAGAAGGAATTACAGTATCTTCCTCATACCTTCAGTAGGTGTCTTGCATACAACATGTCGGTTGAGACTGGTGGATTTCAAATTTATCAAAAATCTAGTTCTACTAAGGAGGAATGTCCTCTTGGTTGAAAATGGGTTTGAATGGGCACCAGTTTGGATGGCAGACTGCATTCCTAAGGATTACATAAATAAGATAGCTTACCTTTTTCAAAACTGGAGAAAAGAAATAGGTGTTATACCGGTCAAAAGAAGGCATCATAATACACAGATTAACTTTCTGAGTAAGGTGATACCACATTTTAAATAGTTTAAATATCTCTGCTTATTAAAATACGTAAGGCAGTTAAGACCTAGTTAGTATGGTTGGAACAGTTTCCTCCAACTTCAGTGTATCATATGATATTTTAAAAAATAAATGAACCTCTCTGACTTTAATACCTCATAAAAGTTAAGTTTGGAAAGGTCCTCAAGTGATCATCTAGTTCAGTTCCCTGAACTAATCAGGACTTTATAGACTTTCCTTGACAAGAATTTTATATTCTTTTGTATCTCATTTCCTTATTTTAAAAAAGAAAAAAAAGAATAATAAGAATAATACCCACTCATCTGATTGTTAATTAATAAGAGCATAAGAATGGCCAGAATGGGTTAGACTGGAGGTACACCTAGCCCCAAATCTTAATTCAATCAGAACCAATGAACACATGCTTAAGGAAAAAATAAAAATGTGGAAAGTATGCATGATCCACTTCTTTAATATTTTCCCAGAGTCCTACTAGTTTCAGCTCAGGCATTTCTGATTTGGCCAAGGTCACTATGGATTTAGTAACTGACCATGGGTTTCTCCTCCATGGATTTATATAATAGTTCGTCTGCAACATCCTTCAGATATAAATTCTTATTTTATTCAAAAAAATTATGGGTGTCTTTTTGAACCTGACATATCAGTTTCATCTGTTATCTTTTAGTTCTTGTACCTAAAGAAACAGTAAACTATTTCTCCTTATAGAACTTTGCCAAGCCACTCATGATTTGTAAATTTTTAGCATATTCCCCTTGTTTTACTCTTTACAGCTCATGGATCCCAGCTTATCGATCATTCCCAGTATGGAAGATACTCCATAACTTTGATCATCACGTTTTGTAATGTTTGTGAAGCATTCAGTACTGCAGGTATGATCACTATAAAAAAAAAGCTATGAAGAAATAAATAATTCTGTCTTCAGGGCAGGATTTGAATAACCTTCAGTGAATAAGGCTGGATACAGACTATTAAACAAGATGAAGGCAAAAAAAGGGAAAACTGCTCATTAATGAGAACTATCTGCCTCTAAACTGAACGAGGCAGGGACTTAGAGGATAGAAAAACTATATCATCATGTCATAAACCTAAAAAATGTAATATGGCATTCACTAAAAGGGATACAGACAATCTTGATTCTGGTATTTCTGTGTTTCTGTGTGTTTTCCATTATGAGCTAAATAATAGTCTTTAAACCTTTTTTCGCTATGTCTAAAAGACTAAGAGAGAATAATGTGTTGCAGCTTTGACGCAGAGATAAACAGAAAGAAACACAGAAGAGCAGTGAGTTTCATTTGATGGTACTACAGAACGACTGCCCTTTATGGCAGTCCTCGAGAGAGTGATCTATATATTGCAGATTATGATATTATTTAGGGGATGGCAAGAAGAGAATGGCATTTCACACTGAAAGACCTTTCATTCCTGTTTTTCACCTCATTACTTATATATTTCAGTATAACAGTAACAGATAGGAGAGCCAGGAGAAAAGGATGAGGATGATGTGACTTTGCTTTTGGCTGGAGAAGTGCCAGTAGAGGCAAAGAACTGTCAGAGGTATGTGTTAAAAGCTGTTTTAGGGCCTTAAACATAGATATAAAGGGTGTGAGAATGACTGCCAGAAGAGGAGCATATTCTTAGGACCATTTTAGAGGTGAATAGGAAAATAAAGCAGTAACTGAAGGACAGGTATGTCTGCAATCCTTAAGTTTCATAATACCTGGATTTTCAGATAGATTTTCAAACTTGGGTGTCATGATTAAGTTTCTACATTCACATAAAAATGTTCTAAACCTTACAGATATATACTGACATTTTGATAATCAAATAGTATACAAGTTATGTGCACAGATTATGTTTTAAAGGCTTCTAGAAGAGTTTAATCATGGTGATTCAATGTACCAGCTAATCACTTCTTGGAAAAAAGGGCAAATCATACACTTTTTTTCTTACTGAGAACATTAGATTTTTTTAAAGTATGCCATAAATTTTTTTGTTAAATAAACAAAAATAGCTTGTCTGAAAATATAGTTTCTTCTTGTTTAATCTGGTAAGGACTGCAATGTTTTTTTTCCAATATGTCCTTTCTGTGCATTCTTCACTGTGGCAATTTTGTTCCTTTGTGACTCTCTCCTTAAAGGAATGATAGTTTTTTTTCCCAAAGGCTGCAGATCTGAGTCCACAATTTGGAGTTATTTTGTAATTAAAATAAACAAGTTTTTTTGGTTGTGGGTTTGGTTTTTTTTTCCCCCTTCAGAAAAGAGATTGGAGGTTTTTAAGAGAATACTGAATTATTTTGAGCATTTTTATATTATATGAATGATGAGGAATTCCAGAAGGATTTCACAAAACTGAGTGAACAAAACATGGCAGATAAACTTCAGTGTGGATAAATGTAAAGTAACATATTAAGGAAAATATAACCTAAGCCATGCTTATACAATGCTGAACATGTCACTGGTATTTACATCTCAGGAAAGAGATCCTGAAGATAGTTTTTATATTCTTCTGAAATCATCAATAAAATGTGGAATAACAACACAAAAGTAAAAAACATTAGACACAATGAGGATGGTATTGTGTTCAATTGTCCACTTCTCCATTTCTGCAGACATCATCATTTCTTCCATATGGAGAAAATAAGGCTGTTATTCATCAAATCCCACTGCACTAGAACTTTTGGATCTTGCTGCCTCATAAGGTTGTGGAGGTAGAAAATATCAGTGGGATACAAAATGGATTACACAGATTCATGGACAATGTGTCCACAAATGGATATAAAGGGGAGTAGGTATCTGCCACCTGCTGTTCCTAAATCCAGTGACTGCAGATGCTGGGAAATGAACAAGGGGAATGTCCTGCAGGATACCAGCAAGGCTTGTGTGCTCTCCTTCAACATCTCCAGATGGTGCTGGAGGCACAGTCACAGGCTAGATGGACCATTGATCTGACACAGTGTGCGATTTCTCATGTTCTCATTTTACAAAAACACATTCAAAATTGAATCTCAACATAAGTATTCATTTCTGAATGCATTTTCATTTTAAATACGTGGGTTCTCAGTGATACTGACAGAGTGTAAGCTTATTAGGGAGAAGAAATCATAATCTTGGAAATGATTATAACAATGCTATGTGATGACATGTAGTACTGACAATATCCTACTTGACAAAGAATCTTTATGTAGCATCTTTATCAGTAAAAGAGATTATTGTCATTATTTATAATGCAAATAGCATGATTTTATTTATTGTTTTTTTCAGACAGCTGGGTTCTTCCCTTGGGTAGCATCACAAGAGGTATTTCAAAGAATGTTCAGCTTCTGTAGGTGCCTAGAAAGTCACAATGATTTATTTAACCATCTTTTGAGTACAAAAAGTGGTTCTGAGTGTACAAGATGTTGAACATACAATACTAGAACTGTATTCTACATTGATCAGACTAGCTGTAGCTTTCTAATCAGCTGTTGCTTTTTTTTCCTCCCCTCAGGAAAGTTTCATTGTGAAGCGTGACTGCAGAGTTCTGTGTAAGGCAAAAATGCTTTGGCATTTATCCTTCTCTTTTTGCTGCCCAATCTGATCAGATTGAATGGAACTCTATGACTGCTAAAACTGCAAAGAAAATGAGAAGCATAACATCCTATGTTGCCCCCACAGTACATATAGTTTCAGAAAGATGACTGGTTTAGCTCAAGAGTTCTTTCATTTTTAAGAGTAAGGTTGTTTAATATTTAGGTGATATCCTGTAGGTAGAAAGAAACCAGTCTGCAAACTGTTGTTAATGAACATAAACCAAATCATCCAACTGGTACACCTTAGTTCTGGGGCAATTGACCTTGATTACTGATCATTTTGAAGATGTGGTGCTTCAAAGCCTTTAGAGTATGAAACAATATCAACAGTTCTTCCTTAGTGAGGATCTGGAAATACACAAAAGAGTGTCGTTCACAAAGTATCACGGAGAAAGAATTGAAAACGCTTCAAGGGGTCTGTTATTCTTGAGAAACCTCTTACTTTTCTGTCTTTTTTGGTCTGGTCACATTTTAAGAAAACTGTCTTTTGTTTATAACTTTCTAATCTTTGGGGAACTGGTGAAAATTTTGATTAAATGATTATTTTTTTAAAGCTGATTAAACCATCTCCATAGTTCCATGGACACAGTTTAATTTAAAGTATCAGTACACATGGGATAACGTAAAATGTTTACAGCAGTGAAGTACAATGTAGTCAAGATACAATCCCAAAACTGTACTCAGATGCAGTTCTACTGTCTGACTCTTTAAGCAAATGCTTTTTTTTTTTTAATAAATCATCTTACTGTAAAACTTCAATTATCCTGGAATAGGCTTCTAGTAAAGATAGAGCACTCCATACTTACTACCAACCAAATATTTACCACATAACATGTGTAAATATTCATGCAAATATGTCAATAATAGCAAATACTACTAAAGGGCAAAATATATGTATAGATATAATGCCTACTTCATCAACAGTATGGTGAATAACAAAAGAAAGTGACAATTTTTTTTTTTTTTCCTTAAGAGTAATTAGATATCATACACGTAGATTTTAATAACGTTCATCTTTCTGTGTTTCATGAAGATGGGAAATATTCATGCAAATATGTCAATAATAGCAAATACTACTAAAGGGCAAAATATATGTATAGATATAATGCCTACTTCATCAACAGTATGGTGAATAACAAAAGAAAGTGACAATTTTTTTTTTTTTTCCTTAAGAGTAATTAGATATCATACACGTAGATTTTAATAACGTTCATCTTTCTGTGTTTCATGAAGATGGGAAAGCTACATTTAAAGCCATCCATGAAAACACTTGGGTCATCTGTAGACTGAGTATCTGAAAGTAACTTATGACTGAAGAGGTTATTGGGAAGTAAGAGGAAGCTGTAGCATAATTTCAATTTAGTTGTCTTATCTGAAATACCATGCAGTCTTGCTTCTAGGTTTTCCTAGAAAACCTAGAATTTCCTAGCTCTACTGCTGGCACCTCAATTCACTGGGTATTTTAAAACAGAAATAATATTTTGGTTTTTGTCTCCTGATCTGAAAATCAGTCTAGAATGGCTGTCAGATGTGAGACCAGAAAGGCAAAGTAGAAATAGTAGAAACAGTGCCAATCAAGGGTATATTGTTTTAAAAGCATTTCTTTACCGTTTTCAAAAAACTAGTGATGCAGATGAAATTACAATGACATAGATTATGCAAGTTTCATTAAATGCAACTTTCAAAGTCTTTTCTGTCATTCTTTATAACCTCTTTTTTTCATTACTCTTCAACAGTGTTTTGTGTCAAATCAATATTTTTCATAACTTTGGCTTATCCTTACTGAATGTATGAAAGAAATGCCTTAATGATATTCTTCTACAATGATTGCTGATTTTTAAGGTATTAATGATCAGTAATGATAAGAGATGGCATGTTGAAAAGTGAATATGAACATGTCCACTCCTCTGGAACAGAGACAATGTCCCTGGGACACAGTATCAAAATTCTTAAGAATATAGCCAGCATTTACTTCAGTTGAATGTAAAAGGATGAAATTTCTATGGCACAGAGATGTTACCAGAAAATCCTCAAACAAAATACATTGCTTTACATAGTGTTTAACAAGTTAGGTTTTCTTTGAGTTATTTTGACACTACAAATTTATCAACAATTTGTAACACAATGTATAGACAATGAAATTGGGAAATATTGCCCTCAATGGGACTATGAAAAAACTTTATCACTCCATATACTATCCCGCATTCAACACGTAGCTATTGCATGTAGTTACTGAAACTATGGCAGGTTCTCCACCAAATTGCTAATGAGGAAAATCCATTCTTGCATGAAAAGATCAAAAATTTTTTTAATCACAAAATGAAAGAAAAAAGTATTTGAATATCTGTAGCAAAAATACTTTTGTTATTGCTCTGATTTAAAATTCTTAAGCATTCATCAAAATGTTTAAAAAGTCCCTGTTGTTTCTCTTTATTCTTTTTGACACTCACTCTTATGTATCTGTTCACAATGGTAAATGCACAAATAACTGAAAAGATCAGCAAAATTTTCGAAGTTATCAGTGTCATTGTTTGACAATATAAAAGCATTACTTTTATTTGAAAAGTCAGATTGCTGTAGTATTCTTGAGAAGACTTATAAATCCTGCCTAGGCCTGAAGGAAAGCATCTAGGCATCTCTGTGAGGGTGAATGCTTGCTTTATCAATTCCAGCTGATCCCCTATTCTTTACATCTTTGCTTTTAGCAGAGGGAGTGGGTCCCAAGAATCTTATAGAGAACAGCTCAGTACTGTCTGCAGTGTTCCCTGCGTTTATCAGAAGATCAGTGTCCCTCACAAGCCAATCCCATCAGCCCATAACAGTTACAATGATCTCTGATGTGTCCTCTGTTTCCTAGCTAGTTCACAGTCCAGAGACTATACACATCTAGAGAAACTGTATGGTACTTTGAAATATGCTAATACAAACCTTTTGAACATACCTATGGTGTCACACCCCGCCTGCAGGAAGGGGAGAGTGACTAAGATCTGCAAATCCCCTCAGTGTGGATTAAGGTGAAATAACACTCAAGGTCCAAAAACAAACTCCAACTTTAATGGCACAAACACTTCTATAAGCATCAGCCCTCTATGTCTTA
>NW_008794454.1:262868-277381 GCF_000699145.1 Aptenodytes forsteri | reverse complement strand
CTCTCACCCCGGTTTCAGGAGTGGTTGAGACATTAGTCAGTCAAGGAGAGTGACACCGGGCCCCTCCCCGTGGCTGGCTTCTGGGGCTTTCCCTGGGGCATTGTCTGTGCTTACAGCACAGCCATGTGAGCCTCATCCCTTACGCTATGGTTACCTACTTTAATCCTATTAAAGAAAAAGTGAACTATGGTGGGGTTAAACCACGACAAAATGGAGATGGACTTTTCAAGTATGTAAGAATTATTTCAAATATGTATTTATTATACAGGTATCCACACAGAGAGAGTGGAAAAAATCCTGCTAAATGGTAAAAGGAAATGAAATAGACACTTTCCTTTGTATCACTGGTTTAAAATCTGGACATCTGGGAAGCCTCCAAGGCCATAAGTTCTGTTTAGCAGCCCTTCCACTGTTACAGATTGAGCATTTCACTTTAATGTGTGAGAGAGACAGTTCATTTTAATGGCCTTTGTCATGTCCTCTAATACCAAAGCAAATACTGTAAGAAATGAAATGGTATTATATTCTTATTTAGCTGTAATCTGAATTTTTTAATCCTTTTAAGTGACAGAATGGGAACATACAATATATAAGGTGTTCTTCCCTTGGGAGAGCAGAAATATTTGCAACTGCGTAAGAGGTTGGATTTTGATAGCAGCACAATAAAGTGAAATTTTAATTACTGTAACAGGAATGGGCAAGAGTTTTTCTGTGATGATGAAGAAAAAAAGATCAAACTACAAACCATAAAACTTTTGCTTTAGTGTACAAAAAAAAAAAAGAAAAAAGGAGCCAAAGATGTGTTACGATTTTGTATCCTTTACTTTTCATGTTTTTTGCCTGATATGAAAGTTGAATCAAGTTGCAAATGAACTACTTACAGATTTTACTCTGAGAATACACAGTGACACTGAACTCATATATACAAATCACATCTGTAAAAGCTCAAATAATGAAAAGGTAACAAGTCTGAAGAACTGAGACAATGAAATCCTTTTTCATTGGATTTGCATTGACAATTGCATCTGCATGTGTCATATTTAAAAGTAGATTTTTAAGAAGAAGCCATATTGTACTTTTTGATATTTCTGTGTCACCTATCCTTTGTTTATCCAAACAACCTGCATCAATGAAAGGACTTAGGATGTTATGAATACAAAAGACATCTGAAACAATTTCTAAATGCTTATTTTACACCTTTTTTTTTGTGGCAAAACCAGTGATCAGCAATGTTTAAATATGTGAGCTCTGTTTATTGAAACGATTCATGGAAGTCATTTCGGAAATGTCTCAGTTAAAGTTTGAAATGTCATGGACAAACGATGAAGCAGGCCTTGACACAAAATGTTCCTGCCAGAAGCGCAGACTCTCTTCTTCTGCACATGGGAGACAGATCTACAAGAGCCATGTAATGTGGCAAAGTACTTTGCTGTAGACCACTGCTTCCAGTTAAATACAGGTCTAACCATTATTGGCATTTTAGTTAACAGACGTATGTTTAGGACATGAACATTTTCCTTAATCTCCTTACTTTGTATTTCAGCAAAACATTAAGCCATTTTACTATATTTAAAAAGTATAACTCAGTGTCAAAACAGATTGTGAAATTCCACTTTTGTTTTTGAAAAGTTCAGGATTACTGATTTCATAAGTAGACTTGACCATGGCTTCCTATATGTCTCATACATTTCTGGAGAGGGGAAATATGTGCCAGTATGAGCAACCGTTCATCAAATGCTGATTTTGAAATTTGAATTGCAGTTCTCAGCATTAAGATCCATATCCAAAAATCTGGTTAGCGATCTGCTGTATAGTACTTAGCAGTCACTTTTAATAGTCATTGAATTAATGGTGTGTTCATGTTGTTCTCGTGAGTTTTCATATTAGACTAGACTTTGTTACTATCACTCTGAGTGTCTTTTCCAGATGAGCTTAAAGTGAAATTTCATCCAAAAATGTATTCAAATTTTTTGTATGAGATTCACTGAACAGCCACTGACCATAAAACATTAGGTTCAGTGATCTCACATCAGTTTTCATTTAGGTAAGATGATTCTATTGTGAAAACAACAAAAAGTATTTGTATCAATAAAAAATAACTTTTAAAAATTGTCCATTTAAACTTTTCTAAAATATAGTAAAAAATTACTATAGAAGATGAACTATTCTGAAGAAACCTTTATATCTGACTTTCCAACAAAGGAATTCAACCCCCAATTCTAATTAACACCTCCATAAATCAACCTAAAGCTTTGTCAAAGCTGTTTCTTAGCAATAATGTGGAGCTAATGTTTCTAAACAGCATAATGTTTGATGCACTGCAGAAACTTTACTGACATCTCTTTGGCATAACACATGTATCTCATCACTCAGGAACAGCATCTTCATTTTTAATTGATGCCTAGAAAAAAAATTGTGTCAGAGTTCTTCATGCCCATAACAGTTTCTATGTATTTTGGCTTTATATTGAAAAAACATTTTCCAAACTACATGAAAAATACCTTTTTTGTCCATACAGCTATCAGATTTCATTTCTGCTAATAGAATGATGTGAGTGCTAGTAATAGTAGGAGTTATGGCCATTGCCTAAAGCCAGCCCTCAGAAAGCATATGGCATATATTTTCAGACTTGTTTTGGTTAGACGCCAGTCTGGATTCTAAATGAGGTACCCCACTTTAATAAAGCTGGCTTACATCTTCTCTACAGTAAGCTTTCCCATGCTTCCCACTCTGTGTTTTGCAGGCTTTCAACACCATTTTTCTTCTGGTCCTGAGTTTTTCAAGAACAAAGCCTGCTAATCATGCCAGATTGTCATTAATTATGTAGTAAGGACAAATGTCCACCAAAATTAGGATAAAGCCACACAGTTTGCTTGAATTGACAGTGTTTGAACACTTGCTTTCAAAGGAGGAAAGCAGTTGCATTACTGTGTTGTTCCACGAAGTCTTGCTTTGTTAAATTACTATATAAAATATGGCAAGTAAATATGAGTAATTTTCAGATGTCATTTTTAGAGGTAAAATCTAATGTCACAGTTTTTTATCAGTCCATCAACCAGTAAATTGACCTGATATCTCAGGTATGAAAGAGGCCAGTTTGTTGCTAATATAGGACTTTCTTCCTCAACTGTTTGACCTACTTTAAAATTTTTAAAGCTGTTTCAACAGACATTTCAGATATTATTCACTAGACAGAAGTTTAATTCCCCTGTTCTCCACGGCTTGTTTGATCAATAAACTGATGCAAATTACTCCTAACAAATTGCAAATAACTCCCAATAAATGATTCTTATAAGCTTTACTCTGCATTATATCAAAGAGCTTCTTATTTTCCTTTTCATTTGTGGTGCTTTCACAATCCAATTCCTTTAAGACTCAAAAGTCAGAGTGTAAGAAATCGACTTTTACTAATTTACTTTTTTTGTCAATTGATTTTGGTACACTACATTAAATAGTCTGCTTCCAATAACCTACACCCTCATGACCCTACTACAATATTGATCTTATGCCTTTCTTCATTCCAGAAAATCTCACTTAGCTAAAATTTGTACTTTCTCACACTAGCAGCTGTGTGTCCCAAACCTTGAAAACTATTTAGTTAACTGACTCCCACAGAAATTAGAACAGAAAGATAAAATAATCAACATAAGAGTTAGTAGACATATTTTTAATAACTTCAGCATCTTTGCACTTAAACTGGTTCACTAAGTTATAAATCTATACAGTTTCCTTGATGGCATCATATTAATACAATTAAAATGACAAGACACAAATACCATAATAATAAATAATACAACCATTATGTCATAACTAAGAGATAAATCCAGACTTGATATAATGGGACTTCTAAATTTATAAATTCTACTCCAGTCACTCCAGTTGTGACTGCTTATTCTTCAGCTTTCTAGGCAGCAAAACTCATTAAAAAAACCCTTGAAAAATCGCTGAATGTCTAGCCTTGCTAGACTATTGGTAGTGTATGAATTTATATGATTTCACTTAAAAAAAAAAAAAAGTCTGTGGAGTGATTAAGGAATAAGAAATCTGCCTCTATCATTAATGGCATGTTCTAGATTTTTTAGGCTATACAGTTCAGCTTTTTCTGCTTGAAGGTCTTCTTGTTCCATTCTGCCTTGTGAATAGAAATATGGCATTTGCTCAGAATACCAGTACCACATTGTTCAATTCTTTTGGAAGATCTCCAGCAAACACTCATATTCTCAGAGTGGACTGGATTGGGAATGGTAGCCTCACATGTAAAAATGTATTCTTGGAGAAACATACATTTATCTTTTATTGAACATTACGTTTATTTTTTTTAAGCCTAACTACTTTGGGAAAGACCCAGGTCATATCAGAATTACACAGAAGTTTACAAATTGCAGATCTGCAAGGTTCAGGTATACTTTTGTCTGGTTATATCAGTAGAATCTGTTTCTCCCAAATCACTATACTGAATTACTAACCCAGTTTGTTGAGGAATATTCCAGTATCTGTCATCCTTAAATCTTGAATTGCGCTGTACCACAGTATGAGAGGAGTCTAGTGTTCCTGTAATTGGTGTCTTTATCCTGTAATAACTCTGAAAATTAGGTAACAATTAAAGATTAATTTATATGCTACAATCCAAATATTATTATGACATTTAGAAACTCTACAGAACTAAATGAAAAACACACATTACTATTGATACTTAAGTTCAACTCCCAAGAGGTTTTCTCTCTCATTCAACTCAAATGCTGTCAGAATACTTACACAGCTTCTGTAGCTGGAATTTAATTCTTTGGCAAGACTGTTTTCTTGGCTCTTACTTCCATTAACAAGGATGAAAATTCCCCTTTCTGCTAAGCATTCCATTCCGTTTAAAAACATTTTGTCAAGAATTTTCCTAATATAAAGACATTATTTAAACAAGTGGGATTCCAAAACTTAGTGCATAAAATAACTATCCAACACACAAACACATTATTTTATAGAAAACCTTGCAACAAAAGTCTTCATAAGTGTTTATATTGTAGAAGTACATTTAGAAGACAAATGCAGATTAGTTAAGAATTAACACTAACCATAATGGTCTCCAAGGCAGTTACTAAATCCTAATCCAAGATCTGAAAAACCTTGCAATATCCTAACAAATCTCAACATGATAAAATGCCCAAACTTCTGAGGAAATTGTGAAATCAGGAATTATGCCTCCAATTCTGGAATTTGTGTGCTGCAGTAAGCAGAACTAAAAAAATAAAGGACTTCTTGAGTTTACAATTGCAATGACAGAATGTAGACAGCTAGAAAGCTATATTAATTTATATTGTGATACTAGAGATGCTTAGGATCTTTCTAGAAACCAGAAATAAGTTCAGGGAATTTTGTTTCTTTTTAAGCCAATGAATTAATGTATAGAGAAATATATAACACAGAAATGGCTGCATATTAAAGTTTATGGGGGAAAATATCAACTCCAGACAAACTGTGCAAAATAACATTCTAGATATGGATACTGTACCAGCAGTGTTCTGTATACATGAAAAGTCACAGCAAATCTACAGAAAAAAAGCATTGTTTCAAACTTAATGCTATTCCAAGGCAAGCATGATCTACAATAAGTTCAGACAGATTTTTGTCAGGGTGCAGGAGAAACTTATTGTTTAAGTATCTCTAATCTACATAGCTTTCCTGTCTTATCTTACAAACCATAAAACAGGGTTAAAAGTCAAACGTCTTGTGGAAACAGTGCTGAGGAGATAGCTTTTGCATGAAGGAGCCAGCAGGAAAGGCCTCACAAAGCCCACTAGCTACAGCATCTTTATTTGCTTTCATAGTGTGCCTCGCCTAATTTTAAAGTCGTTTAATTACAGATACTAGCATTCTTGCAAGCTTCTGCTGAAAAAAAAGAAACCCTTATCATAATTGAAGGATGTGGCTTAAGCTCAATGAGTCATCTCACTTCTATATGGCATTACTATTGTCTCATAAAGGCAATTATTCTATGTTACACTCTTCAAAGTTTTGTCACTTAATATTGATAGCTAAAAGCATACTTTGGGACAATGAATTATCCTTCAGGAACAATATCAAACTATTATGAACCACACAGAAGTATTTAAGCAACAGAAAGTCATATGCATGAGGAATTAATCAAATTCTTAAAACAGATTTGCTGAGTTATGAGCATTTATTGAGACAAAGTAATGAGTTCGTGCAGTTTCTTCTGTGTTATTTTAATAATTCTGCTGTTTGAATCTGATATTTTAATAATTTAATTTACATAATATAATATTATACTTAGCATTATAAAAAGTTTATTCAATGTTCCGAGATTCCAATTATAAAAGGCTTAAATGTAATATAAAACTTGAATTGCCATGATGGCTGTAAAAGTATGTGACACTTAGTAAAAGATATTCTGAAACTGCAAAGCATCATCAAATACACCTCCCTTCAAAAAGTCACTGAAATTGTAGGACCATACCAACTTTGCACAAAAGAATCACATTCTTGTTTGTTCTGGGATGAAAAAATAGGTAAATTCAGGTCATTCAGTAGCAATTTAGGGCTTCATCAGTCTCTGAAATCATCCTCGGGAGTCCTAATGGGAAAGATTTGCCAGTTGAAAAGTAGTTATGAATCTGATTGCAACTCTGCTTCATCACAAAGTTCTATTGCAAAAGCAAAATGCCTTGTTCCCTGCTTTTGCTGCAACCCACTCAGCATCAGGAAGCAGAGGTAAGGATGAACTGTTGCTAAATAGAGCACTGTATTCTGTAAGCATATATTCCATAAACTGCATTAACAAAATACTGGGTAACAGAACCTTTACTCTGCTGAAGTTAGTGGCAAAATTCACTAGGGTAAGTATTTCACTAAAGTAAGGATTTCAACTGTTGTGTTTCCTGAAAAGTAAAGAAATATTTTAATGACTTTTAGTTATGTCACTCTTATGGTAATGTTATGCAAGCTGAAGATGGTCAAAGTAAATTTATTTATTTATTAAACTGTTGGGGGAAAAAAGAAACATCTCACTACATGATTATTAGAGGGGATGGGGACTGCTTATATAGGAAAAAATGAGGGAATTTTGTGGGAGAAAGTTTTCATAGGTATTCACAGGATAGCAGACAATGAAATTCCCAAAATAAGTCTGAATAAATGAAGAATTCATGTTGTCATTTAATATATGTAATAAATTCTGTATATACAAATACACATCTTGTTTGAACGTGTGTATGTGTCTATACATGCATATTACTTGCATGAAAATGAAGAATTAATCAGATCCTTAGGACTAATTAAAAAAGTCATAAGCAGTGTATAAAGTGAGACAGAAGAAGGATTTAATACAGGTTTTTTTCTCCTGTGATATTTTAATAATTTAATTCAAAAAATGTTTTTTGTACAATACAGTATCTATTAATGTGTGTATATATATATAGTTTCAGTTATATGGTAACTAATTTGTATCCAGCTCTGTAAAACTGAGTAACTATCATTACCATGACTCACATTTGTTTTTCACAAGAAGGAAAAGACAAACCTGCTATTAGAAATCTTTGAAAACAAGCTACTGACTACTTCTATATGTATGAAAGTACATGAAAAGTGTCATTATTTTAAAATTTAATATCTAGGGAGTTTAAGAAGGAATAAATGCTGTGCATACAAATGATATAAAGCTACTGCAGTAAACTCATCACCGTCTACAACTTCCTCAAGGGGGGCAGCGGAGGGGGAGGTGCTGATCTCCTCTCTCTGGTGACCAGCGACAGGACACGAGGAAATGGAATGAAGCTGCGTCAGGGGAAGTTCAGATCGGGCATTAGGAAAAGGTTCTTCACTGAGAGGGTGGTTGGTCACTGGAACAGGCTCCCCAGGGAAGTGGTCATGGCACCAAGCCTGTCAGAGTTCAAGGAGTGTCTGGATGATGCTCTTAGCTGTATGGTTTAGTTTTAGGTAGTCCTGCGAGGAGCAGAGAGTTGGACTTGATCCTTCTGGGTCCCTTCCAATTCAAGGTATTCTATGATTCTATGATCCTATACTATTTAGAGCATGATGGTTATTTATGGTTGCTACAGAACTATTTCCTGTTACATGCAGTTTTTTGTTTTTGTTTTCCTAGGAATATTCCGTATTCCATTTCCTTGGAATATTCTGAGAAAAAAAGAAGTCTTTCTTTAAGTGATTTATTTATTTATTTATTTATTTATTTATTTATTATGTTAATAGAATGGCTAGGTAAAGCTGCTCAGAAGTTTTGAGTGTTTGAGATAAATCCAGTAAAGAGCTATTAATAATACAGAAGAGGAGTTTAAGTTCCCTGACAGAAATAACATAGTACATTTTAAAATTGATTTTCACAAGGAATCACATAAGTTATGTATGCACAAATGTAAGTTAGATTTAGATTTGTATGAAAAAATTTTAACAACATTGAAATGAGAAAGGGATGCAGTCTGGTAAGTATATGCCTTCACAAATATATTTAATCTTTACTGTAAAGAAAATCACAAGTTAAAAAATTGTAACTAGTTTTCTTCCTGGAACTACAATGGAGTTCAATTAAGTAAAACAGTTAGAAAAATCTTGAAAGACTTTATCTGAAGTTAAGACTCACATTACTTACACATGGGCTGCATGTGAAAAACGTTTCATCAGTGTATTCTGCAGTGAGCTCCAAAACTTTGATAAGATTTTCCAGTTCCTTTTATGCATGAAGAATTCGTTGCTATATTTAACAAATTCTTAGTGGTTAAAGGAAACTGTTATATTCTTTTTTACTAGAATAAACTTCAATATCGCAATGATACTCATTATAAACAACTATATAGGTCCACAGAAAAACCTTATTACTTCTTTCATAAAATTAATCAAAGAATTTTCTGATCTTATTTGAATTAAAGCCAAGATAGAAAATTGTACTTTTCAAAAACTTGGGATGGCCACATGTATTTATACAGAACAGTGTTATCTGATGAAAAGAGTGAAAAATAATTTCTGACTTTGTAATGATGAAGTGATACCAGTATCTATTAATCGGTTCTTAGTCACAGATACAAAGTGTGTGTACATATATTGTATTTATTGTCCCTCCTGGTACGTTATTAGTAAGCCTAAGATTTTTATGTAGCTGGAAAAAAAAAATTCCACAGGACATCTGTGGCCATTGAATGAAATGAAGTCAGAAACTACATCTGTCTGGAAAATTTTGGTTTGAGGGAATAGCTTACAGTTTTGCAACAGGTATTAGCAGAATGTATGGGTTAAATTCATCTGACCTGGCATATAGGTTGACACAATCTGGTTATGCAAGTTGCTTTTAAAGATAATAGAGCGCTATGGCTATGGCTGTGATGTAGTTTAGCATACTGTACTGTATGTATCCAAAACAAGTTAAATGAATCATATCCTAAAAACTTTTATTGATTATAAAAAGTTCCAGATTAGCTAGCTGAGATGTTACTCTACTAAATGTTTAAAGTTAGGTGAGATTAATCCTGTCCCTTAGGTCTGTTTCGCTTTAGGTCTTAATCACATTATTTACTTTTTCATTGTATGTATTTCTACAGGAGAAACTTACACAGCAAAGGAATTCATGTCCATTTTCAGAATATAAATAGTACTGAAATGTCCTTTGGCCAGGCACTTCTTCCTAAAAAAACCCCAAAAAACCAAACCTGATTAGGAAAGCCCAGATATTGTATGGAAATTCTGCTTTAGCACTTGTCAAAAAATGCCTTTCAGAAGCAGAATATACTCAAGAATAAGAAATTTACAGCAGGAGAAAGATTTTATGTAAAGTCCCTTACTAAGTACATTCATCAGTTTGTCGTTTATTACTCCAGGGCCTCTTCTGCAAGAGCATTTCTAATTCATTCTCATTTGTGGAGCCCTTGTTTTTTCCGCTTCCTCAGAATGCAATGTTATCTAATGTTATTTCATGCTGAGATGAAACACTGACTGTATCAGTAAGGATAACTGCTGAGAAAGAAGAACAAAAGAATTGTATGCATCTAATAGTGCAACATCTTCACTGGGGATATGCTGAGCTAGTGAATTTGCATCATCTGTCCCTAATGAATTGTCTCATGCAGTATTGGTTCCAGCAAATTGTGGTATGTGGAAAGATGCTAAGGCTGCACAAAAGGTTTTATCAATAAAGTGAATGTGGAAAATTTATTCTTACTGACAAAAAATTAAACAAATAAACACAAACTTTTGGTCAAGTTAGTTTTTTTAGGAGTCACTCTAAATTTTTGCTTGAGTTTGAGATATGTTCTTGATTTCAGCTATTGGGGAATCAGTCTTCTGATCTGACCAGCAATAGTTTAATATTTTATTGTTTTCCTGGTTTAGGCCAGGATAAAACTAAGTTACCCTGAAGATGTAGATGAGGTTTTTGCCCATCACAGATTATCTCACCACCCATTGTCGAGGGCATTCACCATAGACTTTAACTTCGTGACCATGACACTGGTGTGGGAATCTTTCTTATCCAAGCATTAGAACTTTCTAGAAGTGATAACATTTGAATTGTGAATGGATTCCCTAGATCATAGGTGGACATTAGCCTACAGAACCAACATCTCATCCCTGATTTTCCATCTAGCTCACACAGAGAAAGCTGTGCTAAAAGAGCCTGTTGCTGCATTGGACCCTTGCAAAAGATAAAACAAAGTGAGGATAAGTTTCCATAAACTTCTGATAATTCACAGACGTGTCATTAAAATACTGTGAACAGGACACCAGGAAAAGTTTCAATGTTCTATCATATTAAAACATTTCACCATATTATTTCTGTGTCTTCACTGGACAATGTTAAATGTCTTTCATATACCTTTGGAAGCATACAATTTCCATTTAGACACACCACTCCCCCCCACTCTACTAAAAAGGTGTTCGTTAGGATGTGAGTGCCCGTTTATCCTTATGTCTACGTGGGTGCTCGCAATTGTGACCATCATGGCAAGAATTGAACTCCTTTCAAAGAACAAAGCTATATATAATAGTTAACAAAGTCTGATGATTATTGTAGGTTCTAAAAGGCAGAAAATTATTACTTTTATAAAATAATAATAAAATAATGTTAATTTAATGTTAATCTTTTCTCTCAAAAATACAAAAAGGAAAAATGTAAGAGCTTAGTGATTTCATGGTGATTCACCTGAAAGGCGCTTTCATTCCATATTACTAATTTGTTTATTTTACCTTAAGAACTGCTTATTATTAGATCATTTACATGGTAGTTTTGCCTGGCTGTTTGTTTGTTTTCTAATTACTAAATTATTAACTGAAATCAGAATAGCCTGAACAAAGATGAGTATCAGCTCTTTAATTCTGCATGATTCTCAGAATTGTACTTGGATGAAAAAGAAGTTAATCAGGCAAATATGAACATTGAGAGAACAGGTATGGGGATGGTATGGTATGCAGTTAAAAATTACTCAGTTCAAGGAAAGAAAATGATTTATGTATTATTTTCTTTTAGATCTGACTTTTTTTCCCTCAATATAATATTATTTCCTATATAACATTTGATTTCTTAGAATATTTCCATTTGTACTTAAACTGATACTAAGCCTGATATATTCAGCATTTTTTGGCTAGACTGTGACTTTGGTTTTCACACTGATCTAAAAAATACCTTTATAAAAGATTCACTGCTCAAGGGCTAGGATAATTTAGAAAATCATAATTCCTATCCTGCCTTCTCATGCCCAGTAATTTCATTTTTCCTTGTAGAATCTGCCATCTATAAGACCTCCAGTGCTAGCTTAGTTATCCTGGCCAACAAATCCTGATTCTTGCTGGATGAATCTGAGAGGGAAACAAGGAATATGCGAACAAGACGCACTTAGCTCACTCTACTCATCTGTAACCTCCAGATTGTATATAACTTTAAGCCAGGTTGGTCAGAGACCCTGCTCTGCATTTAGGCCATTATATAAACCACTCTTAGGTCTCTAGTCCTATGTACAATATAAAGAATCAAAACATGCTCTCCCCATCCCAAAGGAACTTCTTTTCTAAGGATTTAATGGATTTTGAAATAAATACCTAACATAAATGAGAGATTAAGAACCCTTATTCTGAGCTTTATTTAAAGTAATATATACTCCTTTAAATCAAGGCATTATTTGAATGAAAGCATATATTTGTGTTACTTACATATAAAGAAAAAGGAATATATTTATCAAATAAAGCAATGCAAAAAGCTGTTTATCTTTATGCAAATATCAGCTTGTGATTGTATACATTTATTTTAACCAAATGATACCCACTCATAACAAAACTGTATGTGGAGAATCCTACACTTTCAAAATAAGGTGATTTTGATTTAGGAATACTTACATCTTTAAATTTAGTTATTAAAAATTACTATGAATATTTTCTGATATAAATCCCTCTGATCTTGAAGTCAGAATATATTTCTACATTAGAATTTTACTCCTCCTATATGTCAAACATCCAAATAAACAAGGAGAAAACCAAACAAATAAAAGGGAGGTTAAAACTTACAAAATAGTTGTATGTCAAATCCATCAAGTGAAATAAAATATAGAAGTAAAAAATACATCTTGAAACAATAGGATTTTAAAGAATCCAGATTTAGCTGAGTTGTTAAATAGATGTGACTCCTGTAAAACTCTTCCTTTTCACATGACAGGGCACAGAAACAAGGAGAAAACCAAACAAATAAAAGGGAGGTTAAAACTTACAAAATAGTTGTATGTCAAATCCATCAAGTGAAATAAAATATAGAAGTAAAAAATACATCTTGAAACAATAGGATTTTAAAGAATCCAGATTTAGCTGAGTTGTTAAATAGATGTGACTCCTGTAAAACTCTTCCTTTTCACATGACAGGGCACTATTAAAGTGAATGATCTGATAGGAGTTTGTACAAGACACCATTCTTGTGTGTGTCTTGTGTTAGATATGGCAGAGTAAATGGCATGGCTTTTGGATAGATGTCTTTGACGTTAATTCTGTAATGAGTGATATTATCCTTATCCACTGCACAACATGTAAACACCAACAATAGTCAATAGCTATAGGGGAAAAGTGAGCTTGGAAGAATATGCCTTATTTTAATTACATCTTAATCCTTTTAGAGATTCGTTTCCTCTTTTTTACACTAAGAAGATAGCTTTAGTATCAGTAACACTGTGCCACTTGTTATTCAATCCATTTGTAAAGAGAAAAGATAAAACAAAAGAAATGGTAACACATTTTAAACCCTGAAGATTATCCAACCTTTTTTATCTGAAAGGTGCTCTTTAATTCTGGAGATCTTCTATTATCCCTCAGCCAGAAAGGTCACAGGTGAATGACACGAGAGACTTGCTCATCCTCCACGCAATGAACCTGTCTTTTTCTTCTAGCCTCTACACAGCAGAAAACAGATTACTAAACTATTTTAAACAGAAATATTTTTCTTGATCTACTTCTTGACTATTTTGGTCATTCACTGTAATTAAGCCTACATTCTATCAGTACATCCTAGCAGAAATCCACAAAGAACTGCAAAGTCACAGGATATAGGAGTATGATGAATATACTAAAATTAAAGTGATGGCTGGAAGTATTCAGCTTCTAGTTATAGAGATTTTTTGAATCAGTTAATCATCTGTGTTTTCCAGATGGGTACATCAGATCACTCTATCATTATAGGGTGAACAGAACATATTAACTTCTTGTCCCTACCTTAACAAATATAAAAAAATAAATAAATTAGGGCCATTATTTCAAAGGCTGAAAATATCTAGTCTGAATTTGTATAGTCACGGTGCTCCCATAATCAAACACTTATGAAAAGAGAGACTTTTGAAATCATTGCAGATATACTTAAGCAGTTCAATTTTTGTCCTGGTTTTGGTTGGTATAGAGTTAATTTTCTTCCTAGTAGCTGGTACAGTGCTGAGGTTAAACCATGACAATTGTTTATCTGAAGACTGTTATCTTAGTTCTGTTTTGTTTAATAGAACTTTGGTGGCAAAAAAATGAAACTAAACTATACTCTTTGGAATTAAATAAATGTGCTAAAATTAACAAAAAAAAAAAAAAAAAAAGGATATGTTACCCTTTCCAGACTGAGCTTCTGGTTCTAGAAATACATACTTCTAATTCTTGATATTCACCAATAATATTTATCAATGTGTGACAATGGCTATTCATGGAATAAAGTCTCCTCTTTGGCAGAGGAAGTCAAAGTTGGCCCACACACATGCACATATGCTGTACAGCAGACAGCAACCAGTTCAACATGACTTCACAGAGGAAGAATCTCTCTCTTTAAATGCTTAGGTTTTTCCAACAAGTAGTAAGACTTTCCTCACATTTCTCCAAGTTTGCCAAATAAGTAATGTCCTGGTTTCGGCAGGATAGAGTTAATTTCCTTTCTAGTAGCTGGTACAGTGTTTTGGATTTAGGATGAGAACAAAGTTGATAACACACCGATGTTTTAGTTGTTGCTAGGTAATGCTTACACTAGCCAAGGACTTTTCAGCTTCCCATGCTCT
>NW_008794454.1:252648-256813 GCF_000699145.1 Aptenodytes forsteri | reverse complement strand
GGATGAGAATAGCCAATGATCTGAATTATGTGATGTTAAGTACTAATTATAGTTATAACAGTTATACTAATAATATACAGATATACTAATCATACTAATAATATTATATGCCATACTAATGTTATTACAATAAGAATCACCCAGACTAATGAAGAATAACTTCAGTGAAACCAAGCAAAGCACAGTGATGATGGTACCAGAACTGACTTCAACATGAAACAATCCAACACCACATACCATCTCCATTTTTTCCTGCCCTGGAAGACTATTATGACAGATGGAGCCCGAAGTCATGGACTAAATGAACTCACCGAACGTTTTAGAGGGATGGCCCACAGACGAAGGGAATGATATCTGTGTGTGTGTGTGTGTGTATATATATATTAAAAAAAAAGAAAGCCAAAGCAAGCTGATTCTTTTGGTCTTCTCAGATTCTTGTGTTCAGCTTACAAAACCTCTTCCTTACATACATCATCTTCATACCACATATTGAATGACTATGCTCATAATCTTTTTCACCACACTGAACCTATAATGTAACCCTATACCATACCATGCATCATTGTGGCTAAAGTAATTCTGAAACACAAATCAGCTTGTTGAGAGATTGTGTAGCTGACTGTATGGTATTGTACAGACGTTCCCAGAAGCTGAGTCCTAGTTCATATCATGGAGTACTGAAAAAAAAATATTTTTTCAGTGTCCCTACATTATGCATTCATGTAGAATTGTCACAGTCATGTTTTGATAGTTGACAGTAATTATAATAGGGCAAATAGTTAAATATATCCCTGTTATGTACTGATAGACAGTTGAATTCAATTTGTCACTGTCTAAATGCACTGAATGCATAAGCTGCTTATTTTTGTAACTTTAGATATATTTTAATAAATATTGCTATAAAACCCAGAAATCATCTCATTACACTTAAATAACCTGTAATTGCATAAGAAAAGATTTTTTAGTGGTTTTAATTACTTTATGATAAATATAAAGATATGTTGTAAGCATGTAAGTTATTTTTAAGAGGTGAAACTCTCTCAATAATACTGTATGTAAAATGCTAATAGCAAACAGATTCCGTGTATGGTTAGAATTAGATATACTTTCATGCAATATGTGAGGCAGTTTTTTTCTATTCATTTTATCATATCTTGCAGAGAGTTTTAATAACAGCCCTTTGGGATAATATGCAGTACAGCATTTAAATATAGTTGCCAGTATGCCGTGTTGTCAAAAAGAAAGAGGTGAGTTTCCTCTCATATAAATATCTATTCACGGGTCGCTGCTTGTGCAAGATAGGATTTACGTATATGCACCCTCTTTAGCCAAGAGGGTTAAGTTCTATTCACCAAGAAGAAATAGCACATACTTTATGGTGGGTTATAAATGTGTAAACATTATTAATTTTTCAGTGAATTTTCTAGGTAATTATATATTCATAACCTTTTAAAAACTGTATTTTTAACCATACACATAATATTTTCTTCTTTAGGTTTATTCATGTAAGCTTTTCTTAGTTCAGGGTTTAGTGAATATATGAAAGACTTTAGGCCTCAAATTACCTAAAAATTATAGTCTATCTGTCTTAGAAATCTGCTTTCCATGAGAGATTGCCTGCTCACAAAACTGATTCCTATCATCCATCTATCATTGGCTTCAATCTTCCAATGGAATAGGCTAATTCATCACAGTTATTTTGATGACATTCAGCTCTATCTGACTTTACCCTACTGATTCTATTGGGGCCAATATACTTCCTGAGGAGTATTCAGATTCACAAAATGTCTCAAAACTGCCTCAAAATATCTCCTGGATGGAGCTTCTGGTGATTGATTCTATTAGTTCCAGTACTATTGCTCCTTGTGTGATATATAGCCACCTCTTAGGTATTGTTAAACACTTAGCTACAAATACTGATCAGGGCTATGGTGAGACCTTATCCAAAGTTCAATGAAATCAAATAACCAGTGTATTTTGGGAAACAACTTCTCCTTAATTTTATTTGCATGATTTCATACCTCTAAGTGAGGTTTAAGCTTGTTTGAATCTAAACATAACATATAAATTTCAAATAAATCTAAATACGGTCATGTTCTCAAAAAAATTTGTTTGGCTTTTGAAAATAGTGTCATACACTTATAGTAGAAGCTTCATGTGAAATCTATGTTTCTACCTTTTCCAAATCTCTGCAGAAAATTAGTGTGAAATTTCACAGAGAATCGGGAGTTTTGGCAACTTGAATTTTCAGCAGAGTTTCTGTTTGGTTTCTCCCAATGTATTTTTAAGGTACATTGCTGTTATTGTTGTTGTTGTCTTATTAATACTGTAAATAAAAAGCTCTGACAGTAATAACTTATTTGTACACATCTACCTATTGCCTATCTATGCTGAATCTTTTTATGCCTAGGCTAGATAGGCTAAAAACTGACAGAAAGTTTTAACTTAATTTCAGTAGCACTATGCAACATTTCTTTTGTGCTCATATATTTCTCTTGCAGTTTTACTTTATTTTCCCACCTTATCTTGTTTAAAAGTCCTCAACATCAATGTCTATCACCATAGAACCCCAAAACAAAAACCTCCAAAAAAAGAAAGTTTTGCAGAGTGGCATGAGAATTCATTTTACATTTAGATAAAATATTCTTGTCTGTAACTTCTCCTTCCTACGTATCTATCACTATCCATTCTTATTTAAATCTTACCCTCCATTAAAAAAAAGCTAATGTGAACTACAGTTAGTCATGAGAACTATACCTAACTCAAACCCAAGACAGTATGCACAAAATCAAGACATTTCTAATTCACGTCTCTCACTCCTTTTTTCCACAGGTGTAAAACAACATTACTATAAATATTACATAACATACGTCATACACACTACAGTCTTAACTCTTTCTTATATTAAGGTCTTTACCTCCCAACACACCAGTTTTAAGCTTCATAGTACTAATTCCTTATTGAGCATTCACCTAAATGATACATTGTTTGGAAATAAGCGAGGTAATACAAATGAATCTCTAGACTTTTAAATCTCATTCTAATAATTAATAGGAGCTCTTCCCAAAACAGCTCAAGCAGACTAAGCATGTCAAATTACTCTAGAATTGAGTTTAATGTTCAAACATAAAATAATCTACTAGACATGTGATGCAGAGTTAATCTGCGTACATACTGTAAATCCAACCAGTAAGTTCACAAGTGATGTACCTGTAATACTGGCCTGAAACAGCTGGCTTATTATTTCTTCAATATTATCATAATTTGCAATGGTAACAGTTGAAATTCCACCTACTGTTATTCTCTGTAGGAAAACAAAACACCCACACAAACAAAAAAACCCACATTTTTTTTCATTTAGAAAAATGAAACAAAAAGAATACAGTGACAACTGAACATAACATTTTTACTACTAAATATCCATAGTTATTACCTTCTTATTGAATAATACTTTGTCTAGAGCCAAATTTATTTATTTTACTATAAAATAATTCCTACTTATGGTAAACTCACAGGAATAATTTGGACAATGGTCTGTAGTTTATATCATGAATAAGCAAAATAAGATTTGGTTTAGAGTACTGGCATATTTTACCTTTTCTATTAAATTTGCTATTCAGACTTGAAACCAAGAAAAGATGAAGAAGGGATTCATGCCACTGAATTTGACTATGAAATTCTTATATGAGCTGGCAGTGTTTGTATGAGTGAAAGTGTACTGAAAGCAATGATCCTACTGAAATACATCGACTGTGGAGTTAAAACAGTATAGTCTGGACCATACATAGCTTAAGGAAAGAAGAGAGCACTAATAAGACTGCAGTTATCTGGTTGGAGTACATTTCTGCAGATGAAATTTTTTCAGCTTGAAGCAGAAAAAATAACAGTTAAATACCCATATTTTAGATATGTGAAGCTGGAACAATTGTTTCCATTTAATAAGTAATTTGAGTTAACACTTACCTTTTTGTACTGGTTTTGGCTGCAGTAGAGTTATTGTTCTTCATAGTAGCTACTATGGAGCTGTGTTTTGCATTTGTGCTGGAAACAGTGTTGATAATACAGGGATGTTTTCGTTATTGCTGAGCAGTGCTTACACAGAGTCAAGGCCTTTTCTGCTCCTCACACTACCCCACCAGCGAGTAGTCTGGGGGTGCACAAGAAG
>NW_008794454.1:247776-252404 GCF_000699145.1 Aptenodytes forsteri | reverse complement strand
TTGTTGTGCTTAGTTGCTGGCTGGGGTTAAACCACAACGCTTTTACATGCATAAAATTAGTATCTTCTTTACAGGTTTTACTCTGTGAACAGTTTTTTTCAGGAAGATACTTTGACATAACCTGTTATTTTACATCTTTCAGGAGAATATGCACTTATGGAAAGACTATGAGTAGAAAACTGAAGTTTTCTCTTTATCCTAGTTTAGCTGTCAGGCAGGCAACTATGACTAATGCTCCCAGCTTGACCTTGAAAAAGGGAAAAGAGATGAGTACATTTGCATATTTGCTGCTCAAGATCTTATTCTAAATTTAATATTCAAAAAGCAGAAGAAACTGACCAACTAAAGCAATCAAGTGTGCACAAGGATCAGGCAATGTGGCACCATTATCTGTACTATTGATCTGCTATGGAGTTTGAATTTTCTAGAAACCTCCAGCTTTATTTTATTGATAATGAAAGAATTACAACGGAAGTAGGAAAGATTGAAGACGGATACTATATTCTCAGCATTATATACCTTCTACAGACTACTGAGGTACAGGTACAAAAAGGTGAATTCTACGTGCTTTTTTGCTCTTGTACCATATCATCTTGTCTTTTCTCATCACATCATATATTTGTTTTTATCTCAATAATCTATGGGAGAATGTTTATGTGACACTTATGGTGGCAACCTCATTCCTGCAGCTTGTCTTCTGATAGAAAAGAGAGCAAAAACTAAAGATATGGTAGAGATTTGTTTTAGGTTAGCTTCTTCCAGAAAAAATATTTCAGTAATAGTGATATTTTTCAAGTTGCTGAGACATTTGAGAAAAATTATTGATTTAGAAATCCAGGTAAAGAGGACATAGTAGGCTGAAACTATTACAGAGTTACACATACATGCAAAGAATAAAGAACATTAATAACACTACTTTAAAACATTTTTTATTTTAGAGAAATTTATTTAATATGAAACATACCTGGTGTCTGCAATGTCTGCTAAAGAATGTGATTTGTGTTGCTTTTTATAGTTTTTTATGCTAATGATCTATTTTGATACCTCCTTTAAATGACTTTTTAGTTTCTAATTATTCAATAGATTTAATTTATTGGAAGCACTTTTATATTTTATTTTTAAATGATTTTTAGAGCTACCTCAGGCAGTTACCTATACTTACTGTAGTTACCTGCATCAGTAATTGTACTATTACAAATATAAATTGAGAGTAGATCATTCATCAGAAGTGTTGCTGAGTATGTAATGTTCATATTAAAAATACAAATAAAAGGTTTGCTTCCTAGTTTGTAAAGTAATATTAAGATCAAAGTTCTAGTGGCTGCATCACTTCCTCATGTACAATAATGATAAATTAAAATTTAAAATTTAACACCTAACTGTATCGGAAAGCTTATTCTTCCTTTCTATCTTTCATGTGCTTATGTGAAATAAATTAACTATTGTCACCTGTGCACGGTGTGGGCTTATAACTTCAAATCTCTTTTATTGACCTCAGAAGCCTATGGTTGAAGTGCACAATATGTAAAGCTGTACACATGCAAGTAATTGTAGGACTAGAATTTGAATGTGTAAAATTGCTTAAAGACTCTAAATCTTTTAGTAGCAGAATATAACAAAATATCTTTGGAAACTTTCTCTATTACATTATTTAATATAATATTTAGAATGTTAATTTGTTTCTTGAATTCTTCCATGTCACGCAACAATACCAGTAAATGAAAAAGGCAGATTGATATTTTCATATATACAAAAAAACCTAATAAAACATAATTGCCAATAATTCCATTTCAGTCTGTATTCTTAAGGAGCTTGTCAAAAATCTTATATGCTTATTTCTTTGAATTAATCTCATGTAGTCATTTTAACTACATTTTTTTATTCATCCTGCATAGTAGTTTAATCAGTTTCTTTAATTAGTTATAATTCTGCAAGCTTTACAGTCATATTCTTAGATTTTTCATTATATTGTTAGTGTCATATAATACATGATAATCTTATTTTATGTTATATTATAATTAAAAAATATTCATCATTCTTTTAACCAGGGACAACATTCTCACAACATTTAAAATAAAGGAATAGTAATGTAGGAATAGGTACAGATCTTGGAATGTAGACATTGAATTATATGGAAATTCTCATGTCTTACTCTTCTGATCATTTCTTTAGAGGAAAAAAAGAAAAGGAAAAAAGTGAAACAACTAAAATATGTTTTAACAAATGGCACAATTAACACCAATGACTAGATAATGAAGACATGCTTCTTTTTAATTGATATTGAAATGATACTGAGAAACACTTTTTTTCTAATAAGTGGAAAAAAAAAAAGTATAAAGAGATTATAAAATAAGAAAAATAGCCTCCCACCTTCAAAGTAAACTGATCAACCACATGCTGAATGAGGTTGCTCAACCTCTCAGCTGAGTAACTGTTTATTTCTTCACTTAACCCCAGTTATAAATGTAGAAGAAAATTCTGCTTTTGTGTTTTGCTTCTATCTTAGTGTAATTTTAATCTCAGTGCACATTATGAGAATTTGTAGATAGACTGAATCATTTAAAGTAAATACTAGGGAAAGATTAAGATACTTTTATAAAGATTTTATTTCTCTCTTGCTCCAGAGACTTTCAGTAACATACAGCATTATCTCTTATTTTTCTCTCTGACAAGTTTTAGCAAATTAATTTTCTGACATAAAAAGTGATTCTTGAATGTTACACGGTGAAATTAGAGAAGTTGTTACATAGCTGCCATAATATAGAAACAAGGAAAATTGTGTTTTCAATTTATTTTATATATAAACTACAGATTTCACTTTAAATTTCAGAAAATAAAATAGAGGTAATGATGTAAAGTTAAATTATACTTTAGCAGCAATTGATTTATATATCTTTAAAAAAAATATAGATTTTAAGTGGGTTAGGAATCTGACAGGACAGAAGAGAAATTGATCGCTCCAGTTGCAATTAGTCAAGCAAAACTTTAAAACCTTTCAAAATCTGAAGAAAAGATTCACCTCTGGCCCCAGTATGGAATTCCTTGGTATCCCATCATACTTTGACACAGTTGCTTTATTCTTCTTCCCTAAATTTCTTGCCTTCTTAATCCTAACAATCTGAAAGAGTAAGCAATGAAACACAAAGTGGTAGAGATTAATTATTCCTCATATGAGTGATGGAAAACTAATGTACTAAGAAAACCAAGAAGAATCCTGAAATGTCCATTTATATCCAGAGAGAGTTTTTAGGGCTGACATTATTAAATATACAACTTTACAAATTTTTAGTTATATTTCTCTTATGAAGTGGTAGCTGAAAATATATATTTGGTTCAATTCCATCTCGGGCTGAGCAGAGACTTCAGATTCAGAATCAACTCTAGCTAAAAAAAAAAAAAAAAAAGAAAAGAAGAAAAAAAACCCTCACCAAAACAGTTCTTGAAGTGATTAAAGTTTACATTTCAATTCATTTTGCTTCATTATTCTTGTCCTTGTTGGTTACTTTTGGGCAACGCCCCAGTATATGCATTGTTTGAAGGTGGCTCAGATGTTGGCTCTTTTGAACCTAATTTTGAAGCACCTAAATCTCCTCATGAATTGGGTACAGAAACTTAACACAGTACTTTACTTTAAGAACCAGACATGTAAAAGTAAGGATTCACAGTTCCCCTTTGCTAAGCTATTTTTGGGGTTTATCTTCAAGTTTTCATTAGAAGATACAGCTGATCAGATAAAACAGTCATGACACCACAGTTCTGCTCTCTGCATAATAAATAGGTGTTCAGACAAGGTCCTTTTGCCTCACACCCACTGAATTATCACCTTTGAAACATTTTGATTGAACTTAAGAGGACAATAATAAGCTTTACTGTCCTTAAGTGAACAAAAGAACCACAGTACTCAAAGCATCTAGTAGAAACACCCACGTATTCTTGAGTTTGCTGTATTACAGACACTTGCAAGCCTTGGTCTTTTACTTTGTTCTTTTATAAGCAGAAATTCTGTGATCTGAGGGCAAAGGTTCTCTGCTTTCAGATATGACTGTGTAAAACTGGATATTAACTAGCTGCATCATATAAGCTTCCTATTGCTGGTGGGAAAAATAACCCAAACATTATGAAACATACATACATTGCATTATTAAATACACCAGTCTTGAAGCCCCAGTTCTGACGGTCTTTTGGACTAGGTTTTCAAAAAAGTTGAACAGGTGACTGAGCAGAGAGGTTCCTCTTTTCTCTTACTAAATTATTATGAGTTTGTTTTCATTCAGTATTTTTTCACAAATCCCTTCTTCAGTCATATCAGTCCTGCTTGATTGAAGTACAGGAAACTCATACAAGTGTACCAAAAGCAAGGAAGGCACCTCCAATTTTTCTTTCTGTATCCTAAGATCAATTAAGAAGCTCCTAAGTCTAAAGGGGAAACATAACCCCTATTTTTAAAAAGGGCAAAAAGGAAGACCCGGGGAACTACAGGCCAGTCAGTCTCATGTCTGTGCCTGGGAAGATCATGGAACAGATCCTCCTGGCAGCTATGCTAAGGCACATGGAGGACAGAGGGAGGTGATTCGAGACAGCCAGCATGGCTTCACCAAGGGCAAGTCCTGCCTGACTAACCTAGTAGC
>NW_008794454.1:247080-247391 GCF_000699145.1 Aptenodytes forsteri | reverse complement strand
GCTCTGAGCAATCTAGTCTAGTTGAAGATGTCCCTGCCTGTGGCAGGGGGGGGGGGCTAGATGACCTTTAGAGGGCCAACCCCAACCCAAACTATTCTATGATTCTATGATTCCACACACAAGTACTAGAGAAAATTAATTTACAGAGACAGATTTCACTTTTTTTTTCAACTCAGGTAATATTGGAGGTTGTGTATTACTTGCTGAAGGTTATTTGGGATAAATTCAAGAAACAATTATGTTCCTTTATGGCACTCAGAAGCTGAAACTCTAATCTTTATTCCCTTCATAACTTCATGTAAAAAAAAACA
>NW_008794454.1:237981-246651 GCF_000699145.1 Aptenodytes forsteri | reverse complement strand
GACCTTTAGAGGTCCCTTCCAACACAAACTATTCTATGATTCTATGATTCCACACACAAGTACTAGAGAAAATTAATTTACAGAGACATGGATTTTACTTTTTTTCAACTCAGGTAATATTGGAGGTTGTGTATTACTTGCTGAAGGTTATTTGGGATAAATTCAAGAAACAATTATGTTCCTTTATGGCACTCAGAAGCTGAAACTCTAATCTTTATTCCCTTCATAACTTCATGTAAAAAAAAAAACAGCTATAAATCAGAAATTTAACAGTATGAGCAGAGAAATGTGAGGAGCAGGAGCCTGAGGGGGCAGAAAGAACAGGAGAGATGACAGAGAAGAGGGCATGAGCATAAGCAAGAACAGCATGATAGCATTATAAGCACCTACAAATGGAGGGGAAATCACTTACCTACTCAATAAGAAATGAAAGTTGTTATGTTATGAACCTCTCATGCATATGTGCAAACTACAGATTTTCTCAGGAGACTATTGATAATGTAAAGCTGTTTGACAAATGGATGCATCTATTTAGAGGACTGAGAGCATAGGACAAAATTGCCAAAGGCAGTGAGGGGTGGCTGCCCCACAGAAGAAGCTGGGAGCTGAGTGTGGTAGCAGGGCAGGAGGGAGCAATGCAGCAATGGCTGCACCAACAAGGAGCAGGGATGCAGAGCAGCAAGTCCAGGTCAGGACCAGGTCCAGAAACTGGGATCAGATCAGACACAGTCCAGTGATCACCTAGCAAGGCTGCAGTGAAGGGGCAGGTTGGAGGGCAAGCCAGGAAGCCAAACCAGCGAGTCACAGTCAGGGTCAGGGAGGCAAATCAGGCACAGTTGTAGCTGCAGTGTAGCACAGGCAGGCACCAGCAGTACAATCTCGGTTTAAATGCAGCTCCGAAGGAAAGGAGGAGCTGGCCCTCCCTTCCAGCTCCTTTCACAACAGCTCTTGTTAGCGAAGGAGCTGACCTTGGTCTCAGCCAGCTGAATTCCATACCTTACCTCCTGGAGTGAGGATGTCTTCAGGGTCCTTGAATCTTTCTAGAGAAGGATTCCCAGGAAATAATCTTAGTTTAAGTAGTTTAAATAATAGCTGACATAGTCTAGTAACAGTTTAAATAATCAAGGAGTTGACTATGGCTTTTTCTATAAAGTATTTAAATACACTGAAAAAACCCAGACAAACCCAAACCTCAAAATCAGTACAGAAACAGACTCATCAGAAGACAGATTAGTAGGCTACTATTACCTATCTCTTGCCAAATGATACACCGGTTTTCAAGCACTGTTTGGGGTATGCATTTGATACACATTGGCTACAAATAACAAATATATCGTGAGTTCAAATATAAGCTTTTTTGATTATTATTTCTCCTGAAATAGACCAAAAATTGGTGGTCATCTTATATACAAAGCCCCAAAATTGAGAATGGGTTAATATTCCATCAGCAGGGGTCAAGTAGTTACCATTCACTCCCTGTATTTATGTGTGTGCATGTTAAGTTTGTAAGTGAATGGGATGGAGGAGAGAAGAAAGCTGTGTGGAATCTAAATGGTGATTTTACATAAGTAGAGAGGTTACAGGAGTGCTTCAGTTCCCATTTTCCTTCACCCAAAGTATGTCATAATATAGGGTACCTATGCCAGCATCTATGCCAGCATGGGTCCTCTGTTGAGACGTCAGCCAATTTCAGTTAGTTGAAATAAGAAGATGGAAGCAACCTGTCATTCTTTCTATATCTCTTTTCATTAACATACGTATCATAACATGCATAATGTCACTTAATCAAGATACCTTTCTGGTCACAAACTCAAATCAATTTACAAGCAGTTAAACATTTAAATAACCTTTATCTAAACGGTAAGTATTGTCTTAACATTATAACCACGTGTCTACTTTACTCCACTGTGCTAAAATGTTTGTGACCTTAAAGCATTGTGTTAACACCTTAATTGTAATTGACAAGGCAATTTTCTGGCTGGCATTGTGTAAATCAGACAGAGAGCACCAGCCATGAACTTTTAACTGCCATGTTAATTCTTCTAATTATAACTGGCAGCATAATTAGCTAGAATATTGCCCCACAAAAGTGTCTTGTATTATTATTATTGTCCCACCATAGTAAAGGTTTATTTTTTTCATTCAGTTTAATCAGTAAAACATCTTGTTTTTGTTATTCACTGTGCCACATTTAAGACTCTTTTTACCATATTCTAACATGGTATATTTTCCAACATTCCCATTTCCCCATTGTTGTCTTTTTAAAAACTAAAGAGTTTCAGAACCAAGAATAAACTAACATAAACATCCAAATTCAATGCCAGCTTTAGCAAAAATACTGTCTGGTTTAACATTTATGCTAATTATATGTTATCATTGTTTTCATTAATCAGAACAAGACAATGAAATTAATAAATTTAGGTATTATAAATTTAATTTTAAGGACAGGTGTAAATAAATTGAAACTCTAATTAGCTTCAGTAATTAAAAATCCGTATTACTTTGCCTGAGTAACTAGTCTATGTCACATAAAGACAGGAAATCTACCCCTTAGGACAGGGATTGCTCTTAATTTAGTTCTTCCAAAAGCATTAAAGTAGCTTTAGATTTAAAGCAGTCTCCATAGCTACAATGTACCTGCAAAGTCCTTGTCTCTTTGCCAACATCTTTTCTCTTCTGGAGTTTCATTATCCTTTACATCAGGATGAAGCTCACTGTAAGTTCTGCCACCACATCTGTCAATATGTGAGGCAATTTTAGCAGTTGTACTTCAAGATATTCCAGAACAATGATAAAATATGTCTATATGAATCATAACCTTAAGTTCTTACTCAGTTTTCACTCAACCTTTACTCAGTTTTCACTCAACCTTTACTCCTATAGGTTTGTAATCACTCTAGGATTTGGCCAAATGTGCAAACAACATAAGATGGTTTGGTACTTTTCTTCAAATGTTTACCTATCTTGATTAAAAATTGATCTTACAGTACATAGCACGACTTAGACTTTATAGATCTTCCTCTCACTATGGGCAATGTTTGAACTTCTATATCAGAAGAGTTTTGAAGAATGAAGGATTTTAATATAAATTCTTTTTGACTGACAGTTTGACAAGAAATATCAGTATTGTAGAAATTAAGAAAACTGTCATATAAGCTATCTTTCTGTCAAGATAAACAATAGTGATTTTAAAAAAAAGGTCACTTATTATGATTTTTGGAATTAAAACTCATCCAGCAGTGTACCTGATCCACCATGTATGGTGAAAGGAATTTATTGCTGCTTCTCAGTATTGAAAAAGAAAAAGTTCATGCTGTCATTGATTGACCTTTAAGAAGAAAAATGTAGCTGGCTTATGGGTAAACGCATTTCTTTCCCCCTCACTTTCTCCATAGGGTTCACTGCATAGTCTCACAACAGTTTTCAAAGTCTGCCAGCATAAATCAAATGTTCTGTTGTCACAAGAACACAATGATCTGATTGTATAAACCCTTGATTAACAGTAATGCTTCATAACCATTAATTTCAGATGAAACAGTCAATAAGTGCATGTGGTAGCCTACTAGCCATCTGTATTTTGTCTAAATGATTCCAGGCATAGCTGTGGAAAATTATTATGGCATCTAAGGTGCACATTCTTTCTTTTTTCTTTTTTTTTTTTTCTTTTTTTCTTTTTCCTAATCACTAAAGAAATCACCTATCACACTTTTAAAAATTTGTCAGTATATTCCTGATCTTTCACTTGAGAAGGAAGCATACATACCTAGAAAATAAAGACTGATTACCAGATTACTTGAAAAATGATCAAAATCATAATTAATCTATCATTTCTACTAGTGCATGATTACTTATTGAAATTTGACACCAACTTTTATTACTTCTTCTTCC
The DNA here is from genome assembly GCF_000699145.1 of Aptenodytes forsteri. NCBI lineage: Eukaryota > Metazoa > Chordata > Aves > Sphenisciformes > Spheniscidae > Aptenodytes > Aptenodytes forsteri. The sequence goes on along the minus strand of NW_008794454.1, from coordinate 242,763 downwards.
ACTTGGAAGCAGTATCTTTTCTATTTCACTTATGCTTTTCTGAGTCATCTGTGATGTTGTATTTTTATATTGAATTTCAACAAAATAATGCAATGCACTTCATGCATAGCAGTCTTTCTCTTATAGTATTAGAGGAATATAAATCAACTTGTCCTGAAGGCAAAAGGTATCTCTTTTACAGGAACACAGTGTTAATCAGTGAAATTCACTCTTTAGGTAGGAAAATATGCTGCAGGACAGGTAGAAATGTTAAAATGTCATGACAGTATATCTGCTATCATATTCAATGAGAAACAGAACAAAGGTGATCATTAAATGAATTAGAAACACTTCACTTCTCTGATTTTTTTTTTTTTGAATGACTAGAAAAGCAGTTTTGGTTTTTTGCTAAATATGCAGTGTCTGTTTCCATATATTTCTTGCCATGTATTGTGCCCAAAGCTAATTGTACTGGAACCATTAGTGGAAAATTAATTGGTAGATTGCTCTTCTGAAGACATAAAAAACCGAGTATCCCATCTAGAAACTTGTATTAATTAAATAGAAAACAATATCAGAACTGAATTTTGCAGAAATTACTTGTCTTGTGTATTTGCAAAATAATACACAAATGATAATTGTATTTGCCAAGTGATGAACAAACAGGCCACAGCTCGCGCAAAGTCAAAACAATTGTAAATAATTTTAACAAAGAAAAATATAGTTCACAAATTCTAACATAGAAAAAGAAGTGTGAGAGAGAAAAGTTTTCTCTAACTACTAATTATGTACTTTAGTAAACTTGGTGGGTTGTGAATTGCCTGTGAAGCTGAGTCAGATGAGGCAACAAAATCTTTTCCTATCATTTTAATTTTTCTTTATTCCTAGGGAAGTAAAAACTTTTAAAAGGGCTACTTTTCTATGTCTTGCAAGACTCCTCTTTATCGTAACAAAGTGTAAGGTCAGCCAGGGGACCTTTTCTACTTAAAAGATTTTTCTCTGGTTTTTGATGGAAGTTGTGAACTAGTTTTATTAACAAAGGTGGTAGCATCTACAGTTCTACACAACTATTCTATAATAACCAGATAAACCCTGCTCAAAATTATCCTATCATTGTATGAAGTTATTCATGTGGAATGGCTTCTAAAATATTTCAAGAAATAACCTGTTCAGTATTCAATATTTACTTATGTTTTCTGTTTCTGACAGTTCAAACTTCACAATATTAATACTTGAAAAACTATACAAAGGTGGTCCTTTTGAGATTTGGAATTAATTTTTTTCCCATATTGTAAGAAAAAATTTGTTCAGATTTTCAAAGGCATTACCATCCAGAATATTTTAAAATAGAATACAGTAAGCTTTATATGACTAATTTGAAAAATATATGAGAGTAGAAAATTTATTTTTTGTGAAGGTAATTCTCCTATTTGTTTCATTTAATGTTTTGTATTTATTTTTCTAGCTTGCAAACTAAAGCTGGAACTATAGAGGTAATCTAATTTGTTCTGCTTCTAAAAAATTATCAGTAATAAGGATTAGTTGGTTCTTTTTCTGTCCTCACAACCACCTGTTCTGTCACATGTGTTCTGCTTGCTATCATCATTTACTGGTAGTTAATAAGGAAATCACTTAAGAATGGACTTTGAAATTTCCATGATTTTTTGTTTAAGCAATACTGTCAAGATTCCAGTAATTAATTTAAACAGTATAAGTAATCTGAAGAAAGACCACAGTGGAAAAAGAAGATTACTGAATACATTGATTCAATTTCCTGGCAGTTAGTAATTTGTTTTCACTGAAAATTAAGTTCAAATACATCTACAAATATATAAACTTATCAGGTAAATTGCTAACTGACTTCCTGTCTCAGGTAGAAATCACATATGTGAATGAAATTGAATTAGATTATCAAAACCATTTTATTTTAAGATTTATAGTAATAAAAATTATACTGAATTACGTGTTTCAGTTCTTAGGTTATCTGCAGTCAAAATATTTCGGACAGAATTGCTTGAGTGTGATTTTAACTTAGCTGGTTACATTTGCTTCTCTCATTATTTTATTTGTTAACATTTACAAGTAGAAAAGAAATAAGAGTGTTTAAGATAATTGGACGATAATAACACCAAATATTTTTTTTTTAAATCAGAAAGAATTAACAAAGTGCATAATGTTAAAAAAGGCTTGACAGTAGGGAGGTTGTACAGCTATAGTTATTTCCATGAAAGATGTTGAGTTTTCAAATGTTCATCACATTGTGATAAATGTACTTTGAAAAATAATAAATAAGGAAGAAGATGGCCTCACAATACTATTTATATAAGGCAATTTCGATTTTTCCTGTTTTTAGTGTTTAATGGATTCCTGTATTTCACCTGAACTTTTACTTAAATGGATATAATAGCACTTACTTCATTGAAAGGTGGTCCAGAAATTTCTAACTAAGAAACTTTGTTTAAATAGCTGTTCTTCCTCTGGATATTTAAATTTTATGTACGTACATACAGACACAAGCATATTTGTATGTGAAGTTGACTTCACCTGGGAGAATTAATTGCCATCTAATGGTGAGGGCCTTGTACTGTAGAAAAATAAAAGACCGTATTAAAAAAACCCCTGTATTAGTAGAGTGTGCACACTGCATATTCATTATTCTGCTACAGTTCAGGTTTGTTTGGATATCTATACCTGGGTAGACTTGCTTAGACTTGCAAACATTATACAAATGGTCTTACTGACTTAATTGTGGCAGTAGGTCAAGTATCTAAAGGTTGAAAGGATACAAGGGATGAATTTGACTCTCACACTCAATATTGTTATATATATATTTGCCGAGTGAGGTTAAACCACGACAATACTTTAAAAGTCAATATGGCAAACAGAGAAGTCTTATGGCATCCCAGTGTATTAATTGTTAGTACAACATTGTACACAAAGTGCCCTCCTTGTTCATATGCAGTTTTATAGATCACTTATTCCATAAGTATGTTTAACCAACTTATTTTTTTATCTTGTGAATTCTGGCTGGTAAAAATAAAAAGCACATCCTTTGCAATGGTTCAGGTCCCTGTAAAAAACCATGGAAGTGTCAATATAAATATTTCTTGCCAAACAAATAACTTTACAGATCAGGTCTGTAGGTTAATTGCAGAGGACCAGGTGGAATGAATGTTTCTTTCACCAATGACCAGAAATATTCCATGAACTCCAGTGGGAGGCATTCTGAGTAACAATATGTTTATCTAAATAAATATACAAATTTGGTATAAAGACTAAGATTCTGATGTGGAACAGCAATTTATTCCAAGAGTAATTACACTAAAATCAGTAGGAGTCAGACACCTTTTTTTCAATATAAGTATACCAGAAACTGGCCTCTGCAATCCATCATCTAGCGTATTTTTTGTTACCCTACTACATTGTCTCAGACCTGGGTAAGCACTACATACTCACATCATATGAGATTTTCACTATGGAAATTAACTACTTGAATATGTATTTTTGAGAGGGGAATTGTTTACACAAATGTGGCAATAACATTTTCTTCCCATCAAATCTTTTCCAGTGTTTGTCAATCATTTTTCAAACCCATTTTGATTCTCTCACTCCAGCTCTGGAACTTCATTTAATTTTTTCTGTTTGCACTTTCCCTGCAACTCTTTCTCTGTCTTTTGTTTTATAGTTTCTTCTGGCTCTGTTGATTTTATTTTGAGAAAATAATATATCAGACTTACTGTGTATGCCTATGTGTTAGGGAAGATGCGAGTTGTGTACTGCCTAGGGCCTGTGCAGCTAGCAATAAACAAATAAAACTCAACTGATAAGTGAAATAAGTGTGAGGGTATTGCAACTTCTGGAAGTTGTAGTAGCTATTTCTCATGTTGATAGCAGCTGTCTTTTGGGTTTGGGAGCATGACAGAGAAGTTCTTATGTTCCTTATAAGCTTTTTTTCCTCTGCCATAGCCAGTAATAAAGGGAAATTGTCTTTCCTTCAAAATGTTAAAACATGATGTCTGACAAACACACAGATGTGTGCACATACGTGTGTGTTGTTAGTCAACTTTTACATCCTTGGGTTGGAAATGTTTGGTTCAGTTACCTGGGCAGACTGCAACATTGGTTGTCAGGGCCCTAAGTGCGACTCCTCCAGACAGCAATAGTTTACTAGCTGTGTTCCAGTCACTTCAACACACAGCAGTCACTGCTGCCTGTGTCATTTGTTGTTCTTCTGGTGGAGCTGGCAGTTCTGTTGTTATTGATATATGCTATTTTTCATTTCCTGAAAGAAAAAAAGAATGATCATTATAGTTCAGGATATTTTTCATGTAAAGTACTGAATACTTAAAGATATTACATTTATTAAATACTAGGTTATTAAATGGATTATAACAAAAAAGAAATCATAGAATCATAGAATCATAGAATCATTGAGGTTGGAAAAGACCTCTAAGATCATCGAGTCCAACCGTCAACCCAACACCACCATGTCCACTAAACCATGTCCCTAAGTGCCTCATCTACACGTCTTTTAAATCCCTCCGGGGATGGGGACCCCCCCACTTCCCTGGGCAGCCTGTTCCAATGTTTCACCACTCTTTCAGTAAAGAAATTTTTCCTCACATCCAATCTAAACCTCCCCTGGCGCAACTTGAGGCCATTTCCTCTCGTCCTATCACTTGTTACTTCAGAGAAAAGACCAACACCCACCTCGCTACAACCTCCTTTCAGGTAGTTGTAGAGAGCGATGAGGTCTCCCCTCAGCCTCCTTTTCTCCAGGCTAAACAACCCCAGCTCCCTCAG
>NW_008794454.1:209745-236415 GCF_000699145.1 Aptenodytes forsteri | reverse complement strand
AGGCCAAAGTCTGCCCTCCGGAAGTCCATGGTTGTGGTTTTGCTGGCCCCCCTCCTTACTTCACCAAGAAGCGAGAATTCTATCATTTCATGGTCGCTAAGCCCAAGACGGCCTCCGACCACCACATCTCCCACCAGTCCTTCTCTGTTTGTAAACAGCAGGTCGAGCGAGGCACGTCCCCTGGTAGGCTCACTTACCAGCTGTGTCAGGAAGTTGTCTTCCACACACTCCAGGAACCTCCTAGACTGCTTCCTCTCTGCCGTGTTGTATTGCCAGCAGACGTCCGGGAAGTTGAAGTCCCAATGTACAGGTTGTTCTAAATTATATGAAAAAGGAAGTTATGTGAAAACTGATCAAACATCTGTGTTTTGTACTTTAGCACTAATGCTTATATCCAGCTGCAAAATAATGAAAGAAGAAGAAGTAGTAGTAGTAGTAGTAATAATAATAATAATAATAATAATAATAATAATAATAATAATATATCAACTTTTCCAGGTTTGGAAACTAAACTAACAAAGTAAAATCACTTCTGTATGTTGGGGCTACAAGATGTAGAACAAGATCTGTTCCAAGGGTATCTTATTCCTTTGAGTACAGAGCAATAAAGTATTGGGAAACTATCTCCTGATATTACTTTAGTGTAATCATTGAGAAAAAATAAGTGACTTTAGGAATTGAGGGATTCATCCCTAAATAGTTTATTGTTAACATATTATTCCAGTATTTTTTATGGGGTATTTATGCTGAAATAAGCTATTGCAGTAGCTATTTCATTCTGCCCTTCGTTTGCTTAGGTTAACCTAAAAAGAACTTCATAAGGAAGTCATAATTCATGGTGTAAATTATCTGCTATAATTTATATCACAGCTCTCAGATAAACACCTGTGAACAATTCAAATAATGAATAGTATCTACAGAAAAAAAGTTGTTGTAGCTGTACAATATGCCTGACTTTCTGTCCTGGTGTGAATACTTAGATATCAAAAAAGCAGTTTATTCCAGGACCACATCCTTCAGTTCCAGCTAATTCAGATCTTAAGCTTGGATGTGTCTCAGTCCCAGTGATGCATTAAGTGCCATTGTTTGAGAATATACACAGTTCTCTTTACTAGCTTGCATTCCCAAATAAATTAATTCTTCAAGTTTGACATGAGTATGCCTGAACATAGTGAGGTTCAAGTACAGTTTTAACCCAGAAAAGGAGCATAGGAGTTAGTCAACAAAATAGTACAATACTCAAAATGATTTAATAAAAGGCAAGACCTTGCAACAGCAGTAAAAGAAAATGGATACATAGGTTGTATGCCTATATTGCCGTCTCTGCTGGTACTGTAGCTCTATACTGTCTTTGGTAGTTACCCCAGGGATTGCCTTTTGTTCTTGCATCAACTCATATGAGATTGACTCTTGTTCATATTCCTAAAGTCTGCTATTTGGAAAGATTTTGGAAACAACAATTTTTGCCTAAACCACCATCCAACAGGAATAAACAACGGACTTCTCTAACACGGCCATCTTACTCCAATTGTTCTGTTTCAAATTTAAATTATGACCACATTGGAAGGCTCTGGGTAAGTGCCCAGAGCTGGCACAATTCACCCACTCCTTTTTGCTCTTCGTACAATGAAAACATCTCTTTGCACTCAGTGAGCTGGTAATTCTGACAATGATCAAACTACAGAGACATTTACCTTATCTGGTAAAACAATGAGATCTGCAAAACACTCTGTAGAGCTTGCATTCATTCAACCTTTCTTCATCCTAGACAGTAAGGGAAGTGGAGAGGTCCAGCCGATGTGGCAGCAGTTACCCATCCCATTTCTCCCAGGTGTTAGCTGGTCCAGAGTTAGGACTCTGGTCAGCTTTATCCTTTTTGGATAACTGATTTGACAGAAGGAGATGAGCACCTGCTGGTGGGATTTTATCATCCCTGTAGGCTCAGACCTTGGCCTACTTGGCATAAATGTTTGTGTTTCAGCCTGATTTTGAAAAAGTTTGCAGAACAGCCTTACATATTAAAATGGGGAAGAATGTGACACAAAGAGTAGAATATAATTTTTTTTCTTTTTTTCTGTTTCTCATGAATTTAGAAGTTAGATAGGAACAATTTATGTTTAATAATTTATTTAACAAAATTAGGAAACAGCTTCGGGAAATGATATTACAAAGAGGGTTCAATGCATGTGTTCAGCTTTGCAATAACTACTTTAATTAAAGAAGCAAAAGGTAGCACCTCTGACTTCTTCAAAGTTCTGTAAGAAGAGTTTTTAATAAAAGAGACCTATGACTTCAGGTCATGATCATGGACAGAGAGGCTGGCTGGTCATAGTGGCTGCACATACAGAGAGTAACCATGATAATTTTATCATTTCTTGTTTAGATCTCATATTCATTTTGTAAGTAACCACGAACCCTGAAACGTGTCTTGAACTAGTCTTCTTAAACACTGAAACTCCTAATTGAATTAACATTGGCAGGCATCTACTGACCACCTGAAAACTCAGGAAGTTAGGGATTAGTAAACTTGCATTTGAATGCCTGTGTGAAGAACTGGTGCCTGCTCTCTTGGGTGAGCAAACAACCTTCAGAAACTTCATTGTGGCATTGGAGAGGACCACCATTGCTCTGTGGAGTTAAAACCCAGGGATTAATTAATATGGTGAAAAACAGGTACTCGAGGAATACTACTGGTCCAAAGGGTGAGTAGTTAACCATCTTCTGTGATATTTTTCCTATATGAATAACTGAGTAGCTGTCCCCTTCTGCTTGACTTTAGAGAAAAGGAACAGGTCCTCCATTCCTTCAATCAAAGCATTCTGTAGAGTCATAACACAGATTGTCAGCACGGACCCAAAACAGCTGGTCTTAACTGGTTCTGAAGGAACAAGGTAATTCAGATATTTTTCAGGGGCAACTCAAGACAACTGAGCTCAGCTGATCGGCTGATGATATTTATGAGGAAAAAAGGAACAATCCAGACAAGTATTTTCACTATCTCTGAAAGAGTGTTGCAACAATGGCTGATGATGCTGAAAATTGAATTCATCTGTGTAGATATGTAGAAGTACAGTACAGAAAATATTGTATGCACATATCCAAGGTGCCTAATTTGTCTTTATCCTAACTTTATGAATGATAAGCTGTACAGTCTTCATCATCTCCCAGTTTGTATTTACTGAAGCTGCAAATAAATTGATTGTCATTGATCATGACAGTTTTTCATAGACTTCATTTCAGGTAGGCAGGTGAAGAATATCATTAGATAGCTTTGATCTACAGAAGCTTGGATTTATTAATGTTCTGGGCACACTGAAGCCCTGCCCCCCCCGCTTTATTTCCCTTTTTTCTTCAAATTGTTGGTGATGTAGCTAGGGTCTGGTATATTTGTAGGCAAACATTTATTTATGTCTTGGACTCTGTTTCCTATTTTATGGGGGAAATTGCCCAAAGCACTGGATCAATACCTACGATTCCCAGCTCTGCAGAAACAAGTGTAAATAAATATTGAAACTGGAGTGAGACCAAACTCAGTCCTAGACTGCCAAAGAGATATCAGAAGGTAATAATCTTCAGTCAATTAAAACTGTAAATCTACTTTACAGTAGCTACATAAACATGAAAGGTTAAGATGCCTCTTGCATCTTGCATTCTTACACAATATTACACTATTAAATTTCAGTAGTACACATTATTAAATATTGTGTTTTCCCACTGTGCAAAATTCTTTTCCATAAAATGCAATGAATATAAGAAACCAGAAGTCATTATACAGAGATAAGCAAGACTGTTATACTTACCAGTGAATCATGGAAAGTATACATACTTTTTGCAGATCATGCAGATCATGATGGTCTTCAGAGGCCTCAGTCTTGATCCTCTTGTAAGACAAATTCTCTTCTCATTTTAAGGTGAATTGCAGGTCCTTCAAAAAGTCTTGTCCAAAAATGGTCATGACATATTTTACCAGAAGATTGGTGACAACAGTGTATAAAATATTTAATCAATGTGGAATTTGAAGACTGATGCATCGATAAATCAAGCCATGATAACATCAACTTTAGAAAGAAACACACAACCTATTAATTGGACTTTGCTTAAAATAATGAAAGCCTCTCCAAATTTTATTGTAAGAAAGGATAATAAACTGATGAAGTTCTTCACATTAGTATTATAGAAAGTAAAGTATAGCTCCTTATGTTGTAATATAGCCTTTCACATAAAATAAGACTAATTCTGATTCCTGAACTGTATTACAATGACTGTAAAAGCCTTATATGATTTATGGCCAAGTTTACTCTGTAGCAAAGACTACGGATTTGACTCTGCACTCTGTTTCATTGAAATAAATCAGGAAAAATATCATTCAAGCTACATCAATTTCACTAGTCAGCCAGCACTGTGCATTCTGGCTGAGCTCAAAAAGAGGTTTCAGTTTTACAAATCATAACAGATTATAAAAGGCACAGTAAGTGAATGGTCAATCTGGCAGCATTACCTCTTACATGAAAAATACTCACAAAGTCAAATATTATTAGAGAGTAAGGCAAGATCTAAATGTGAATTTTGCCTGTGAGGAACAATGGAGGGATTTTCAGGGAGCTTTACTAATCTACTGCTTCTATAAATATTCAGTACCTTATTGTTGTTAGTAATGTATTGGTGGTGTTAAACTTAACATTTGCTCAATTCTTTCTTCCTCCATTCTTTAGCTTTCTCACTTCTCATTAAATAGTATTTGAATACCTCTCTTTTAGCATTTTCTTTTGCAAATAGTATGACACAATGTAGAACTTTCTTGGCATTCTAATCAATGAGATGTGGGGTATTTTACCAGCACAAAGAAAACTTACTTTAAATTGAGAATTATTGTTTTAACATTTGCTCAATTCTTTCTTCCTCCATTCTTTAGCTTTCTCACTTCTCATTAAATAGTATTTGAATACCTCTCTTTTAGCATTTTCTTTTGCAAATAGTATGACACAATGTAGAACTTTCTTGGCATTCTAATCAATGAGATGTGGGGTATTTTACCAGCACAAAGAAAACTTACTTTAAATTGAGAATAATTGTTAGCCTCTTCATCCTTATTGTTGAACTATGCAGGCCCTTATCACATTAGTACTGCACAGCCTAGAAGAAGGGTAATTGCATCATCAGTCTCTCTTGGTCTCTGCCTCAACCCTTTTAACATGCTCATCCTTTCCATGACTTCATGATTTCATTTAATATTCTCCTGGGTTAGAATCATATCAGCAGCAAGAACATGTTGAATTAACAATTGCTCTATACTCTACTGTAGAATTTCTTTCCTGTGGATTAAAGGGCAATTGACATTTTTTAATAAACACTGTCCTTGTGAACTTTTATGTCCAAATATATGGATATTGAATTTTTATTTTAGAGTTGAATTTGAAATATAAACAGGTAACGTAATTCTGCCTTTAATAAAATTACAAAGCATGACTGTCTATATAGTATAATCCTTTAGGTACCTAGTGCACTTGCATTCCCTTCAGAGAGTTAAAGCTATTTAAAGGCTACAACATTGTGGCAGTTGCATGTATGCATGTTATATCTTTTTTATTTTCTTCTATTACATGTTTTTGAGTGGACAGATCATACAGTTGCTGAAAATGAGAAATGCTGATTCTTGCTTCCAAATTTACATTGGCAACAGATGGAATCCCTGCTTTTCATAATTTCAAGGGGCACAGTACATGGAAACGTAGGGAAGCTTATTATTAATTGATGAAAATCTTCCCTTTTTAATTATATCAAGTCTATTTTCAGGTGTCTATGCCTGTAATAATAATAATAATAAAATAGATATATAAATAAAAAAAATGATTAAAAAAAGACATATGAGAGCTGACAGAGATTGCAAGTGATCTGCCATTTTTATCTCTAATATCTCTTGCTCCCTAATGGTGTATATTTGTCTCTGTATAGACAGACATAGGTATTATATAAAATACAGAAGTTTTGCGTCTGTAGGTACAAAGCCTTACACAGGCACAGTCCCCTTGGTAATTACAGGCAAGAAAATGAACATCCAGATCTTAATGATAAAAATAATACTTTCATTCAAGTCCTCTCAAAGGTCAAGATTCTGTCACTAGCATTCATAAAAAGTGTTTGAATAGTCTTATTTCAATAATGGGACTACTTACAGAGCTGAATACTGTCTTCAAGAGGGGAAGGAAAAAATCTAACTAAAAGACCTTTCAAAATGTTTGCTGTTGGGATAGTCCAGTTCTCTAATTTCATGACATTTTTTCTGAACTTGGTACTCAGACAAGATGAAACTGATTCCTAAAAAGCCCAAACAATGCCTTAGGAACCAGTTCAGGTTCCACTTTGCTTGGAATGTTATATATTTCTTTCACCGCTCTGATGCTGTCCTTCCATGTTATAACTTGTAGTTGCAGCATTATTTCTTCAGAGAGCGATGGAGGGAGCAGGATGGAGGTAGGAGCCAGACACTGTCTGCTGCATGAATCTTAAGGGAACACGTTACTTCAGGGAGGAATCCCCGAAGACCTAATGCTTCTGTAGCCAGCCTGACTTTGTTTCTTTAGCTTCACAATTTGTCTTTTGGGAGAAAGAGGGAGTATGTAGCAGGAGGTAGTAGGACAATACTCTAGGGAGTCATGTCACCAAGGAGAAAGCCAAGGAAAGCATAAATATGTTGTGAGTTGAGACTGCTGGCAAGTAATATCAATGATTTTCACATCCATTTACTGACAAGCTGAATTTCTTTAAAGAGGAATGTGCATTGCAGTGGGGAGGAAAGATGTATAGAAGAAAACTTTATATTCATATTCACAAAGTAGAAAATTGTGTTTTCAGAGAATGACTGTAAAATAACCAATTTAATATCATTGGAACTACTTTATGTTCACATGAACACAACAAAGAATAGAACAGATCCAGAATTTTTAAAGTGCTTTTTCATTCTTTCCCTCAGCCATGTCTTTCATTTTGCTCTATTTTACTTGGAGATGGTACTTTTAACCTTAATGCTTATTAACTGTGTAATTTTAAAATAGCTTGAAGATTACACAGAAAGGTCCTTCCCAACACCTAAATTTATGATATTTTGAACATAAAAATTTGATGATTGAACTTGAAAATTTTACTTTGATACTAAAATAAACCAACTTAGATTTCACAAAACTACCTTCCAGCTATTTTATCAAAAAAACACAGTAAAACAATCAATTTTGTATCAAAGAACTATGAAGGTAAATAATGCAAGAAAGTGTATTAACTATAAGCTTTTATGATCATTTCAGATTTTATGATCACTTTAAACTAGATAAAGTATTCAGACATAAACTGACAATGTGTGCTCGTAGCTCAGAAAACTAATAGTATCCTGGGCTGCATCAACAGAAGCGTGGCCAGCAGGTCGAGGGAGGTGATTCTGCCCCTCTACTCTGCTCTGGTGAGACCCCACCTGGAGTCCTGTGTCCAGCTCTGGAGGCCTCAGCATAAGAAAGACACGGACCTGTTGGAGCGGGTCCAGAGGAGGGTCACAAAAATGATCAGGGGGATGGAACACCTCTCCTATGTAGGAAGGCTGAGAGAGTTGGGGTTGTTCAGCCTAGAGAAGAGAAGGCTCCAGGAGACCTTATTGCTTATAAGAAATATGGAGAGAGACTTTTTACCAGGGCCTGTAGGGATAGGAAAAGGGATAATGGTTTTAAACTAAAAGAGGGTAGATTTAGATTGTATATAAGAAATTCTTGACAATGAGAGTGGTGAAACACTGGCACAGGTTGCCCAGAGAAGTTGAGGATGCCCCATCTTTGGAAGCGTTCAAAGTTAGGTTGGATGGGGAGCAACCTGATCTAGTGAAAGGTATCCTTGCCCATGGCAAGCAGGTTGGAACTAGATAATCTTTAAAGGTCCCTTCTAACCCAAGCCATTCTATGATTCCATGATTCCAGAATTACTATCTTCAAATGCCACGTCTGAGATTATAAAATCTGACCTTTATAGCTCTTTGGCTGTATTGCTTTGTCATCTTGTAGGAACAGCAGAAATTGGTGGGGAAATTAAAAAAAAGAAAGAAAAAAAGAAAGGGACTGATGCATACAGCATCTTTGAGTCTGTAATGACTTAAGCTCCAAATTCCAAGTGAAGATGGAAAGTCCTACCTTTTGGATGAACTGCAAGACAGAAACGATCACACAGTATATGAACAATGAGTATCACTGGATCAGTCAGAACTGTTTTGAGTTTTATCTTGTTGGGTTTTTTTAATTTGTTGTTTGGCAGTACCCTAAAAAATTCAGGAAGTATAGCGACCTCTTGGAATAAACACTCAGGCTGATAAAATCCTTGTCCTGAGGAACAGCAGAAACACCAGAAACAAATACCATAATTGAGGCAATACTAGAAACTCAAGGAATTGCTAAGGCTGTCCATTTTAAGATTTCTGTTATGTTTTGTTCCTCTCCATTCTGACCATTATACATCTGAAGCATAATTTAAATTACTGTCAATTCATCTCCCATTCCAAGGGAGTAATAAGAAACTCATTTTCTACATACAGAAAAATAAATCCAATAAACCACCTAAACAGCAGAAGTAAGTTTTATTTTTATTATACCTTTCTAATGCAGAATTGCACTGAATAAATCATGGATGCACTGCAGGTGTGAAAACCATTGCTTCTGTCTATTTGTTTGTGCACACTCTAATTCCCTTAAGTTATTAATAATAATTTCTAACCAATAACTTGTCTGTGGTTATAGGAAACCAAAAATGTAATGCCATTTTATTCTTTTCCCCTTGAATAAACTTCTGCCTACACTGTATCAGGTGCTGTTGTTTTTATCATAGGAGGAATATTCCAGTACTGTACTTAAAAAGGACTCAATTTAATAAAAATCAAAAAAATGACAGGTTTTTGACAAGTCTAAAATAAAATATTTGACAGCCATATTCCAATTCTCAGTGACATGGCCAAAAGTTAAAAAAGATTATGAATGTTGTTGGCTTTGAATTTATTAATAAATTCAGTGATATTAATTTAAATTATAGTTATTTTGAAAAGTGTAATTTCTCAGAGACTGTAACAAACACCTGCCACACTTATACAAGGTATAGGATCCTATTTATCATTTCTTATGTAAGAAAATTGTATTTTAAGTAAATAGTGGAAAATCTAAAGGGATATTAAAAATCCCACTGAGAATTTAAACGTTTTATCACCAATCTGTTGGTTTGCCAAGGGCACAGGGCTGCCAGCAGAAGTCTGTACCTTGAAACAAATTGCTCATATGCAGACATTTAAATATCAGAAAAACAGCTTTAAAATCTGAGGATCAGACCTCTTCAGTCAAGTAATAAATACATGTCAGGACTTGAGGTGCAGATAAGCAGATCTAGATGAAACACATTTAACTGAAATTGCCATATGAGCAGGGATTAAAAAAAAAAAATAAAAAAAATAAAACCAAGAAGCATTTTGCTCAGCAGTAAGTATGTCTAAGAAAACAACCAAATTTCAAGGCATTACATCCAAGCTAACAGTTCAGATAGGAAAGTCCTAATGCTGTCATTGGGACTAACAAAACTTTTTATAAGTACATAGTTAAGTGTATCCTGTACAGGGAAATTGGTGTCAATCACAGTGTAATAAGACCAACATAGCCAATATCATGTACTGAAATGTGCCATTAGGACTCTGAGTTAAGATGACAATACTGCAACAAAAGTACTTTCCTTGCTGTCCTATATATGTGCTTTCAGATTTACTTTTACTCTTTCCTTTTAAAGACTTTAGGCTACATCATACTAGTTATGAAAGGGTACTTAGCAAACACAGGAAGGAAGCAAAAGCAGGTGTCGATCATCTTCTGATGCCCACAGAGATGGGAAGAACTGTTCTGGTGTACCGCTAAGCACTGCATTATGACTGTGTGACATATCCTCCAGCCTCTATCTCTGCACAACCAGATTTGAGAGATCCATGAAGTAGACAATATAACTACATTCTTACTATATTGCTCAGATATTCTGAAATTTCTATTACATATTTCCAGGTTCAGAAATTCTCATTTAGTACTGTGATTGATCTTGAGGCTATGATGCAAGGAGGACATGTATTTTTGTCCTTGATTAATAATGTCTTCACTCTGCACATATTTACTCTTCCCCCTTTTCAATAGTCTACCAAAAAAAAAAAAAAAAAAAAGCTGTTTTTTAATTACATTATTTTAATAGAGGTATAGAACCAATTTTTGTATTGCAGAATTTTCAGTGTTTAGTCTGAATATTTCTTTCATGTCTTGTGCAGTATTAAAATGGATAGAACGAAGAAATTTTTTCTGCTGAGGGTGGTGAAACACTGGCACAGGTTGCCCAGAGAGGTGGTGGATGCCCCATCCCTGGAAACCTTCAAGGTCAGGCTGGACGGGGCTCTGAGCAACCTGATCTAGTTGAAGATGTCCCTGCCCACGGCCGGGGGATTGGACTAGATGACCTTTAAAGGTCCCTTCCAACCCAAACTATTCTATGATTCTATAGACAGACAGACAGATAGATAGGTAGATATCCAAAGTTCACTAGAAAGTTTTACAAAACTAACAAAGACTTCAGTGGTACAAGATTAGGTCCTAAGTTTTTAAATCCAGTAACACCAGCAAAAAAGCCCACTCTAATCTTACCTGTCTTGATAGTCTACCTATGCATAAATATTGACATATATTTATTATTTTCCTAATAATCCAGGTATTAAAGTAGGTAATATAGATTCTGAGAGTGGGTTTAATTCATAAAATGGTATATAAATTTGTTATTTTGCTATAAGCATTGTGGGATAGATATGATACAAGCCTTTTGTTTTCATTCAAACCAACATAGCTGTACATATGTTAAATTTCTTCTTACACCGATCAAATTTATTTACATTACATAATAAAAATATTACACTGTGGAGGATAGAAACAATTTAAGATGGACTGCTGATTTCTAGCACAATATTTTCTAAAACATATTCAGCTCACACACAGAGTTTTGTTTTGGGACAATCTAGAAAGATTTAAAATATAGGTGCAATTTTTTTTCTATATATTAGAATATTTTTTAGGAATAAATATTTGCATTCTCTGGTTTTATAGAGGTTGGAAAGAAAAATGGAAACCAAAAAAGATAAAAAGTTTTGGAATTATTGTTTTGTTGAGAGGGTTTTTGGGTTTTGTTTGTTTGTTTGTTTTCACCTTTGGATTTGTCTCAGGACTACTCATTCCAGAATGCTTATTGGATCACATGATGTATGCTAGGAAGGACTGAGTCAAAGTTAGCTAGATGGGGCAGAGTTAAAAAATATTTTAAGTGTACAAAAATGTTGAAACTCTCAGTCACAGCTTATTAACTTAGACATTGGTTATACCATGTTGACTAAAATAGCTCTTACTTGTCAATTTCCCTGTGCTTCCTGTTCTAACTGTAACTCAAACAAGCACCTTGAAAACTTGCAAATCTTTCAGTTCTCTTGTGCAGGAGAAAAAAAATTCTGAGAGGTTGAGAATCCACAAATTCCTACTGGAGTCAAATCAGGCAATGCAAGACAAAGTATGAGCACTGCCACCATGGCTAAGGTGGAGAACATAAAAAAGCAGGAAAAGAAGATAAAAAGCATGAAGGAAGAAAACTGAAGATGTGAAGGAAGAATTACAATGAAGGGACAATATACAGAAAGAAAATAAGCTTGATATGCATCTCTTCTTCTACTGCTTGCTGAAAAACATATTTGTATATATTAAATTAAATGTAATTGTGGTATTTTCTGCTTATGCTTTTATTAAAATGATCCCACTTAATGATGATGACTTTTATATTTGTGACATAAACTACCTCACTGACCGCATTTTATTAATTTTACAAATAGTCTTATACCTGAAAAAGTAAAAATAGCTGTATACATCTAAATTTGTGTGTGATGTGCAAATTTCATATCAAAAGTCCATTTTAGCACACAAAAATGCATATCATTTTATGGATTCAAATTAACATTTGCATTTATGTCAAGTGCCCATTAAAATGAACTTAAATGTTAATTAAACTTCTACTTTCTCCTACCAAGTATGCTTCAACTCACAAGTAAAGATCAATAGATTTTTTTGAGATTAAGAAGCCAAAGACATACAAGTATTTTATAAATAGCTTACCAACAAATATTGTGACCACCTAATTCCTTCTTTTTGCTTGAAAACAAACAAACAAAGGAGACTCATTTCATAGAAGTTTAAAACAAATATAAAAAGCAGAGTGGCTTAGTGGGAGTATTAGCTGTACCAGGAATTGGTTTTGCTTGTGCTTACAAGATAAAAATATTTCCAGGGATAAAAAGTTCAACACTAATTTGTATCTTTTAATTTGAAGCATTTCTGGTTTTATTTCATCTTTTGATTTTTTTTTTTTTTTCTCTCTTATTTGTTAAATGTTTCCTTTTCTGATCTTTTTGGAGTGGTCCAGGAGTTACAGAAATGTATCAGCTGATAAAGAATGTAAGTCTATTACTCTACGTACATCTATGTCTGCTGGCAACAAGGTGACAAATGGACAGGAATTTAGCCTCTGAAAGTTCAATAAGCTGGTATTGTCCTGACATTGCAAATTGTTTACCACAAAAATCCTCTACATCTATCACCTAGACCCAGCCTTTGCCTGATTCTAATTCTACTGACATTGAAACCTGAAGCCCTTTGTGAGTAATTTATCACAGTTATTAAAATGTTCCATTGTGGATTAGAATAGCAATTCACTAGTACTTCAGAATGCTGCCCAAGGGCTATCCTATGCAGGAAATTCTAATGTTTTATCGAAACACTGGTTTGGTCTTAATAAATGATTCTTTGCACAGGTACCATGCTTTCAATTGTGAAAAATGATGCTGGCATTTCAAAGCTGGCATCAGTGCCCAATATTATGCAAATCCCCTTACTTATTACTGTATTTAAATCTGGCCTAAATACTTCACACAATATTTTAACAAGTATATGTCAATTGGGTTATATAGACAAGTGTAAGTAAGGAATGACTTTCTGCTTACTGAACCATAAACAGGAGTCCAGTCTTTTGGAACATAAGATAAATGATACAATCTTAAATACTATCCAAAAGGGTATTCTTCCCACATTAAAAACTGACATAATCAGAAACCTTTTTATTATTATTGTCCTAAACAGCTTAATCATGTTCCTCCCAAAAGCAAAAATTCAGTGGCAGCAAAGTAAGCCCGTGAAAAAAATAAAATTGAATCATGTCTTGTGAGTAATTCACTTTACAAATGTATGTATTACAGTAACTATAGATCTATGCTTGACAAAAAGAGATGAATATTTAGATGGTTGGGTTATCTAAAGTATGCTGTACATGATTGACTTTTATACATGCAAAGCACGTATAAAGCATGTGCATTCATTGAGCACAATGAATTTATTTATATACTTAACTGCATCACACCTGTTCCTTTTTGCAGACTTAAGTCCCTTGATACTGCTTACTGACACTGCTTGTGAGAGGTGTTCGAAAGAAGTTGTGACCCTTTAAATTATTATTCCTGTATATATAATACTTTTATTTAGAAAGGTACTTCAGCAGTCAGGGTGTTAGCCTCAGCTTTCAAACTCTGAAACTAATTTTTGTTCTGCCAGTCTTTCACTGCATCCATGACTGAGTCATTTAAATGTAGATTTTCAAGACCACTTACCTAACCTTCATGTTCTACACAACAATCTCACTTTTGTGTCTTACTCTTCTCATTTTTTAAATGAGATTAGTAGCACTTCTCTATCTCACAAGAGTGTTTCAAAAGTGAATATTGTAAATGTTCTGAGGGTCTCAAACACTATATGTAAGAAGTATAACAAACACCTAAGAGTGACAGATTCATAGTAACTTAGGTGAGATTGCAGTCACTTAACCTCCTTCAAAAACATGCGGAGAGAAAATATTCATCACTGTCCTCATTCATCACCAGTATTTTTAAAAAGTGAAGATCATTCAATAATGAAAAGAAAGGAATACGCCACTGCAATGTGTTCACTGGGAAGAGTTCCAATGAACTTATGTTGGAGGAATTTTCATACACAAATGACAACGTTTCAATGATTGAAAAACAGAAGTCATATTTTCTGATAAAGACATTCTATATCATTAATATAGAAATATATACAATCTAAAAATATACATATTATGAATATATCTCATAATCAATATGTACTATGTATGGATATATAGTCATAAATTTATCTATTTTGTGGGTGATTTACTTTTTTATGTTGTTTTATTAATGGAAAATACTATTTTGCTCAATCAGAAATACATATCTGTGCAATGAAAACATGTCATATACTACAGTGCAAAGGTAGAATAAGACAAAAAATTGTTAGTTCCTAGATGCCTCTTTTTATGCCCTGACATCTGTTTAAAGGTATGGATGTTTAAGGTGAGAGGAATTAAAAAGCTGAGTAAGCAAGGCTATTAATTTTCTAAATAACATTATATATAAATAGCACAAATGAGAAGTGAAGAAAGTATAAGTAGACTCTAAACTTCAATCCTTGCCTCATACTGTGGCTATATCTTTTTTAACTTTTATTAAAACATATATCATTCCTAAAATTTACCTTAAAAAATAACTGAAGTTGTCTACAGATCAACAATGTGATCCAGTTCCCACTGAAGCAAATGGAAAGACTGTGCTGTCCTCAGCTTGCCTCCAACCAGGATTCAAACACTGACATTGTACATGAATGAATTGTGCCACAGGTTTTTCATCGGAGTGAACCAGGCGGTCCAGTTCATGGGCTGTAAGTACGGAGGAAAACACTTACTTTAACTACAAAGTGCCTTGGATACGGGGCTCTTCTGCAAATGTCACAAAAGAGGAGATACAATGAGTATGAGTAATAAAAATCCAATAGCTGCATCACAACAGGAGTATTTAAACAAATATGCACATATTTGGTATTATATGCATCAGCTGAGAAGGAATGCTGTATTTTGTCTATGCAGACAACGTTTTCCCAGGGGAGTGACTGGGCCAGCAGGAGAATTTCTGCTGCCATACATGTACTTAAACTCCCATGCAAGATATGAGGAGTTCTGGAGTCACAGCTTGGGCACAGAGAAAAGCCTTGTACATAGTGGCTTTTCAAACCCAAACATTTGCCTTAATTTTGCACAAGAATGGTATCAAATGGCAATCTTAGTAAAATTGCTGTTGAAAATATATTAAATATATTAATTTTGCATCTCACTTTAAATGTTTGGTGTCTACACCTGATTTTCAATACTGTTTGAATTATTATTGTGAAAATAGTTTTGATTTTTATTCTGAACATACTTTCTTTAATTGTGTTTTGAGTTTAAATGTCAAGTGGTGAGAAACCTCTATGAGGTACCACTATGAATAAGAGGTGATACTTTCTTATATGTGCTTTCCCAGTTTTACCAATGATTAGGACCATTGAACATTAACTGCCTTAATTGCGTCAGATCAATGGTCTATGTCAGGCTCACTCCCTCTTGCAGACAGTAGGATACTATATCTATTTCAGACAATGGCAAGAGGTGCTATTTAGGAAGAGCAGTCAAACCCAGCCATTTTCTGCAGCTCATTCTCCATGTGGTCCTCCAGATGTTGTAGCAGAGGTCTTAACAGGTTATTTGGCCTCAACGAGTTATTTGGCCTTAATGAGAAATGGCCTCAAGTTGCACCGGGGGGGTTTAGATTGGACATGAGGAAAAATGTCTTTACTGAAAGAGTGGTTAAACATTGGAACAGGCTGCCCAGGGAAGTGGTTGAGTCCCCATCCCTGGAAGTATTTAAAAGATGTGTAGATGAGGCGCTTAGGGACATGGTTTAGTGGGCATGGTGGTGTTGGGTTGACGGTTGGACTCGATGATCTTAGAGGTCTTTTCCAACCTTAATGATTCTATGATTCTATGATTTCCTATACCTAGTCTTTTTATTATCAGTCAATAGACTTGTCCACTAATTTGTTTAGTCTTTCTGAACCTGCTGATAAGCTTGCTCTCCATAACCTGTGATGGAAGCAAGTTCCAGAATTCACTGCTATGTGTGGAAAGAAATACTTTACCTCTTCTGAAATTCAAAATGAAGAATCAAACAATATTTCAGATAAGGAGTTTCGCTAGAGGATAGACAGAAAATTCCAGGCTGCATAAGTTATGACTGCTACATGCTAAAACCAGACTTACTAGCTATGCTAAAATATTCTATTTTAACTACCTTTCTTCATCTTTTTCATCTAACCTCACTTTTATTTGTTTGCCTCATTCAGCTACTTGATTTCAAGGTCAGGAACTGATATGTCTGTGATTAGAACACTTCACACTTAACCTATAACTGTATATTACTGCTACTAGCTATGCAGAGAGACAGCCCTTTCTGGTTTTAATACAAACCTAGGGAGTTGTTTTCCTCTTTAATGTAACTCTGGGTTATATCTGACCTTGTTATTGGTGTTTCATTTTATCTTTGCAGAGCCTTTATACTTTTTTCACTGCTGACTGTTAGTAATTTGGTACCCTCCTGTGAAAAAGCTTAACCGATTACCTTTTTTTCTTTTATTCGTCTATTAGAAGGTGAGCTTTTTTAAAGCAGACTAGTTATGGTTCCATTGGTAAGGTGAAGTGTCAAATTATTTCTTCGAACCTTTCAAAAGAACGCTTCTAGAAAATACTTGCTCACAGAAGTGGATAAGAAAATGCTGTCAGATCCGTTTTCCTCTGGAAAATGAAGCTCTGGTAAAATCAAAGTGCTTCACAGAACTGTATCGATTTCGCTATTACTTAAGTTTTGGAAGAAAACAAACCTAATGACGGTAAAATGCATCTAAAATTTGTCTTTTTTAAATTAAAGAGTTAAATTATCTCACTTTGAAATAGTCATCCATATATTCACTGTAATACAGTTTTTATAATATTAAACTGAAACGTAAAAAGAATCAAAGATGTTTTAGCTGGAGAAGGAAGGTGATGGTCATTTAGAATCTTGCTATACATCAGACTTAAAATAAATTTTTAAATCTTAAATTCCTTTCACTGGATGAAATTTATTTTGTCTGTACAATTACATTCCAATCAGAATTACTTTACCCTTACCTTGTCTTCCTTTACTTCCTCCCACTTTTCTTTTTGCCTGCTACCTATCATCATGCAGTACAGTTCTCAGCTCTGTTAAGGGCAAATGCTTAATTAGATCTTCTGGCTTTCTTTGAAAAACAAATAAATAATAATGAGTATAAAGGACAACTGTATAATCTTTACTATTATTTATCATCCTCAGCAGTGCCATGCATCTATAGTGAATATTTGAACTTTTGGAAGAAAAAAATAGTAAAAAGTTAGCAAAGATTAGTAAGATGAACCTTTTTTTCCTATGCCTTATGCTTTCACCTTGTGCAGAGCTCATTTTAGACCATGAACCTGTCTTTTCTTTGCTTCCTCTCATTGGTTAGATGCAGCATTTAATAGTTAGTTTCAAAAATATATCTCTCTGCTTTCTCCTCCTTATATAATATAAGGGCTCATTAAAACTGGATTTGTCTGTGGGTTTTCTTACAAGTATCACAATACAGGACCTCATTTAAATTGAAATATGCACTATTTTCTTCCTAGACTCCCTTCCAAGACATGATAACATATAATGACTGATTTTTTAAAGGGTAATCTTATAATTTTTAGCACCTAATAATAGGCCTACATTCTGAAACAAGGAAGAAACTGAAATAACTTCCTTCACAGCACACAGGGATGGCATACTGCAATACAAATCCCTGTCTTTTCCATTCTCCTTCCTATAGTATCATTGCTTTTTATTTTAAAAATGTCTGCAAAAAGGTCTTTCTCAGTGACAGTGTAAAGTAAATGTGATTAAAGGATATTCTGATGAACATCCCCCGCCCCCGCCTCAGAGTAGACTTATTATTCAGTTTCAGCTTTCTATTTTCTTATGCTTCCCCCTTTATTCAAATATCCTTTCAAGTGTCCAATAATGTCATAAACATACCTTTTATTGCAATGTATAGCTGCTGATCCCTTATGTCCCAAACAAATATTTATAGTAATAATCATGAGCATATGGTATCACATGAATCTAAATTCATAACTCTTTGCACCATCTCAAGTTATCATCACTGCTCTGTTTTTTTTTTCTGCTGGTTGGGTAACTCACATTCTTATTTTCCTCTGATTCTTTGAAAAACATTACAAAACTCCCACCTTTAAAATGAAAATTGCCATTAGAAAAAATTCATTCAGAAATCTTGAAACTGTTCTCTCAGATGTTGCATGAGCCACCTTTCCAGAGAATACAGATTAAAATCACCCCCCACTCCTTCCCTGACATATATAGATCCTTTCTAAAGACCTGTGGGCAGCTTTTGCATAACCAAGAGGAATTGTGCTCTGGTGCTATTGATAGGGCTGGATAGTTTTGAAATACTTTTGGAGATTTTTCTACTATGTTCCAAACCCAGTTAATCAAGAAACTTAAATGCCAAGTAATACAAGATCTGCTTCATTATTATCCCCTGTTCTTGCTATTCACAACTGTAGAAGTAAACTGGTCTGCCTTCTTCTTTGCTGCTCCCTGAGAAACATTTAGCAGATTATCTATCTGAAACATGGAATTTCTACCTCAGTACAGGAGAAAAAAACATGGATTGCTGAAGCAAATAGATTTGTGGGAGGTGTGCTGGTTTTGGCTGGGATAGAGTTAATTTTCTTCATAGTAGCTAGTATGGGGCTGTGTTTCAGATTTGTGCTGGAAACAGTGTTGATAACACAGGGATGTTTTCGTTATTGCTGAGCAGTGCTTACACAGAGTCAAGGCCTTTTCTGCTCCTCACACCACCCCACCAGCGAGTAGTCTGGGGGTGCACAAGAAGTTGGGAGGGCACACAGCTGGGACAGCTGACCACAACTGACCAAAGGGATACTCCATACCATATGACATCATGCTCAGCATATAAAGCTGGGGGAAGAAGGAGGAAGGGGGACATGTTCAGAGTTATGGTGTTTTGTCTTCCCAAGTAACCATTACGCGTGATGGAGCCCTGCTTTCCTGGAGATGGCTGAACACCTGCCTGCCCATGGGAAGTAGGGAATGAATTCCTTGTTTTGCTTTGCTTGCATGCGCAGCTTTTGCTTTACCTGATAAAGTGTCTTTATCTCAACCCATGAGTTTTCTCACTTTTACCCTTCCAATTGTCTCCCCCATCCCACTAGGGGGGAGTGAGAGTGTCTGTGTGGTGCTTAGTTGCCGGCTGGGGTTAAACCACGACAGGAGGGAAGGAAAATCTGTTAGCTCATAAGTTTAGAAAGTAGGGGCTGTGAATTAATAAGCTTAGGGGGTAAGAATATATCCTGGGAGCAAACAGATTTATGAACACTTGCAACAGAAGAATTCATGCAAGTGGATGAAACATTAAAAATTAAGATGGATGAGGGGTGTGGTAAAGGCAGAACAACAGGGAAGAGTTTGAGTTCCTAAGATGATATTTAAAGGTAAACTAATAGATTTCAGTAAATGCATAAAGAAAGATGAGATGGATAAATATTACATAGGTGTATACACATACATATCTACAAACATGCATATACATACACAAAATATTATTGTGTGCAAAAGAGAACAGACCATATACACATTGAAATTACAATTGTCAGCTTAATTAAAACCTTAAAAGTCTAAACAGAATACATCATAATTATCTCCAGTCCAGCTAAGGTAATACTACCACTTGGCACCCAAACTAATACAGAGGAGCTGCATTAATAGCACCTTTAAAGCTGTCACGCAAGAAAATTTTCTAGTATCTATCCCTTTTTCTTGGTGTTATGCTGTCTTATCCATGTGGTTTTGGGTCCAAAGGTCAGGGGTGTCAGTCTTCCCATGAACTAGGGAGGAAGCTGTCTACAAGAGCTGTCAGCCAGGTCTGCACAGAAGTGTGATGTTCATGGTGGGGTTTTCTACCTCTCCAGGACTAGGATCCATTTATGACTATTTTTATATCTTCTCAGATCATAGTCTGTCTCCTTTGCATTGGTTCCCAGCTACAGTTTGGAAATCGCACAATAGCCTTCCAAGTCACAACAATATAAAGAAATGTTGTTTGTTGTTCAGTGACTACATTGGTGGGTCATATCTTTACCATAGGTGAGATTCACAAAGTTTCATCTAAAACAGTTGGCCACCAGTCAACTGTTTAACCAAATTAAAACCAGTTCAGGCCAAGGCAATCCCAAAGCAGTCCTGAGACCCTACACTGTCTGTTTAATACAAAGTATGTGGCCTTTTACTAGTAATGGCCAAAGATCCTGTTTATTAGGATACATTATACATAATCACATATGATGTGTATATTTGCGTAGAAAGGACATAACTTGAGAGTTCAAATGGATTGATGGTTTCTTAAAATATTTTATTTAGACTGTGTGAAATGACTTGTGTGATACTGAAATGAGGCTGAGACTGCAAGAAAATCAGGTAGGTAAACACAACTAGTTTTCAGCATGGTTTAAGCTTAAAGCTTTCACATGCTCTCTGTGTTCTCCCATATTTGCTATTATTTTTCTTTACTCAAAGTTTGGGATTTTCAATTCTAATTTTATAGTCTTGTTGGCATGTTAAAGGGTATCATATTTCCTCATAGCAACACAGTTTTATGAGGAGCTTGCAGGTAGAGTATATAGTGTTCTGTTAATTGTAGGAATCTTTTTATAGTAATAAGCTAATTGGTAAGATCTGTATGCAACATCTTCCTTCAAGATGTCCTACATTACAAATTAAGATCACATTTTGAATAGGTTATATTAACTCCTTCATTTCACTTTTGATTGTGAAAAAATTAAGCCAGAAAATTATTATACTTTAATGATCTAAGAAAAACCAGGGACCAAGAATTATTTGGGAGCCCTAAATAGCCCTGTACTTGCCTTTGCAATTCTGGCAATGTCATTTAAGGGGGCAAGGGAGGAAGGGAAAAGTACCTGTATGATTTAAGAAATATGCAGTGGTGGGGAACATAGGGCTTCTGAACGTACAATGTCCATATCACATACAAAAGTACTAGGAAAAGTACAAACTCATCAGCATAGTACAATAGAAAAGGCTTGCTATATTATCATGAACAAAGCATGATACACGTCATTGTGCAGCTTTCAAGGCCAAACTGAATCCTTAAGCTCAGTTCTGTCTGCTCTTGTTCAGGTAGACAAATCCTAGGTGTCACTGAAAGTCAGTCAGCTTTGGGTGAGAGCATAAGTAGAATGAGTGCTTCAGAAGAGATGTTTAAGCAATCTGTACAGGAAATAACTTACAGCCATCTCTACTAGTTTTGAGCAATCTAGAAGGATGGTTAGAGGCAGATTTGCTTTTGAGACAGAATCAGTTTTAAAACCTCCCAACAACCTTGGAAGGAGCGGGAATTGTTCCAGCAATGCCCACAGGCTAATACTTTTTAGAAAGGTAGACAGTGTTAGCTTTTCTCTTTTAAAATTTCTGTGTAAAGGTGGTGTTTCAATCTGCAGCAGATGATTTTCCAGTCATTAGAATACACATGCAAGAAGAGAGAAAGACAAGTCCCCACTTTTCTTACCAGTCCAGCTAGTTCTCTGCCTTAATTATCATGCTTTTCTCAACTAGTCCATCAGATTTTTTTCTCCACTGTTGAAACTACATAATTGCATAGAAAACAATCAAGACTTACTAACCAAGGAGAGGAAAAGAAAGCAGTGTGCCAGTTGAGATGCTGAACCTAGAAGGAGTTTTCCAATTACAGTTCTTCAAATAATGTTCCTGTATTTGTATTAAACATTTTTGAATAAAAACATCTGGGGCTATGACCTAGATACGGTGTCACAAAAATCGCCTTATCTGGCCATTGCCTGTGCGCTCTCTTCTTTTCCAACAATTCTCAATTTATTTTTGTCTCCCACAGTGCAATTCTAACAGGGATAGAGAATAACGCTCCATTTCAGAACCATCTGTAACACTGAGTTTGGAATAATCTCCAGGGAGGTGGAAGCTGTGGATTTGAATTCTCTTAGAAATAGGAAGGAGCTGAAACTGAGTGAAAGGAAAATACTATTGCTACTGTTATATAAAAGGAGGGCACCCCTCCTTTGGCTACTGTTTTAGAAGGAAGCAAATATTGTATTTTCATTTTGGAAGAAGCTTTAAATGGCTGGCAAAAGTCAGATGTGATTTTAGAAGACCTGGGAGATCAAGTGCTGGAGTAAGCTCCTGTAGAGAAACACTTGTCTCAAGACTGTGTGCTCTGATCAGCTTAACCTGAGCCAACTTACTACTCTTCAAACTGGAATGACAGTCAGGTTGCAGAGAATAGCATAACTGGATTTGTCAAGGGAGCTCTGAATGTAAGATGAAGTAGAGTATAAGCAAATTCACATAGCTGAATAGTGTTTTTCAAGGTTACCATTTTGAGAACAGAAATTTAAATTCTGCCTGTGTCTCTCTTAGATATCTGCTTACATTTCTGGACTTGGGTCTATTAGTCACTTAAATTGTTCGATTTCATTGTTAAAGCTTGGTTTGATGGTCATCTATGAAACTATGTTAATGATAAGTATACTACAGAAGCAATAAGAAACATTGGCTTGAAATAGGCTTTGAAAATTTAATCGAATTAAAGTATATAGAATTAAGCATTATTACACAGGAAAAAATAGAGTTCACTCTTTTTAACCTGTTGCAGTCTAACTTTGCAGAAAGATGGTGAATGCAGAAAAGGATGGCATGAGAGTCTGTGAACTTTCCCCTCAATGAGGTTTTAAAGATTCATTTACTAATTGTACAGTTCTGTCATACTACTTGGAGAACAGAGAACAGAAATTTAAATTCTGCCCGTGTCTCTCTTAGATATCTGCTTACGACTTGGGTCTATTAGTCACTTAAATTGTTCGATTTCATTGTTAAAGCTTGGTTTGATGGTCATTATGAAACTATTTTTCAAGGTTACCATTTTGAGAACAGAAATTTAAATTCTGCCTGTGTCTCTCTTAGGTATCTGCTTACATTTCTGGACTTGGGTCTATTAGTCACTTAAATTGTTCGATTTCATTGTTAAAGCTTGGTTTGATGGTCATCTATGAAACTATGTTAATGATAAGTATACTACAGAAGCAATAAGAAACATTGGCTTGAAATAGGCTTTGAAAATTTAATCGAATTAAAGTATATAGAATTAAGCATTATTACACAGGAAAAAATAGAGTTCACTCTTTTTAACCTGTTGCAGTCTAACTTTGCAGAAAGATGGTGAATGCAGAAAAGGATGGCATGAGAGTCTGTGAACTTTCCCCTCAATGAGGTTTTAAAGATTCATTTACTAATTGTACAGTTCTGTCATACTACTTGCATTAAAATTTGTTAACCATCAGTCATCTGTGCATTTGACAAATAAATGGAAGCTGCCTGGAATTAGATTTAGTGTAAATACTTTTTACTTGTGCAAAAAGTATAAAGTAGACAAAATTGTATAGCAATCCAGCCAGCTTGTTTTCTCCTCTTGATGTTCTTGACAAGTTCCCAGATGTGTCCCAAATGCAAAAAAATAGAAGCCGACTTCAGCTAATTACACCAAAATAAGTAAGTCCAGACAAAATGGAAACTTTATGCTGAATTTTATTCTTTTCAGTAGATGACAATTCTTCCACAGAGGTTAAGGTTTGCTAAAGGTTTATAAAAAAAAAAAAATTTGGTAATAAGGCATGTGTGCTATTTTAAGTGACTCAGGCTGAACTCTAGAGTGGTGGTAGGGAGTGATTATTTTTTTCTAATGCTTCCTTCCCCATTAAGAAACGTTATATTTGTACTGCAAACTAAAGGCCAAAAGTCACGGGCATGGTCATGAAGAGGCTGTAGCTAGAGCTGCGTGACATACAAGGAAAAAGTTTTTATTGTAGTCGAGAAGCAAAACCCAGTACCTTTAATTTGCAAAATTAGTAATTGCGTGCCATGAGCTTCAGAATTACTTAGCATAAAAAAAAAAATCCAGCTAATTCCTATGGACGTTTGTAGAATTCCACATGAAACTGAGTAATATATAATTGCAACCATATACTCGCCTTTGTCCCCTTTCTAACAGACCACATGCAAAAACCTTTTCCTCTATTATAAACCACCTTACAAACTAAATAAATTTGTTGAAATAAATTTTCCTTAAGCAAATTCAGGAGTTCACTGTCTCCTCACCTATGATTAAATTGAGTCTGATGGAGCTTCAGGATGAATGAAAAACTTACAATACTTTAAAGCTGGAAATGTTCATTTCACTTTTTTAAACAGATGTTTCAAAATCAAAACTTAAGCTGATGAAACCTTTAATTTTATAAAAAATAGCACTTACACATTTCAAAAATGTCTCTGGATTTTAGAGTAAATCAGAACAAAATATGAGATCTGAAAAACCTCAAATTTGTGCATAAATGTCTGTGAGTTTAAGGGTAAAATTCCACCCTTAGGGATCTTTTTTTGAGATCAGTATCAACCAGAGATTCTACCATTTTTTGCCACACCGCTCCTCAAATTTCAATATACTACAGTACTACTCTTATATAGTGCTATAAAATGTTACATTTGATGCATAATGAAGGTAATGTATCTAAAGTTATGATAGTTAGAAACTTCTGTCAGCTTAATGAGCCCAGGAATGGCAACATATGCAGTACTTGTCTGTTTCAAAACATCTTGAAAGTAGAATATCACATAAATGTATTTTTAATGACTCTCAGTTTGCAGTTAGCATTATGGGTTACTGCTGAATACTCCCTTCTATGTATTTGATATAGCATGAGATTGTCAATTGCCATTCAAATTTTCTATTAATCTTTGCTGCATTTACCCTTTCTTGGTTCTCTACTGAAACATCAGCAACAGAAAAGGGCAGAATACTATTTCTGTTCCCCAAGTACATTTGGACTAATATTAGTCAAGATGAATATACTGCCGGAAATATAGTGGTTTATTTAGTAGTAAAATGAATCCAAATGAGTATGGTCTTTCTTAAAATATACATCTTGGTTTTCATAACCTCTTAGATATGCCTGAAGGGGAAAAAACAGAATGGTAGATTTAAATACAATGTTGAATTGGACTACTATGTCAAGTCATGTCTTCCCCGTCTCAGTAGAATTTATTTTGGAAGTATAGGAGTTCATATACTAGGTTCTCTTGGATTTGCACAGTTAGGTGTGTAAAAGCTCTGGTAACAAGGAAATTGAATATGCAGTACTTCATGCTTGTTTTAATAATCTCATATCTGTTGTGCACACAAAGTTTCTATTTTTCTAATTGAAAGTATAGATACATCAGATCTTGAAGAAATATGTTGTTTATGATTGTAAAACTAACATAAAGTATCACTAGCTCTCTGCAAATTTTATGCTTTCTGCAATTTATGCATAAGGAAGCACAACATTACCATGTATTATTAAACGTAATACAAAAACATCTAAACATAATTTTCAACTTTGCAATTCTTTTGAACCATTTTAAAGAACTTAGCAGAAAAGGTTAGTACTCCAGTGTCCTGATCTGCAAAGCACAGACATGTACATAGTAAAAAGGATAACAAATTATTTTATCAGATACATTGAAATTATATGTTCTCAAAACTTAAAAGTCACTGACCCAACCCCTTTCATAGTGCATCCCTTCATTTAAGTGCAATCTATACAACAAACCAAGCCTGAAGAAATTGTTTAAAGTACGACTGCATCTTTCGTCAACAATACTTCTGATGGACACAGAAGAAAGGAGATTTACATTTTGACCTGCTCTGAAACAGAGAAAAGAGAGTTTTAGTCAAGAAACAGACTGTTTCTTATTGGAAAAAAACCCAACCCTCGTTGTATTTATAATCATCTTTATTTACGAAAATACGAACAAGAACCTTGTAAAATTTGAAACAAATAAGAACACCCTCTAAAACAAAGTATAGTATTGCCATTACTTGTAAGAGGCCCCAGGCATTAAAATGAGTTTGCAAGACCTCAGGATGAAGGCTTGTCAGGTTTGCTTCGCCTGAGGTTGTCTTAAACTGCCAACAACCTGTTTTTACCTAGTTTGTCTATAAGAGTAATTTTTCTAATTATAACTAATTTTCTAATTATAATCATTCTAGGTTATGCCTAATTTGTTTTATTTTGTACAGTTCCACTGCAGTTTTTATACAGACGGTAGTAATAAGTTGTTATTCTGTGCAGAGTGAGGTATTTACAGATAACATGATGGCACAGAGCAGACCTGGGACAACAGCAGAGGTCCTGAGAAGCGAAGACACAGGATGTGGCATAGAGGATCACAGGTCTGGCATAAGGGACAGGTCACAGGCCTGGCACTGGAGGTCCCACAGCTATAAACAACTCGCCCATGGTCAGTTAAAGAAATTCAGAGCTGGAGCTGGAAAACAGTGGGTTTAGGGGTACCACCAAGAACAAAGAAAAAAAATTTAACATACATAAAATGCTCCATAGATGGTGAACCAATGAAGAAAGAGAAAGATGCAAAAGTATCATAGAATCATAGAATCATTAAGGTTGGAAAAGATCTCTAAGGTCATCGAGTCCAACCGTCAACCCAACCCCACCATGCCC
>NW_008794454.1:206056-208651 GCF_000699145.1 Aptenodytes forsteri | reverse complement strand
CTGCCTTTCATGAATCCGTGCTGGCTGGGCCTGATCCCCTGGTTGTCCTGCTCATGCCTTGTGAGCGCCCTCAAGATGAACCGCTCCATAATCTTCCCCGGCACCGAGGTCAGGCTGACAGGCCTGTAGTTCCCCGGATCCTCCTTCCGGCCCTTCTTGTAGATGGGCGTCACATTGGCAAGCCTCCAGTCATCTGGGACCTCCCCCGTTAATCAGGAGGACCTCCCCCATTAACCAGTGTTTTAGCAAGAATGCAAAAATTACCACAAATCATTTTCTAGAAGGATAAGAAAGAAACTATCAGTATTAAACTCCCTTCAGGGAGTATGCAGGATTTTGATGACTTGACCTACCCCACCCCAGCAGACAGAAACCATCAACTTTAAGATCCCAGTGGGTAGTAGAAGAGTGACAAAAGAAGAAGTAGAAACTGGATGTGTCTGCACAACAATTTTAACTGCATCATTATTGAGACTTTTTCTGTAATAGTGGTATTCTTAAATTTCTTATTTTTTATTCTTTTTCTGTAATAATTTAATCTGTACTAATAACGCTCTGATTGGACTCTTAAGATTTCAATTATACTAACAATTTCTTGGCTTTACATAAGAGCTTCTTGTTTTTTCTCCATATTTTGAGTTTAACATCCAGGGATGAAATGAGCATTTGCACCTGTCAGGGGAAAAGGGCATTCACTTCAGAAAAATAGGACCTGTCTTTATTAAGGTAGTTATGGCAGAGTGTGCTTTGCTTCCACAAAGTAGTAAGTATGAAAACTGCACAAAGAACCCTTTTTGCTGACTCAGCCTCCTGAATTGCAATTCATAATTACCATGTGAAATTTGACATCTGCTGATATTTCTGGTAGAAATCATCTCAAAGGACATGGAGACAGATGAGGTTAAGGTTCTCACTGGCTTCTTTCTTTACACCAGTGATCAGTTATAATCCTTCAGCGGTGGAAATTACACAACATGAGACAAAAATGTAGCTACTGTCCTAGAATTGTTTTCTGAGTACATATCTATGCTCACCACCTTAACATCTTGTCACCACATATCCTCCTCTTGAAGCTCTAAAGAATTATGGCCAAAATAGCTAGGAAACATTAATCTTATCCTTTTCAATTTCAGTCCTCTTCCTTCTCTCTCTCCCTCCTTCTCTCTCACACACCCTCCCCCACATATGCTCAGTAAAGTTATTCTGATGTTAGTGCATTGTTGGTTTGTATTTACTTTTTTTTTTTAATTGCCACATATTTTGTCCATTCATTTTTTTCCCCCTTAATCATCCTTTTGGTCCTGGATGAAACCTAAAATTGATATTTATTTTGAAAGACTTAGCAAAAAATGTCTCAGGTGTTGTAAGGGACAAGGCCCAAGTGACTGTGCTGTGAGCATAGACAATGCCCCAAGAGAAAGCTCCAGAAGCCAACCACGGGGAGGGGCCCAGTGTCACTCTCCTTGACTGACTAATGTCTCAACCACTCCTGAAACCGGGGTGAGAGAAGATTCTAGAAACCTTGGACTGGGGCCAATAAATAGGGGCACACACAAGTCTCCTTGGGGTGCTCTCCACATCGACACCCCCCATTGGCAGGTCTGACACTGGATCCAGGATTGGTGATCTCTATCTCTCTCTCGCTTCCCAGCTCTCTTCTCCCCCCGCTCCTCCTTCTCGTTCTTTGCCCTTGATGATGCTAAGTAACATAAGGCCTACCTCAACTTCTCATAAAGCCACTTAGCTTATGTGACATATTAATACACAGAGGGTTGATGCTTATAGAGTGTTCATTCCATTAAAGTTGATGTTCATGTATGGACCTTGAGTGTTATCTCACCTTAATCTACATTGGGGGGATTTGCGGACCTTAGTCACTCTCCCCTTCTTGTAGGTGGGATGTGACAGGTGTTTCTGAGCTAAAAATTAAACCAGCTCCAGAAACAGAGAAAAACAACTCCTTCACAAGCTGTAGTGAACAGCAGCAAAACCTGTGTATTTTTATATTTTTGCATTCTTAATGAAATAGCATATCCACATATTATGCTGGCATTTCTTACGTTAGAAAGTCACAAAATTGTTACACTATTTTTATTTTTTTCACCATAGTAATTATAAACACTTCACTAGCAACAACTGCTGAGTAAAAAGATATTCTATTTCAGGCAACTAAAAGCCTGATTAGGTTCCTAGATAGCAAATTAAATATTTATTTAAAGTAAGCAAGGCTTGAAATAAGTTGTATCTTTTATTAAACTATAACCATTGTACCTGGAAAATAGAGATGCTTTTGAGTATAGAAGCACTTCTTAAACTTGTTGGGCAGTTAAGTTATATTTATTTTTTGCTTCTTCCTCTGATTATATCATCTGGTCTTAGAAAACATTACTTTTCCTATGAAAATCTCCTTATCTGTTTCATGATTGTCTGAGCTATTCATAAAAGAACATCACTACTTTATGCAAACTATATTATAAGAATTTTAAATCTCTTACCCCAGCTGTGAAACCATGGCAAATCTAACTTTATTTCCTTCTTTCCTTCCTTCCTCCCTTCCTTCTTTCCTTCCTTCCTTCTTTCCTTCTTTCCTTCTTT
>NW_008794454.1:187769-205692 GCF_000699145.1 Aptenodytes forsteri | reverse complement strand
GTGCCCCCTCCCAGCTTCTTGTGCACCTCCAGCCTTCTCAGTCGGTAGAGCATGGGAAGCTGAAAAGTCCTTGGCTAGTGTAAGCACTACCTAGCAACAACTGAAACATGGGTGTGTTATCAACTTTGTTCTCATCCTAAATCCAAAACACTGTACCAGCTACTAGGAAGGAAATTAACTCTAGCCCTGCCGAAACCAGGACAATCTGTCATCATGGATGTCATTCACCAATGTTTGGACTAGCAAGGAATTACGTTTAATCCTTCCCAATTTATTTGAGACTACTTTAAAATTACCAATGTAATAAGAAATTGGTCTCAAGTTGTAGGATTTTTTCCTATTAGCCTTCAGATTATGACCTTTACAGAAATTATAGTTATCACCTCAGTTTAGATAGTATTTAGTAATAGTCAATATTCAAAAAGAAAGGAGAAAATGTTTTCATGAGCAGATGATATATCCCAAAATACTTTTTTTCCCCTTGCCTATTTATTGAGTATAGAAATAAATATTTATGATTTAAATTTTTAAGGCTGTGGAGGTTGCTTCATTTTGTCATCCTCCCCAAAAAAAGGAAAAAAAAAAAAATTTCTGAGCCACTGCTATTGAATTAACATACAAAGAATACCAGGTATATGTTTGAGAAGACAACATAAGATAATAAGTAGAGTATGGGAAGGAAATATGCTATAGCAAGAATTATTCTAACTAAAGAATTCAGAATCTCAGTGCTGTGAAATACTTTTTTCTCTTATTAAATTATGCATTAATTTATTTAAAGGCAACATTAATATCTGAAATTGTTTTCGCCATAACTTGGGGGTTGCAGATCAGTTTTCATTCTGGGGTAGAATGGAATAAGGTATTTTCTTAGCTTAATTTCTGTTGCATATCCTCTTGATTTCCTGAAATCAGTACAGATCTGTAACTCTTAGGAAGCTTCATTCTGCTAGAACCACCGCCTTTTCAAATCTGCATGAAAATGCATTGCATAACATGGATCAAATAAATATGTTCTTAGTCAGAAAAAATATGACTAGCAACAGAAAAGGTCAGTAATACCCTAAGGAATAGTAACTTTCTTGTATGGGTATGGGTTGTGGTTTGAACTAGCTGTGCTTCATGGCTTTTCTGTGCCTTTTGTCAATATTAAAAAGTAATATAGCATCAGTGCTGAATTCTTCCAACATTGAAAACTAACCAACACAGACACCTCCTCTTCCTTTCTGTATTGTTGTTACTAGAATAATTGTCTTTAGGTGTTGCAGATAATTTTAGAGTGAATATTTTATTTTTTTTTTTAAAAAGAAGGCAATATCATTAATGTTTGACTTCATGTGGTATAACAAGTGCATGCTTTATGATATTCCATACTACTGTAGTCTACGTTTAAAGACTAATTATTAATAAGGCTAATAATAAATATCATCCTGTTTAAAACAAACGTAAACCCTTACTTGGTCTTGGAAGTCACCTAATGAATCACTTTTCTAAGTTAATAATATATCCATGTAGAAGTACAATTTAAATGCTAGTCCCTTAAACTTTGTGTCCAGAGACGAAAAAGGTTTACATGTGACTATCACTTCATCTACACCAACCTTCATTTGTGTACATTTGTCTTATTTAGTTATTTCACTGTCTTATTCTACATCCATATTCCACAAGGGAGAAACAAACATATTCTAAGAGCCTTGGCACTTTTAGTTAAGGAAAAGTCTTCAAACAGAAGGAAAGAAAGCAAGCATTCCTTGGCCTTTGCAAGGAAAAACTCACTGTCACTTTAGAAATATACCTAGTGTATCTGCTAGAAGGAGAATAGAACTATAACAATGGCACAAAACACAATGAATGTAACAGTGGCTTGAAAATAAAATGCATGCCACAAGCAAGCCTATCTCCAATAATTCTGTTGATTTAAATACTAAAATGTGCACATTCTTAAAGCACAAAAAAATCTTGGATATTTCTGAACTACATGAGTTTTTCTTTTATTGATGATCAGTCTTAGTGAACTCATGAAACAACTTGAAAGTGGCCTCTCTGGTTTTCTGAATTTTAACTATCATGCATGTTAGAAGTCAGTCAGGTTTATGTGGCATTTTTAATATTGAGTAAAGGATATTTTCAATTTACAAAACAAATATAACATCCAATATTCTCAAGTTAATCCAAAAGTCTGCACCCAGTGACTGAATAATTAGAAACAGCATTTGGAGAACTGAAACATTTCAAAAGTATGAGAAAAAAACCAAAAAAATCCCACACTGAAGCCATAAATCCAGACAACTAACTAGTTTCCACTGTTCTCCCATTAAGATGAGTTTTAAGGCTATGCAAATAATTTGTACATATATGATTGAGAAAGTGCTTATAGGAGCAACTTAGGTGCTTCAGATGCTCAGTGGCAGAAATTAAGAGTTGCCCAAATAAAATCAGTGGAACTACACTAATGGTACCACATCAAATAATGGTCTGTCTTTCTACTTCATAAAAATCTGCTTATCTTTTCCCCTAATATTTAAAAAAAATTGCTTGGCTATTACAGAAATTCCTACTCCTATGAACAAGCAAAGAAAGAATCTCTGATGCATGTAACATTATTTTTTGAGAGCAATGTATTCACCCTTGCAAAACCTCAACACACCAAGAGTCTGACTTACCACATCACGTACAATATTTTGACAGTCTGTTCTTGTTAAATGCCAATGAAGCATGAAGAACACTAAGTTGAATGGTAAAGCTAGTTTGAAAGTAGATTCAGTTGCTGCTTGGTATTCACACCTTTATTATCTGTCCTGGAGTCCGAAAATTACTTGTCTACCTACTGTTTATGCTTGAAACGTGAACAAGGATATGCTATAAACAAGCCATTCATAAGAAATGATAAAACTATGAACTTACCACTCCTCTAAAATATTACTACCTTTTCCTGTCAGTGTTCTTCACTACTTAATAAGATCTGGCAAAAGATCAGGTTATTAAAATTCTAAAGGCTGCAGACAGTTTGCCAGCCTTTCATCACATCACATAATTGACTCTTTCAAAATATAAATATAATTAAACAATTTTAGAAAATTCATGTAAGGCCAAAGACTTAGTGTTAAGAAAATAAATTTACAAAGTATCAATCTTTGCCAAATGTCAGAGTACTTAAATGCCTGAGAATATATTTAAGCACAAAATAATTGTATTTTAGAAAGATAATTAAAGAAATTAATCAGATTAAATATGATCACAAATTTATTCCCCCAAGGTGTGTGAAATACTTGCAGGTGACATTTTTACTCTTTGAAGTAAAATATATAGTTTTTCTAAAAGAAAGAAAGGAAAGAAAGGAAGAAAGAAGGAAAAGAAAGAAAGAGAAAGAAAGAAAGAGGGAGGGAGGAAGGAAGAAAGAAAGAAAGAAGGAAGGAAGGAAGAAAGGAAGAAAGGAAGAAAGGAAGAAAAGATACTAACATAACCAAGAAAACACCTCAGGTTATGGAAACTGTTCTTTGAATATTCACAAGCTATTAATGTTGTAAAATCCAGACTGACTTATCACAGATTGATTATTATTTTAATTTTTATTAACATATCAGTTGGAAGCTGCAGGTGAAACCATAGCCAGGATGCGCTACAAGCTATATATGTAATAAGAAACGGTGTTTGAAAACTTATTCTGAAAGTCCAGTTGGAAAAATTCAACTACACAAGTTGTGGTCACAGGATCCAAGTAAACGTGATTTTTTTTTTTCTTTTTGGCTTTCTCCCATTATAACTTTCACTGTGCTCTACACAAAGCCACAATCTTATTTCAGGAATAAATTGGGCAAAAAAAACCCTTTATATTCTACTGGTATTTTTCACATATGCAAGTAATAGAGTGTGCACAGAGAGCAAAATTCATTATAAAATTCAAAGATATGTTTGCAAATATTTTTCCCTTTTATAATTCACATACCTTCAATTATAAGTAAGAAAATTACCAGCTACTGCTCTAAATTTGGACATCTTCCAGGTACTATTTATCCTCACAGAACCATTTAAGCTACAGTTGAGAATGCTCTTAACACTGTGTGAACCAGCGTAGCTCATCTCCATGTGTAGTCAAAAATTCAGAGAAGTAAGCACCACAAGTAAACAGCAGCTACATTCAGTAAGAAGCTCTACATATGAATCTAACATATATATTTCATGTATCCAGTATAAATCTTGCATCCATTCACCTCTCACCATCAATTTTGCAGACATTTCTGGGTAAGATAATGGCATAATATCACAAAGATAACAAAAATGTTTTATCAAGTCTGTTTTCACTGGGAATAATCAATGAGAATGATACTTCATTTATAAATATTGCTGTTGAAATCATCAATACCTATGAATTCTTATTATAGATCAAAACATTATGCTAGATGCTGTCCTGAGTAAGAAGATGCATTGGGTTTATGTGGTGAGGCTTTGGTTGGGAAGGGGCTACAGGGGTGGCTTCTGTAAGAAGACACAAGAGGCTGCCCCCATGCTGGACAGAGCCAGTTCCAGCCAGCTCCAAGATGGACCTGTGATGTTGGTAGCACCTCTGTGATAACATATTTCAGAAAGGGTAAAAAAAGCTGCACGGCACCTGGGGGGGAGGAGTGAGGAAAACAAGATTAGTGAAGGAAGAGGGGAAGGAGGTGCTCCAGAAGCCGGAACAGAAATCCCTCTGCAGACAATGGTGAAGACCATAGTGATGCAGGTTGTCTCCCTTCAGCCCATGGAGGTCCACGGCGGAACAGATACCCACCTTGCAGCCCATGGAGAACTCCACACCAGAGGAAGTGGATAGGTCCTGAAAGAAGCTGAAGCCCATGGACAGCCCATGCAGGAGCAGGCTTCTGTCAGGAACTGTGGCCCACGGAGAGGAGCTCATGTCAGAGCAGGTTTTCTGGCAGGAACTGTGACCTGTGGAGGACCCACACTGGAGCAGTCCGTTCGCGAAGGACTGCACCCTATGTAAAAGACACATGCTGGAGCAGTTCTTGAAGAACTGCAGCCCATAGGAAGGATGCACACTGAAGAAGTTTGTGAAGGACTGTCTCCTGTGGGTGGGACCCCACACTGGACTAGGGGAAGAGTATGAGGAGGAAGGAGCAGCAGAGCTGAATTGTTATGAACTAACTGCAACCCCCATTCCCTATCCCCCTGTGCGGCTCTGGGGGGAGGAGGTAGAAGAGTTGGGAGTAATGTTGAACCTGGGAAGAAAGGGGGAGAGGGGGAAAGGTGTTTTCAGCTTTGTTTTTATTCCTATGTTATTAATTGGCTTAAACTAATTTAACTAACTAAACTTAAACTAATTTCCATAAGTTCAGCCTGTCTTGCCTGTGATGGTAACTGGTAAATCATCTCCCTGTTCTCATCTTGACTCAAGAGGTTTTTGTCGTATATTGTCCCCTTGTCCTGTTGAGGAGGAGGAGAGACAGAGCAGTTTGGTGGGCACCTGGAGGTCAGCCAAGGTCAACCCACCACAGAAGACTAATCATACCTTCCAGAACAAACAGGAAATAGATACAGAGAATGCTAGAGGAGATTCAATAATAGTAAACAAACAAAAAATAACTTGAAGACCTTTCAGCAGGTGTAGAATGTTTGATAAGTTACAAGGAGCAATGTCAAGGGAAGAAAAATCAAGAGAAATTGTCCCTTGTCCCAGCTTGTCCCAGGTGAAAAGCTATAGAAGGAGAAAATTTTTCACCCTCAGAGTAAGAAATGGTCATAAAAGAAGGTCAGACAGATTCAGATTACTAAATAGAAACAAAACAGGAAACATTGCCTAATTATAATTTTTAATAGTTTAATTAGATTACAAAAATAGACCAAAGCCTAAAATGATCTACTTTGTAACAAGTTAAGTCCATCTAGGTGTCATATGTGTAATAGCACAGCTTTGTATCTGTGATTAGTTAATAATAAACTTGTTAATGCTGATGTCCATGTTCTTATGGGGGTTCACCCCTGAGGCGGCAATGAGACCCTTGCACGTACCATCTGAAGTCTGGAAAAAAGAATCCTTAATAGGTTGTGTAATTATTATTTTTTATTAGCAACTTTAAATTTTTACAGTTAAATTTTTACAGCATTTATACAACAATTTAAAATTCTCATTATTAATATACTTTTCCTTACATTGCATTTATATAAATTATGAGTTTTATAGTCATTAATGGAATACTAATTATTATTTTTAATTGATCTTCTTCATTCCAAACCAATATGAAGGACATTTTCTGAAGTATTTTTTTGTTCTGAATTTGATTATTTGGTCTCTTTTGGGTCCAAACTCATGTCTCGGGTTCCACCCAAGCTATGAAAAAACCCTATATATACCAACTATATAATCCCAATGACTATAGAAATTAAAACTTCTTGAAAATTACCAATATGAAGGACATTTTCTGAAGTATTTTTTTGTTCTGAATTTGATTATTTGGTCTCTTTTGGGTCCAAACTCATGTCTCGGGTTCCACCCAAGCTATGAAAAAACCCTATATATACCAACTATATAATCCCAATGACTATAGAAATTAAAACTTGTTGAAAATTTTCTGACAAGACCTCCACCAACAAATTCATTAGTGTCAAGATGGTCCATGAGAACTTTTCTTTCCAAGATTTCCTCAGCAAGTGACTTCTTGAATGTCCCAATACTTCAGATAGCTCAGTCCCTCACGCTCCCACCTGCAGGACAAGTGGTTGGTTCTACACATACTTCTGAGGAAAGTTGGTGCCTCACTTGTAAAAAAAATTCTGATTCTTGTGACCTCCATTGTCTGACAAGTATGAAGACCATGACCTGTTGGTCATGGGAGAAAAAAAATTCTCAAAAAGCAGGAGCCCACCCCATTAATACACAAAATGAATATCAAAACAGAGACCTTGAAATAGACTACTTGAAATAGACTACATACCGATAGTCAGGAGGAACAGCAAATCTTTGATCTTTCAATGCTAAACCTATAACAAGCTATGCTGCTAAGCAAATATACACCTATGCTTCATGTTACATAATGTTGTCTTCTTTGCATCACTAGCCTTCATCTTCATGCATCTAGCCTCTTCCCTTAACTTGAAATAGTGACTAGTTTCCAGTATAATTGCTTGCAATAATCACATCTAGATATTATGCACATAGAGCAAATAACAGGAAAATCTGTATTTGTAATGATGCACTACTCTGACTGCATTATGATCTGCGATCAAAAGCACTGTGTTGTTTGTTTTTTTTCTTTATCCTCTGCTATATCACAGATTCACAGAATGGTTGAGGGTGGAAGGGACCCCTGGAGTTCATCTGATCCAACTCCCCTTGTTCCAGCAGGGCCACCTAGAGCAGGTTGCCCAGGGCTGTGTCAAGGCAACTTTTGAATATATCCAAGGAGGGAGACTCCACAACCTCCCTGGGCAAACTGTGCCAGTGCTCAGTCACCCCCCACAATGAAAAAGGTTTTCCTGATGTTCAGATGGAACCTCCTGTGTTTCAGTTTGTGCCCTTTGCCTCCAGTCCTGTCACTGAACATTACTGAAAAGAGCCTGGCTCCATCTTGTTTGCACCGGCCCTTCAGGTATTTATATGCATTGATAAGATCTTCCTGAGCCTTCTCTTCTCCAAGCTGAAGAATCCCAGCTCTCTCAGCCTTTCTTTATATGAGAGATGCTTCAGTCCCTTAATCATCTTTGTGGCCCTGTGCTGGACTCTCTCCAGTATGGCCATGTCTCTCTTGTACTGGGGAGCCCAGAACTAGTGCTAGCACTCCAGATGTGACTCACCGGTGCTGAATAGAGAGGAAGGATCAACTCCCTTGACCTGCTGGCAACACTCCTCCTAATGCAGCCCAGGAAAACCTTAGCCTTTTTGTTGCAAGAGTGCATTGTCAGCTCATGTTCAACTTGGTGTCCACCAGGACCCCCTACTTTATAGGAGGTAAATGTTTAGTCTTTGGCGTTCAGAATGTTGTGTATGATAAGTATTCTATTTTTTACCAAGAAAGCATCATATAGCTAAGAAAACACAGAAGTAAGAAATCCAAGTTAAAAAGTGGAGTTCAAAGCTATTAGATTTTACTGTTTCTGGCATCCAACATCTAGAATTTCAGATGGTAAATGGAATACAGTCCTCTTGCAAGGCACAAACCAGCAAGGTTTGATAGCAAAGGTGTGGAGTACAGTGGTAGTAGATTCTTAGGTAATGTCAAGAGTAAAAAGAATATCTGTTGAAACCTCAGCTGAAATGATGAAGTAGTTGATGAGTTCAGAGGCAAATAAGAGACGAGTAAGGAAAGACAGAAAGATAAAGTAATGGAAAAGTATGAATGTGTCTATTGCTGTATTCTCTGCTGCTGTGTCACATTCATACTTCTGAATGAGTGAGGGGCGGCAAAGAAAAACGGATGAAGGAAAAACAAGGAATACAGGAAAGTGGGAATATTTCTTAGTAATGGATACTTTTGTGCTTGTATTATCTCCATCTGTCTAGCCATCTCTATCTTTATATGACATTTTATGAAATTGCATACTTTCTTTCCTTTTCCTTATTGGCTACCCTCCAGCTATTTCTGCTCCCTCTTCTATTCTGACTGTTTCTGTCAGACAAGAGCTCCAATGAGACGCCTACATTCAAGTATTATACAAAAGTAGAAATACTCTATATGAAAAAGTACTTTTTAAAGGTCTGTAATACACTGTATGTGCACTATTTAAAACGTGTTATGAAAATTCCATTTCATAATTTTTTGTGTTTACTATTCAGAAAGACAAATATATAGACATGGCAGTGATCACTACAGTTAAGGCTGCATAACAGTTATAGAACTAAATTATCTATTTTTTTTTGCTGTAATTTCTGAAATCTTAAACTTATGGTTTTCTGTGATTTGTCTTTGCCTGGAGTGGAATTTTTTTAGGAAGAGACATCAACAAAGCTTCAGAGTTCTTTTGTCTCTAAAGAGAACAATATATATTTTTCCATTATTAAAAAAAAAAAAAAGTTAAATCTTGCAAGCACTTTATGAACAGCTCTAGAACTAAAACAGCTGGAGTTAGGAAATTAAATTTGTTTTTGCAGTAGAAGACATTTGAGGATTCTGCTGAAAACTGACTTTGATTCAACAGTTATGACTCCTTGCCACTGTACACTGTGCTTGTACATTTCATTTTGCATGAGATTTTTCTATTAAATTGTAACATGTTTCCATGAAAAAAGATATGAAGCAAATTTATAGTCTGATACAAAATGTAGGATAACCAAAACAAATATACTATAAAAGGTTTAAAAATCCCTGCATATACTATAGTCCATAAATACCATCACAATCTACCCTGGAGTCTTAGCACCGGACAGATATGAAAGTACTTGCACTCTAATTAACAGTTAATCCAACACATATGCTGAGATGTACTTTTTGAGACATAGAATGTAAACAAAAGGTATAATCATTACAGCATAGACATTGCTATATGTTATATATAACTACACAAACATTTCATATATTGTTATTGGTCAGTGACATTGTCTTAAAAACTTGTTAAAAAACAGGTAGAGAACTTCATGAAAATAATGACAAAACTTGATATCCTGTGAAGTTCACCTCATTTATAGAGACTAGGAAATTATTATTGCAAGAAGAAAAAATAAATATTTATACTATGAGTGGCACAGAAATATTCATGTTAATAGTTAATATGTTTAATTAGACATTTTAAGCATTCTAATTTTAGCTGAAATGAACTGATAAACTCATCTAGTACTTTATAGGATACAACTCTCACACAGGACTGGAAGCAATTTTAAATTGTCCAGGACTTCTTAAAATGCCTAAATCAAGGTTAAGAGGAAGAACAAGGTCCAGTCTGTGTCAGGACTGAAATAATAGCTCCAGATAGAAATGTGACACTGATATCAACTCTCAATAGAGAAAAGGACCCATTTCTGAAAAAAGACTGAACTTTACAATGAAAGATGCTTAGAAGCACTGGACAAGGTACTGGAAAGTGCCTGACACCCTTTCTAAAGCAAAGAGACAATAGTAGTCTACTGAATTCAATATCAATATGCTTTAAACCTCCATTAGACTGCATTCCAGTGGACACATTCAAAACAAATATTATAACAATTTTTTAAGCCATTGGTATGTTTAAGGCACAACTACTGCATACCACTGAAAAAGGCAGGCTAAGAGCACAGGTCAAGATTTTTGATAACTTGTTCTTACACAAGTTCTCATGTAAATGTATTTGTGAAAAACAATCCATTAAAGTAAGCCTATAACATATCACATTTCAGCTACATCTTGGCATCCCCTTAGGCAATGAATGATCTTGCTCAGTTGTCACACTGGCATAGTAGAAAAACATGGATAAAGCAACATTGCTGTTTGAATATTAAGCTGTAGTTTGTTCACGTGGCAGAATGTCAGCTCAAGAGTGTTCAGACATGAGAGGACATACAGTCATGCTGAATCCTCTGAGTGCAAATCCAGTTTTATCTTTTATCACGTTATAAACACCTTAGAAACCAGTTTCTTCTCATATTGAAGAA
Organism: Aptenodytes forsteri; assembly: GCF_000699145.1. NCBI lineage: Eukaryota > Metazoa > Chordata > Aves > Sphenisciformes > Spheniscidae > Aptenodytes > Aptenodytes forsteri. The sequence continues at coordinate 195,134 of NW_008794454.1, read as the reverse complement.
ATGGCAGTTCAGATGCTGACTTTTCAACTTTCATTTTCACCTTTGTCACAGGCATGTCTTTAAAAATCATACCTTTCCATGCCACAAGCTGTTATGTGCAGCTAGGGTAAAACTTTCAGTGAACTCTTGTATTAAAAGCTTAAGCAAGGTCAGCTGGTCACTAATTCTATAGTTGAACAAATAACATCATTTATTTATCACCTAGAAAACACATAGTCCTATTCCTTGCCAAAATAAACAGTGCTGATATATTTTCTTGAACTATTGTAGGTTTATTTCTATTATGGGAATATGTATCAGGCGTTACTTAATGTTACCTACAAATATTACTAGACGCTGAAACCTTTTTCCCTCCTTTATTTTTCTTTAGGTAAATTGTCTTCAAATGAGTTTGAAGTGTATAACCATGTATCACCTAACTAGCATAATTGATTTCCTTTCCAATCACTCATAAACTCAGTCTTTGTTAAATAAATGTTGTTACTTTTTTTTTTTTTAATGTTCAATTGTCAGTAGTTATTACTACTATTACTAGACATTCCAAGACAACATTTATGAAAAAAAAAAAAAATTTTCTGGAGATGGAAAAAAAATTGAAAGTTTCCAAAAGAAAAGAGAAATTAGCTCTTAAAAACCGAGACTTTCCTAAAAGATGATTGAATTTCTTAGTGAGACACCAAGTCCACTCTACTGACTTTCTGAATTCTTGTTATATGAGTCTTTGCAGAACTAGTAGTGTGTAAATGCATATACTTTGTCAGGAAAAATATTGTCCTCTCCTAGCCATTCTTTTAGGCTATGTAAACAACCTTTGAAGTCTGTCATTAGCACAGATTCTGGGAATAAGCACTGGAAATTGTTTCGTAGTTGATTACATAAATATTACTTGAAGTGCTGGACAGCTCAATAATAGCTCTAAAAATAATTTAGATCCAGAAATTACTCCTCAGTTGTCTGTGGTCTACCATCTCACACTGAAATACTAAGATTAAATTAACGGTCAATGACTAACAGAAATACTGTCACAAATAGTAAAATCACTGGCTTTTGAGAGGACTGTAAATGGGTTTATTATGTTGTAGTAGTGGGTAAACAGCATGATATTTATATTTTGTTGCATATGCATTTGGGAAAGTATCAAGGAAATATAAAAATAATTAGAATGGGTTCATTATTTTCTAGGTAATGAGAACAAGAACAAAGCGGAAATAGCAACAATAGAAGTGCATTAAAAAAAGAAATTTTTGATGTGATATTAGGTTCTAAATGCCTTCTTTCACTAATTCAGCATTCATGATATCTGTAAAAGCAAAAACAAATGGAAAAATGGGAATAATAGACTCAAATCTAAAAAGTTAGTAATATCTCGGTCTTATAACTCAAACTGAAAATAAATCATATGCAATGGAAGAAATCATTAGCTAAAGTGAATTAATTCAGTGCAGTGGCAAAAACACAAGTGGAATGTTATGATTTATTGCTTCTGCTTACATGTTTTGGACAGTTAATATTTATTGTGTTCAAGAATGCATGTCTCTTCCATGTTGCTATCACACCAAGAGGTACTTCTGTAAACATTTAACATAACTCTTATGAAATTCTTGAGGTATATACTACCAAGATAATTTCAACCTACCATTTTTTCTTTGCCCATCCTCAGATGGTGTTTACAAAATTATTTCCTTTTTTTCCAATGGCTCACTTTTCCTCCTAGACCAAGGAAATTCCAAGAAATATACAAAGAATTTATATTTGTCATTTGTATTTGAAAGGCTGTCAACTTTTTCTTTTGATCTGTTCACATTTATAAATATGCTTCTCTATAGCACAATGAAAAAAAATTGTAGGTTTGTGTGAAATATTCAATTAAGCTTTTTTTTTTCTTATGTTTGTACATAGCATGATTAATTGCCATTACTTCCTTCTTTTGAATCGCCAATGATCCATCAAGTGGATTGTACCATATTTATACCTATTATAATTCAAAATTTTACAGTGATACTCCAGATAATCTTTATATACATGATATGCTTCTCATTTCTAAAATGATTTTTTTTACTTTTCCCATACAAACGTACCCAGTTGTGTAGGTATAGGCTTTTAAGCTTTACTGCTGTTTTATGATCAGAGTAATGTTATGTTAAAATAAGGAACTGATGTCCATGTTGTCATCAAGACAGGTGGTTAATTAACATCTAAAGAGTTATTCCCAACAAGTTACTTGTCAGAAGATAGAGAAATACAAATCCACACTGAGAAAACAGCTAAAATGTGAACACAAATTTAATAAATGTCTTAAGAATAAAGGTATCAGAAGAAATAAAATGCCATGCTGATTTGTAAAGTTGCATAACAGAATAACTTTAATTAAATATTTAGCAAGAAGAGCCAATAATCATCTCAGAGAATGTTTCTGTATAAACAATTTTGAGGTTGTCAAATATTATAGTGATCAAGTTAGGAACTTTTCGAGTGAAAAAGAGTGACAAATGTAAATTAAGAGGTTATTTAAGACTGGACAAACTGCAAAGTAGCTGGAAGCCTTGAGAGACAAGAGAGAAGAGATTCCTTTGGTACTCGCCCTCCTCCCACTTCCTAATCAATCTTGTTTGAAATTAAATGAGTCATGTAAACAGGCAAATTTTAATTTCTGAAGTAAAAGTGAAGACATGGACCATGGTGCTTCAGATTCTTCATCAAAATAATAAAAAAAAAGTTAAAATCTTGTCATATAACGTGTCATTTTTAAAACTGTACTACAAAAACAGGCATAGAAAGTATATATAGACCAATGGTAAATGTGCATACAAAAGAACTACAGTAACTGGGATAAATATAAGGACATATCATTATCTTACTATTCCCTGTCATGCAGACTCTCTCAAAACCTGTAAAGAGACCTCAGTATGTCATCCTAGCTCATTGTTTATTCAAAAGGCCAGGTGTCTGCTCTCACTGCTTAGTGTTATCCTCCTTTAAAAGACCGTTTATTTATGTCTACATTTACACAGAACACAGTCATGGGACACCTATGGTTCTGTGTAGTAACCCTGAAGTCTTAATTTTATTTCTTGAATATTTCATTAATTTAAAAAAGAATGATTTTTTTTCCTAATAGTTTGACTTCCCATTCTCATTTGATACTGTTAATTACATCCATGTTTTCTTCCTTGGAATAGTGATATCAGAAGCATAGTGACTTCTTATTAGACACACCGCATATCTTTCTTACTACATTTTTAACAAAAAGAATAAATATTTGTAAAAAAGAAGTTTGTATTTGTCTATTTATAAGGAGAAAATATAGTCCTTTTGAAAAGCAAACAATGAGCAGGTTATTAGAGCAATCTTCTGATATGCCAATATTCAGTAAACAAGTAATTAGTTAACTCTTAGAAAGGATGTTTTTTAACTTTCTACTAGTTAGCCAGACACTTACTGACATTTTTTTTTCCTTGCCTATTTTATCCCAAAGCCATCCTGTAGTGCAGGGGAAACCACTTGTTCTCAGTTGCTTAGCTGTATGTTTGTAGCTAGTATGTGGCCAATATTATTCGGTCTTATTTTTTGGTATCTCAACCAGAACTTTTCTGATAGAAAATTTCAGTTTTCTACATTTCTGGCTTTTTGTATAAGAATGAAAAGCTATTCATCCTTCTGCATCATGGGGGCTTATATTTGCCTTCAAAACAACAGTTTTGACAATTAAGTTCAAACTTTGAGTTAGTTACTAAAAAACTGTGCAACTGTACAGCTCAAAAATGTACAACTTTTTAGTGGAAATAGAAACTGCATTACAAATACTTTCTTTGAATTACTTAGGAAAGAAATCTGCTATTTTAGTGGGTTTAAATCTCAGATTTAAATCTGAGCCTCTCATATCCCAGAGAAGAGTCCTAATTGCAGGTCTTCAGGCTGTAAGGCAGCTGTTCCTAGTGATTTGTTTTGATTTAAGCTGGTGTGCAAACCCCATTATTAGCTTTTGTTTTTATTAGGAAGTGTTCTCAAATAAATAATCTATTTGGGATTTATTTAACCATTTAAATGAGCACAGTCATCATCACTTTTTATTTTTTTCTTTTAAATTTAGTAATGTATATCTTCTTGTTCTTTCTTATATTCTTCCCTAGATGTCGTGGTTTAACCCCGGTCAGCAACTAAGCACCACACAGCTGCTCACTCACTTTCCCTCCACGGTGGGATGGGGGAGAGAACTAGAAGAGCAAAAGTACAAAAACTCGTGGGTTGAGATAAGAACAGTTTAATATTTGAAATAATAAAATAACAACAACAACAACAATAATAAATTGTAACTGAAAGTAAAACAATGAAAGAGAGAGAGAGGGAGAGAGGAACAAAACTCAGGAAGGAAAAAAAAAACCAAGAGGTGACAAGGTCGACCGCCTGTTGACCGATGCCCAGTCACTCAGTCAGTGAGAAAACTAGTACATTCCTCATTTTACTACACAGTTATTTTAATTCTTATGGTATATATGATACTGTTTAGATATTATCAAAGCATAAGAAATTTAAAGAAAATAGTGTTTTAGAGGAACTGTTGCTATCCACTTACTCTGTAGATTTTCTAAACTGTTGTATCCCACTTTCTTGAGTTTGACAAATAATGAGCTCACCTGCAGAAACTGCCCATGAATTTGTACAGGTGGTGATGTTTTGGCTCAGAGTAGCCTAGACCAAGCTGTCTGGAAGTGCTTGGTGCACCCAAAAATAATCACTCCAAGCCTTCTCTTTGAATAATGTGGATACATTTCTCCACTGTGAAATAGTTTCACCATTTTCTTATCTTGTCCACAGTCTTGAGAGGGTGCAAATATTTAAGAGTGAACTGTAATTTGTGGCATGTTAATCCTCTTTGAGCAGGCCATCCAATAAAGCAGAATCCTCTTACAGCATTCTTCCTCTCTTTTGCAAACTTGTACAATGGCAGGTCTTGAAATAGCTGTATAACAAAAGGTCAATGTTCAATAAAATGCGATATAATCATGAATGTTGTATGATGTAAACTAAAGGAACACTACCCTGTGTCTGCTTTAGCAAATGATGCAAATCAAAATGAGCAGATCATTAAAGCAAAAGAGGTGCTGTTGAGATTCTGATAGTGGGATGACATTTCAGGATTTTCTTGGGGTTTTATGGGGGTGGTTGTTTTGTTTTGTTTTGTTTTTTTCTTAAATCTTTAGATTATCTCTGATGAGGTCCCATAGTCTGAATGCCCATTTGTGGCTGGACTGCATTAGGTGTGCTCTGGGAACACATTTTCCAATTTAGTTTCATTCAAGAGGAGTCCAGTCCATGCACTCAGACTGTTTGGTTCTCACCATCAAACCACAGTAAGTAGAGACAATTAGGAGGACTGTTTTAAAAACACATGTCTTATCCAAACTAAAACACTAATATAGCAAAACTATGAGTCCTCTCAGTCCCAGTTCAACTTTGTAGTTACTTTAAAATCTGTTTTGAAGTGGTAGCAAAATTCCTGGAAACTGTTACAAAGGAGTACATACACTTTGAATTTAATCTCAGTTGTCTGGATGTAAGAAGCTGTGAGGTATCAGGCACCCATCTTATTAATACGCTTGAATGAAGACACACCAAAAATAAGAATCCTTAATCTAAACACTGAATGATGTGAAAAAATGCTACTGTCTAATGTCACAAATGCCACAGCAACCAAGGCATAATGTCTAACACAGCTTAACCTTGTAGTAGTGAGTTTTGAATGACTTCACTCTGCATTACTGGGAAGCCATGAAAGGCAGCTGAAAAAAAGATAAGACTACTGAAAAACATTTAACTGGATAAAATAATAAACAGTTTTAATATCCAAAGTTCTCAATTTCAAATTTCATTTTTAAGTCATGAACTGTTGTATTGTATTTTAAATTAATCTTGTACCAATGCAGATTTTTATCTACTGCCATTTTAATTTGACAGTGTTCCATAAGCATTTTCCTCCGTTTGCCCAATACTCCATCACTTTAGACTGGAGATAATTTATTTATAAAACTAGAAAATCATATCCTAAGGCAATGCACTGCAGGAACCTTTCATGTTTAAATGACAGCTATTGAAGTAACAAGACATGCTACAAAAATATTGCTAGTGAATAAGAGCTTCCAAAATAAGAATACATTAAACTGATGCATTACCAAATCTCTGATGTTCTGTATTGTTTATCAACAACATTAAGAATATGAAAGTTTTATTCAGAATGACTGGTTTATTAAATCTGTTTCTTAATATGTTTCAAATAAAATATTAAAGATAAAAATAATAATTATACTTTTTTAAAAATTTGGTAAGTTTTTCATTACAACAGAGTAAATTTAAAGTTTCTTCTCAGTATAAGTTAGCCTGTTAGTTTAACTGTTAGCTGACATTAGCCAATGTTAACAGAATAAAGACTGACTTCCTAGCACAAGAAAGAATATGTTCTTCCACAACAGAGTTCATAAAAATCAAATATATTTCCAGTCTATGAAAAAGGGAATGACTTAGCAGGGGAATATGAAATAATATATTAATGACTGAAGTATTCCAAGACAAGGAAACTGCAACTGTTTAAAAGCATCGGTGATCTCAAGTCTTAATGGCCTCTTGGTCTCAGTGCTTACTTTTGTTATTCTTTCATCTTAAATTTTTTCCTTCCTTCTTCACATTCTTGTATTTCTACAATAGCATTATCATTCACATTATTTCAACAGCTGATTCTGTTAAATAAATATAGTTATTTCAAGGAAAATTCTTCCAAAAGATTATGGTAGACATTTATGTTATCTTTACGTTTTAGTGCAGAGCTTGGTAGCATAATTGTAGACTGCCGTTCTGGACCAGCAATCTTAAAAGATGAATCTAAAACGAATGCTAAAGACACGTTAGTAATGGTGCAGATACACAATGACAAGGAAAGGCAAAACATCAGCTCCATCTGCCCAACAGCAGATAATAAGCAGACATTCTGCAGAGGTCAATAAAAACCCACATATTTTGGGTCCTTTACTCCCCCAGACAGTTAAAGAAGGCTGAATTTTAGCAACAACCCTACCGTTTCCACTGTATTCCCTTCAGCTGCATTGCTAGGACATCAAACAATTTCAAATGTGAAGCATTTATGAACAGTGTTGATGATTCTGTCTGGCAGTCTGGCATAACAAAACTGGTATCATGAATTGTCCAAGAAAATCTTAGAAACATTCTAAACTTGTGACGGTATTTTCCAAATCTCTATTTGTTTTCATATTTCAAAGGACTTTCAACTTAGCTGAATGTCATGGTTTAACCCCAGTGGGCAACCAAGCACCACACGCCGCTCACTTTACCCTCCCCCCCCCCCCCCGCGCGGGG
>NW_008794454.1:187441-187745 GCF_000699145.1 Aptenodytes forsteri | reverse complement strand
AGAATTGGAAGAGCAAAAGTAAGAAAACTCATGGGTTGAGATAAGAACAGTTTAATACTTGAAATATAATAACAATAACAATAATAATGAAAAATTGTAATGAAAAGGAAAACAACAAAAGGGAGAGAGAGAGGAACAAAACCCAGAAAAAACAAGTGATGCAACCACTCACCACCCACCAACTGACACTAAGCCAGTCCCTGAGCAGTGATCACTGTCCCCTGGCCTACTCCCCCCAGCTTATATACTGAGCATGACGTCACATCGTATGGAATATCCCTTTGGCCAGTTTGGCAGCTGTCCT
>NW_008794454.1:180494-187311 GCF_000699145.1 Aptenodytes forsteri | reverse complement strand
TCCCTTTGGCCAGTTTGGGTCAGCTGTCCTGGCTATACTCCCTCCCAGCTTTTTGTGCACCTCCTCGCTGGCAGGGCATGAGAAGCTGAAAAGTCCTTGACTTTTCAGTCATAAACACTATTCAGCAACAACTAAAACATCAGCGTGTTATCACATTCTTCTCATGCTAAATCCAAAACACAGCACTGTACCAGCTACTAGGAAGAAAATTAACTCTATCCCAGCTGAAACCAGGACACTGAGATTAAAATAAATTTATCATGGTAAAACTGTTTACTCTTTTCAGATCATTATGCTTTTGTCTGATAAAGATACGTCAACAGCAACATTTTCTAAACTACAGTCTCATGAAAGAAAGAATAAGGCTGGTAGCTTTGGAAATGTTAAAATGATTAATTTGTGTGAGAGATTCTGTGTATCTGTGTGCAAAAGGACTCATAACTGAGTAGCTGGAGATACTGGGATGACGGTTGCTATTGCAGCTGTTAATGGTATTAGAGAGATTGAGATGGATGTGCACAAGAAATGTTAGAATATGATTTTTCATTTAGGATTTAAATATATGCATATGATAATTCTGCTTCTGCTTTAATAAATGGATTTTTTCCTCAAAGAAAACTTTTCTAAGTCATTTAGGGGCTGCAGATTTTTGTTTGTTGATGGATGTGCACAAGAAATGTTAGAATATGATTTTTCATTTAGGATTTAAATATATGCATATGATAATTCTGCTTCTGCTTTAATAAATGGATTTTTTCCTCAAAGAAAACTTTTCTAAGTCATTTAGGGGCTGCAGATTTTTGTTTGTTTGTTTTTAATTAATTGAATTCACATGCAAGACAATTCTACATAGTCAGAAATCAAAAGGTATTTGATTGTGAATCCAGTCCTTGCTTAGTAGTAGAAAAAGAATACTATTTTGTTTAAGTCCTAATGCTATCCATAAGGAATTTATTAAACAAACAAAAAAATCCCTCCAGGAATACTAGACACTGAGTTTATATTCAGTGCAAACAACAGGATTCTCTCTGGTATATCAAGCACAAATGGGATGGGATGAAGATGAAGGAGTATTGAAATAGTAAACCTTGCTAGATAGTAAGAAAATACCCACAGGTATGATTTCCTTACAGTTGCCTGTCAAAATACCATGATATTTGAAACTAAAATATAAGTGTCCTCAGTTATGAAACTATATTGAAAGGAACCCTGGAGATTTTCAGTGACTTTAATGATATGACCAAACTAAAACCAGCCTGTAGAACCACAAATAAAATTGCCCATGCTGCCAATTTAATGTGAGGTAATCAACACAGACGCTGAGATGTCAAAAAAATGTGGGGAACTTATCTGTCTCCTAAATTGGAACCATCACAGTGGAACTCAATATGGCAATATTCCAGAACTAGGACCAGCTTCCTCCTATGCTTCAGAGCAGATTGATTTTTCTCCCCCCTCTCCATCACACACTTCATAGTAACGAAGTTCTAACATTTTGCTTTCCAATATGTACTGACCTTGCCACAGACATGACACCATATTTAATGTTTTAAATGTAGTTTAAAATGTACAGCTCAGAAAGATTAGATTTACAGGAAGAAACATAGGGAAAACTATCACAGCTTTATCCATGAAGAGGACTTCAGAAAAAACTTTTCTGAAGCATGTGGCTGCATACCTAACACAAGCATCTTCTAAAGGAGAAAAATAAATGAAGGAGAAGTTTTCTCTAATTCTCCAAAAAAAAAAAAAAGGAGAAAAGAAAAAAAGAAAATATATTATTCTGTTTACTGAAAGGATGATAGTACTGTTATAGCAGAGCATGCTCTTAGAGGTACCCCGAGCTGTTCACGAATCTGCTTCCTTGGCATAACCAAACTCTCTCAGGCACTGCTAAATTTTCTTTTTAATTCAAGAAAAAAAATATTCTTCAAGACCTTTTATATCTTTCTCCACTAAATCTAAATCTCATTTGATAAAAACTTTAAATGATTCACCATCTGGTATTTAACAAAAAATCATCACTCAAAAGCCAGTTAGTGATGTCTATACAAATCCAGTATTATCCACTCTCCTAATTTTTGTCCCTGGAATACCTGATTTCCTTAAGTGTTTTAAATAATAACAATGTTAATAGAACTGGACTGAAAATTAAGATATCTTGGTACCAATAAATTATTTTTAATAGATACAATGAAACAGTTTGGTTGATTCCCCCACCCCCACAACAGAAGGTTAGAGTAATTTCCATTATTACATTTCCATTAAAAATTTGCAAAGAGAGGGACAGCTTTTAACCATTAAAACTCCTCCAACAGTGACAAGTAATTCAGTGGCTACCTTGGCAACCTCACTGGGCCCTCTTATTAATTTGAACTGCATGCTTTCTTGGCAAAGGAAACATTGCTACTGATTTCTAGAATTTCTAAAAAAAACCCCTCTTCATGGACCCTAAACCTGGGAATTCACTAGTACAATCTGGTATCAAGCACACAGTGTGCAAATGTACAATGTGTGAAGCATTGGAGAATCAGTGTCAGGTGTCCTGAGTTGAAGGGACTTCAGATCAACCATCCAGTGTGTGCCAACTCTTTCACACTGCAAGATATCTGTCTATTTCTAAAACCGAAAGAATATTTTATATCACTAAGCCTCTTTTCTACCTGATTTGTACAAACAATCAAGGTAATTAGGTGTGCTTTTAGGTGTCTAAATAGTGCCAACTGTACCAACAAATAATTGTATGTTGAAAAAGAAAACATTCACTTCAAAAAATAAAGATCATGTAGTTATGTTGCATAGCCTATATAAAGTAAATATATTTTTTAAAGAATGAATCATGGTTTTTGTACAGTAAAAAGAAAGAACATAGATTTCTACAGAATGCACAAGCATGTGGGGAGGAAAATTCATCATATAAAGTGTATGAGAAAATCCAGGGGGAATTAATGATCTGCTCTATTCAAGAACGTCTAAAAAACAATGCCATCTGGTGTTAAGCAGAATTCTAGCCAAGAGCTGGCAGCAAAATAGGTTTGACAACCTTGACATAAAAACTACTTATTCTCAGTGCCAATAATGCTCTCCCTGCCAGTTCAAAAGCATGTCTTTCCAAGAATGGCATTTAGCCCCTACTGACATCTGAAACACCACACAATCTTTACAGCTCAGAGATTAATGTAAAAACACTTATGCAAAGCACCAAAGAGAAATAACAGGATGATCTGGATAAACACACCAAATACTAGGTCACAGTTCATTGTTCAGAACTATTAAGAACTGACATCTCATCAAATAGTAAAAAAGAAAAAATGGTCAGAGAAGATAAGAGATGAGAAGAGAAGCGAAGAGAAGAGAGGAGAAGATTTCAGTTGGAAGGGTCCTACAATGATCATCTAGTCCAACTGCCTGACCACTTCAGGGCTGACCAAAACTTAAAGCAAATTATTAAGGGCATTGTCCAAATGCTTCTTAAACACTGACAGGCCTGGGGCATTGACCACCTCCCTAGGAAACCTGGTCCAGTGTTCAACCACCCTCTCAGTAAAGAAATGTTTCCTAATGTCCAGTCTAAACCTCCCTTGATGCAGCTTTGAACCATTCCCACGCATCCTATCACTGGATACCAGGGAGAAGAGATCAGCACCTCCCTCTCCGCTTCCCCTCCTCAGGAAGCTGTAGAGAGCAATGAGGCCACCCCTCAGCTTCCTTTTCTCCAAACTAGACAAACCCAGAGTCCTTAGCTGCTCCTCATAGGACATTCCTTCCAGCCATTTCACCAGCTCCACACAGTATTCAAGGTGAGGCCGCACCAATGCTGAATACAGCAGGATAATCACCTCTTTTGAGCGGCTGGTTATACTGTGATTGATGCACGCCGGGATTCAGTTTGCCCTCTTGGCTGCCAGGGCACACTGCTGACTCATATTGAGCCTGCTGTCGACCAGCACCCCCAGATCCCTTTCTGCAGGGCGGCTCTCCAGCCACTCCTCTCCCACTTTATACTTGTGCCTGGCATTCCTCCATCCTAGGTGCAGAATCCGGCATTTGGACTTCTTAAAATTCATCCCATTAATCATTGCCCAAAAGTCACTTCTCTAGCTGGTAGCTTTGGAATATAGTTTGTTTTACTGATTCCCAAAATTTTGTCAGTCAAAATTCTGTTTTCTCCTTTCTTTTGAAAGGGTCCTAGTTTATCCTTGCTTTCCCTACAGAAATGGAATTTTGTCTCAGTTATACATGCCTTGCCAAATGCGTTTTCCTAGGTTAGTGACTTAGAAGCAGATAAAACTGAGACCAGCTTCTTTCACAGTGTTAATTGTCTTCACTATTTAAAGCCAAAAATGTAGTCTGCTCAGTTTTCAGGTACTGTTTAACTGATTTCAGACAGGTATAACCACATGAATCAGTTCTCTTTTTTTGCTTCCAAGGCAAAGCTAAGACAAAAACATGACCTTAATTTATCTGTTATCAAGTCTTAAAGCTTCTGTGGCTGGCTAAAGCTGATAGATATAGCTTCTCTTCCTTTAAGTGCAAGAACTCTGTTTCAGTAAGTGGCACTGAAGAATGGCTGTGCCATCTATACTCATAATACAGAAGTGATTTAAGAAGAAAGAATAAGATTTCAGGGAGACAGCAATGATCACCTTCTGATTTAAGAAATCTCTATGTTAATCTAAAAAGAAGCCACTTTTGGTTTTTAAAATTCTCAGTTATAACAACATAAAGGGTTAAAACTTTTTAGAAGAAACATATGACAATTCTCAAGCAATGGTTGTCCATCTCTGAAAGGTTAAAACAATTATATAGGACTCATTTTTCTGATCATACAGTGTGTTACTGGAGGTGCTATGATATAAAATACACAGCATTAGTGTATGCAAAATTTTATCATGTAACTTGTAGTAGCCACAGGCATTGCCAGATGGATTCTTGATGCTCAGTTATTTTTCTTTCATTGTTACTAAAAATTTACACCAATTTCCTAGTGAGAAATCTAAACAAAATATGTTGTATATTCAGAGGAAAAAGAAGTATGGCATTTGAATTTTGACCTGTATAGAATATCTGTGTCCTAAGAATAAGTACTTGCTTTAAATGGACACACGTAGTGTAAAGTAGTGACCCATTGTCAATAAATATAAAAATCCTGTTTTAAAATTTGAGTATAATTAAATGGTAACTATATTTGCATCATATTCCAAATGACCCTATATAATGTAAATTGTCCCCCTGCTCTTTCACATTTTCTGGTTCTAGACTTTTTTAGAAGTGCAGCAGCATTAGCTCTTTCAGAAGAAAAGTAGGAAAGAATAAGAGAAGAGCAGTGTGGCTATGCTTAACTATATTACAAAAGAGTAGGAATAAACACCTCTATCATCTACATATATAGCTGTAAACAGCTTCTGCTCATATGTATTTGATAATTCATAAAACTGTAAAACAGTTCAGGCAAAAATATGCAAAGCTTTAAAAAGGAGTCAGAAATAAAAAATAAAGAGAAGAAAACATCTGAACTCATCTGTGACCTTTGATCGGACTTACAGACCTGAACTGAACTGCAAATATGACCGTAGCTTATTAAAATTTCACTTTGGCTTCTTTAATATCACTGAATCAGCAAACTAAGAGTATTAAGTCCTACAGAGGACATAAGACATATTTTAAAATGTATTAAAAAATTGATGTGTGTAATTATTTATATTCCACAGATGATATACTTAGTTAGGTGTCAATGAATATGATTTTTCAGTTACTTCTGTCAAACACACATGTGAAGAAGCCAATAACAATGTGCTGTTAATGCTTCCACTCAGAAGATTACGGTTCCTGGTTTTCTATGATTTCATGCAGTACTGGGGAAAAGAGATGATAAAAAAAAGAAGAATTGATAAAAAATGCTTAATTCGAATGAACACTCAATTTCCAAGCAGCAATTAAGATAAAGCATCAGCAAAGCATATAGAGTTGATGGAACCTATTGACATTTTGTAACTATATATTCATATAGCACATTGTTTCAATATTTCATGTTAGTTCATAATGAACGTCATCTGGTTCCCATTAAATTATTGATATTATGATTTTAATGAGAATTTGATCTTAATTAATGCCTGCAAGTAAAATCCAAATGCCATTGACATTTTCCCCCCAAATTAGGCCTTTTGGTATTGCTTAACAGTATCACTAGTAAAGCAAAAATCATAAAGTTCAACCCTGCTTTACAGCTTCCTGGAAAAAAATCAAAATGTAAATTAAATATGTCTACATAAATATTACAGATTCTTAGACATTTCATGAGTCTGTTCTACTTTATGGATTGGGCTCTCCAACCAGGCCATCTTCTACATGTTAAAATCACAGAACACCTTTGATACAATATATCCCTTCCAAAAAGAGCCATGAAACTAAATAAAGGTATTTCATCCAGGTTAATTACCCTAAAGAATGGGTGAGATGTGAAACATATTATCAAAGTGTGGCAGACTTCGCCAATCTCTACCCCACCCCCCCCTCCATCAGCATATTTTTGAATGTATTTATTAATTTCCATCCAGAAATGTCTCAGTGATGTTTCCCAGATACTTTCAGGACCTTCAGCCTCTAAGAAATGAATTCCATGCTACTCAGTTTAGTGATATATATGAAAAAATAAAATGGTTTGGGACAATTACAGCAATTATTCAGTATCTGCAAAGCCTTCCTTTCAGCAGAAGCTAAACAACCTCAATTTATTATAGAAACATAGAATAGAATAGTTTGGGTTGGAAGGAACCTCTAAAGGTCATCTAGTCCAACCCCCCTGCCGTGGGCAGGG
>NW_008794454.1:171709-179837 GCF_000699145.1 Aptenodytes forsteri | reverse complement strand
GTCGACCGCACCACTCAGCTTGGTGTCACCTGCAAACTTGCTGAGGGCGCACTCGATCCCACTGTCTGTGTCATTGATGAAGATATTAAACAGTACCAGTCCCAATACAGACCGCTATTATTTTCTTTGAAAAAAATTAATTTATTAAATTTATTAATTTAGTTGAAGATGTCCCTGCCCATGGCAGGGCAGCTGGACTAGATGACCTTTAAAGGTCCCTTCCAACCCAAACTATTCTGTGATTTTATGATTCTATATTTATAAAAAGATGCAATTTGTGTAGAAAAACACGTGTATGGGAATTGGCATTTTCATGTACATTTAAATAAGAAAGATGTAAAATACTAGCATTAGTATAAAAGAACAAATATGTTCAGAGCAATAGTGTGGATAATTTATGAGTAGCTTATTCTAGCTCTGTTAGAATAATACCTGATAATACAGTGTTTTAGAATGATTGAAAAAAATTCTGTGTGTAAATGTCTAAAAGTGTTAAGTTTTACAGTTGCTGTAACTCTCAAATACTTGTTTTATCCCAAACATGGCATTGTGAATAATATTTATGAAAAACAAGACTGCCCGAGTCTTCTGGTGATAAAGATGAACAAACATATTCACTACAAAATTTTGAATTTTGAGGTCCTTTTTATTTCCACAAGCCAGATGAAATTGCTGTCATTTTACTTAGTCAGCAATGAGTTACATGAAGAGATTCTCAAAAAAAAGAGATGGCACTCATGCTTAAGAGGAAGATGTGATATCTTATGCTATTGATGAAAAGAACTTCATTCACAAAATCTTGTCTATAATAAACAATTCATATAGTTAGAGTATGCTCACCAATACTCAGTACTGAAATAAAAGGTAAAGAAAAAATAGAAATAGGAAAAAAATATTTAAGAATTAAATTTGCTTCTGGAGAAAAAAAATCGTATTTACCACATGGAAGACCTAGTCAAAGTGCAAAAGAAACCTCCCTAAATTGTGGGATGTTCAAAATCTTAGAAACTCTTTTTAGCCTGTTTGTTTGGAGTGTGTTCAGGGACAAGGAGAGGTGAAAAGGGTGGGGGGAAGAAAAAGGAAAAAAATAGTCTCAGACTTGTCTTTTTTACTTTTATGAAATAATCCTCTATTCACAGTCAACATTTTTAACTTCTGCTAGGGATACAGCAAAATTACAAGATTATATCATAAAACAGTTTAGGGTTAATCCTGCATGTACTTTGGGCCATTAAACCCAGCACTATTTTAGCCAGAGTTTAGCATGGAGTTTTTCTGAGAACATCACATGGTAAGCAGCAGTAATTTTCATTCAATATCTGACATCAAACCAAGTGGTTTCATTCTGAAATGCAAATAATTAAAATAAATAAACCTGAAAATTATTGTGACCATATAAAAGTTTGGTAATGGAGAAGGGAAAATAATTGGCAAAGTGAGATGAATACATTTCAGTGTTTGAATGTACAATAACTCTGAAAACAGACAAAATAGCAATTTAACCTTCCAAACCAAAGGCTCTCCTTGGTAGCTGAAGGAGGCACATCATACCTTCTTTGAGAAAATCTATGAGAAATAATTAAAAATGTTTCCTCTCTGTTGCTTAGAATAATTTTTATATATTCAGTAGTAAATCTTCATGTGTCACAGCTAAGCTGTGAGAAACTCATTAGTATTGAAAGAAATAACCATAGAAGGAAGTTATATACAGCCTTCATCACAGAGAGGCTGCCCACCTAACAGTTCCAACCTAATCTTCACCTGCTCCATTTACTAAAAGGCACTGTACAAAATGCCTCATAAAATATAATAAAACACAGATTGAGTTTCTCACCAATATATAATAGACATAATTATCACTTGCTTGGTTGAGATTTTTTTTCCTAATTAAAGCTCCACAGTGTTTATTCCCCAATTTCACTTCCCCCCCCCCTTTGTTTGAATGCAATCTTCAATTGCATTTACTCAAATGAAGATTCACTTTTTCAAGAATTGTTAATATATTTACTGACTTTTTACAGCTGTAACCTTGAAGTTGAAGATTTTTGTTATGAAACTCAGAGTAAAGCCAGTTTTGATTGGCTTTATATTTTCCTTATGAAACCCTTTTTTTCAACTAATAACTATTATTAATTTATTAAACCATCATTGATTTTCTGGAAATGATGAAATGTATGTTTATTTGAAATATCAAAGCAAGTTATCTGCATTAAACAGCTGGTATAACAAACCAGTAATGAAAACAGAATTTGTTGAGGGATTTTATATATAATATTGATTTCTACATGAAGGAGAGCACAACTCTATGGTTTATAAAATACCATGGTAAAGGATCATTCATTAGTATATTTTCTGAGCAATAAATTCAAAGTTTAGTGAAGGGAAAAAATGTACAATGTAAATGCCATGTTTGCAAGACATTATTAAGAAAAGGAACAATGACTCACTTCAGTTTACTATAAGAAACTGACCTGCAGTTTATTAAATTCAGGGTATTGTAGGTTTATGCATTAAGCATGGAAGTGCAGAAATGCCATATTAATATAATGTTTTCAATAAAAATAACTACACCAAGTAGAGTCTTCCCACTCTCTCCATATGTAGCACAAAATTAACATTTGAAGTCTTTAGGATATGTACATTTAGAATCATAGAATCATAGAATCATTAAGGTTGGAAAAGACCTCTAAGATCATTGAGTCAAACCAAAACCACCATGCCCACTAAACCATGTCCCTAAGCACCTCATCTAAACGTCTTTTAAATACTTCGAGGGATGATGACTCAACCACCTCCCTGGGCAGCCTGTTCCAATGTTTAACCACTCTTTCAGTAAAGAAATTTTTCCTCACGTCCAATCTAAACCTCCTCTGGCACAACTTGAGGCCATATCCTCTCATGTTTGATTTGTGTAAATCAAGTTGTTACTTATGTATTCTGCTCCTTCAAACCAGGTGTTAGTAGGACAAAGAAGAAACTCCTACCAAAGCTGACAAGCTGCAGTTAACCAAAGATGTAGAAAAAAGAGGTAGGTGTGATGGGCTTGTATACAGACAAAAAAAACCCAAACATACTTTAGAAAAAGGAAAAATCCAAAGTCTTCAAAACTTTATATAAAACCACATCTATGTGCTTTGTATTTGTTTCATTTTAAAAACTTCACCAGATTTACAGGTGGAAATGCTAGTTCTGTTGCAAAATTTCATGTTATGTGAACTGCTATAAGCAGAAACTTGTACTGTACCTTTGGTATGCAATCAACATTTCTTCAGCCAATGTTACAAAGCCTGGAGCTGCAGGAAATCTACATTTCATTGAGGCCCAACCTCTTAGATATCTGTTTGTTTGATTTGTAATTCTCATGGTCTGGTGTTTTGTGGTAGGAGACACAAATGGCTTCAACAGAATGAAATTTAAAACCTTACTTGAAAAAGTAGATGAATTGTTAGTCCTAGTTTTGACCATGCCTGGGGGCAAGCTGCAGATAAAGTTCTGTTTAAACAGGAAATCTTCACCCATAGTTTCCCCTAAACCTTTGCAAAATATTTCATATTTGAAACAGTGCTCTTTGCTTATCCAAACCACAAAGAACTCACTGAGTGTTTCATGTTATAACATACTACAGGAATTACTGTCTTACAAGAATTGGAAATCTGATGGGACTTATTTAAAATGAATTTTTTATGCAATTAACCAAGAAAAGCTTTAACACAAACACCTTGATATTTGAAGATGACATATCAATGGACTAGAGAAATTTCAGTAAAAGTTTGTATTTTTGTATGTCTCATGTTCATAAAAAGTAATTTTAAGCAGTTAAACTTTATTTTTGTCTCAAATTGCAATTTGTTGGCAAAACTAATTGTACAGCAATATTTCTCAAGAGTCTGCAAGAACCTTTTATCATTATATGTCAGAGTACTCTGAATACTCTAAAGAAGCCATTAGGTCTATTACCCTCATTTTTACATAAGGGTAAATTAAGTAGAGAAATTAAAATAGCAACCAATTAAAAAAATTAGGTCTACCTTTTCACATCTCATGTTCTGGGGTATCATTCTCATAGCTGCTGAGCACTTGTTATTTCAGTGTAACTGCGGGTGCTTCTCACACCCGAAAGATCTGACTAATGGACTGAGCCAAAGCACATTTAAAATCAATATCTGTCAGTTCTGGTGGCTGATATCATAAGAAGCCTGGAGCTCTTTACCACCAGTTAGAATTCACAGCTCTAAGCTGGATGTTTAGGAACCTTCCTAGAGCTCATGGAAGCCAGGTTTGAGCAAGTACCACCTAATGGAAGCAAAGAAAATGAGATGAGAAGTGTAACTGGTGTCTTGCTTGCTTTTCTCAAACTATGAGGCAAATAATTTTAGACAGAAGTTCTTCCCTAGAATTAGACTCCTAAGTCCTCCCACCAACCCCTGGGAACCATCACAGTATTTGAAAACAAGGGGTGTAATAGTGCCAACTGCTTCTAACATTCTCCTTTTCACATACAGACGCTTAAAGTGTTCTTTCCATGCTGTCTCCCACTGTCTAATTAACACTATCCATCCAAAGAAAGATTTTAGATGGAGGAAAAGGAAAGTTCTTCTATGTTTTACAACTTTCTTCCTCGGTTTCATTTAATTTTCTCTCTTCTGTAATAGTTATACTTTGTGAGAGCAGAAGGACTTGAAATGGTTTTCTGTAATCTATTGTTCATACACCACTGCATAACTGAACGGTTTATCTATAATGGATATAGTGAGTGTAGCCACATCCCAGACATTTTTGGGGCTTCAGATAATTTTCTTTCTGGAGGTTTTGAAGTCTTTGTGGACAAAGCAATATAGACTTTTCACTATGTAACCATATCTTTTATAAACTATGGAGAAGGAAAGCCATTTCCTTCAATAGCAATGGAAGAAATCATAACATTCATTAACTCCTTCACATGGTTTCTTCAATGAAAGAGAGATATTTCTCAAAAGTTAAAAGGGTGCTATCATAGTATACTTGATATACTTGTGACGCCAACTGCAGGCTACATGGGGATATGAAGTTTCTAAGTATTGTGAGAAACTGGTACGACAACAGATACTAAACTCATGAACTTTAAGCATATTAATACAGGAGAAATGGTCACTCCTGATGAGTGAAAAAGGTACAAATACAGCTGTCATGGAGACCTTAACCAGGGTGGTGGATGAACCAACTTTTTTACTTTAAGCAGATAAAAAAAATTCAGGACCAAGACCTGAAACAACTCCCTTAGGCTGAGAATAGATCTAGAACCTAGCCCATGCAGTTTGTCTCTTAATATGAGGAGGAAAACGCATGCTGTAGTAAAACACCTTCACAAATAAAAATTACCCAGCATTCAACTTGTCAAAAAAGTCAAACTGTCTTTACTCATGGTTCTACTAGAAAGGAAGGATGCAAGGGAATTCTGAAATTACAGAGGGTCCTGAAATGACCTTGTTTTGTCCACCTATGAGAAGCAGATCCATGAGAGATTCCTATTCAACCTCATCTTTCAGGTCTAGTAGACAATAAATCCAGCTTTTTGCTGGATGCATAGTTAAGTAACTTCACCCCGGGAGTCCCTCCAGACCTTAAGAACCATATCAGCTGTTCCTAGGCACTAGTTATCTGCTAGCTGTAATAACCAAAATCAGTTACCTGTTCAGCATTGCCACAAGATGGGCAATGGACAGATGAATGTATTAACTGATACATCAGCCTTCTCATAAAGGACATGGGATCTCACATGCAGTTGTCAATAGACATTGTGCGGGATGTTGTCAGTCAGCCTTTGCACATGCTGTCACCTAGTATGAAAAAGTTTTGATAGACTCTGAGCCATGGGGTAAGCCTGCTCTGATGCAGACACGCCCTTCTGCCAGCGAGTCCCCACATTCTCAGGTTACTAGAAGGTGCACCTCCCAAGGATCTAAGGAAGCTCCTGTCACTATTTATCCAAAAGTGATAAAAATTTGTATGTTTGGCTTTGCAAGTAAAAGCGACAATTAGTAATCCTAAAAACATTAGTTTTATACTTCAAAGAAGTAGATAGTACAAAAACTGAAAAGATACCTATGTGTCCAAGTTGTAAGGAAATGTGTTTGTAATATGTGATCAGAGGTTTAAAATTACAAGTATCTGTGCTGGTTTTGGCTGGGATAGAGTTAATTTTCTTCATAGTAGCTGGTACAGTGCTGTGTTTTGGATTTGTGCTGGAAACAGTGTTGATAACACAGGGATGTTTTAGTTATTGCTGAGCAGTGCTTACACAGAGTCAAGGCCTTTTCTGCCTCTCACACCACCCCAGGAGTGAGGAGGCTGGGGGTACACAAGAATATGGGAGGACATACAGCTGGGACAGCTGACCCCAAAAGATCAAAGGGATTTTCCGTACCATATGATGTCATGCTCAGCATATAAAGCTAGGGGAAAAAGGAAGGGGGGGACGTTTGGAGTGATGGCATTTTGTCTTCCCAAGTAACCGTTACACGTGATGGAGCCCTGCTTTCCTGGAGATGGCTGAACACCTGCCTGCCGATGGGAAGGAGTGAATGAATTCCTTGGTTTGCTTGGCTTGCGTGCATGGCTTTTGCTTTTCCTATTAAACAGTCTTTATCTCAACCCACGAGTTTTCTCACTTTTACCCTTCCAATGTCTCCCCCATCTCACCGGGAGGGAGTGAGGGGGCAGCTGGGTAGTGCTTAGTTGCCGGCTGGGGTTAAACCACAACAGTGTTTGACACCCAGTGTGGGGCTCAAAGGGTTCAAAATAGCAACAGGTTTGATTGGAATGTGCTAGATTGAATTTATAGCTGTTAATGTTTAGCTATTAATCAGCAGTCTCCTGTGCTTGCCATGGGGCTTGCTTGCCTTACTGTATATTGGAGTCTAGTGCTCTTTAGCAGCTGCTTTTTGCTTTTGCTGCTTGCTATGGTGCTGTACTGCTTGTCTTCTTAGTCTGCTGTGCCTGGGAACATTTTGACAACAGCAATGGCGATGTGCCTGGTCTGGCAGATGGCCAGGGCATCGCTGCTGGTGCTGTGCTGCTGTACTGGACAGGCTGGAACTCCAGTGTGAACTCGAGTCGAAGGGACTGTGACCTGTGGATGAGTCCATGTGGGAGAAGGACACCCCGAAGTGTCTGTGGCCATGAATAAGTCCGCACCAAAGACGGTATATCTCAAAGTGTCTGTGGCCATGGTTATGTCTGTGCCACAGCAGATATACCTCTGAAGGGATTGTGGCCAAGGATAAGTCCACACTGGAAAAGGTACACCTCAAAGCATCTGTGGCTGTGGATAAGTCCATGCTGCAGCAGGTACACCTTAAAGCATCAGTGGCTGTGCATAAGGTCATGCTGGAGCACCTCAAAGTGTGTGGCCATAGGTAAGCCCACAACAGAGCAGGTACACTCCTGGAGGAACTGCAGCCATGGGTAAGGCCATGTTGGAGCAGGTTTACTTCTGAAGGGACTGTGGCTGTGGGTAAGGCCACGCTGGAGCAGGTGTATCGCTGAAGGCATTATGGCTCATGGAGAAGGCCACACTGGAACCTCAAAGCGACTGTGGCACTGGATAAGTCTATGCCACAGCAGGTAATACCCCTGAAGAGACTGTGTCTCATAGTTAATGCTCCCCTTGGAGCAGGTACATCCCTAAGGGACTGCAGTCTGCGGAAGGCCAAGCCAGAGCAGGGGCAAGGGAAAGAGTTCATTGCAACTATGTTAAACCCTACGGTCTGGTCCAAAGGAACCAGAGGCGGAGACCATAATGGAAATACCTTTAAATTGTTGTAACCCATGATTTGAATTGCATGTTACAGGAATTACTATAGCAGGAACCACCTGAACCAATGGAGAAAGTCTTTCAAGAAGCAATGTAAGTGCCACAGTGACCCGACCTGAGCTGGCTTTGGTGCCCAATAACTCCACGCAACGTACCACCTCTCCTGTGCTGAGTGACCACCATAACAGATGGACCCCAAAGTCATGGACTAAATGAACTCAATAGACATTTGTGGACACTTATGGATATTTTATGGACATTTCACAAAGGTGGTCCATAGACTAGAGGAATGATATCTGTGTATATATCAAAGGGATGGGAAGGGAGGTGGTGGTT
>NW_008794454.1:169450-171350 GCF_000699145.1 Aptenodytes forsteri | reverse complement strand
CTGACCAAAGGGATATTCCATACCATATGATGTCATGCTTAGCATATAAAGCTGGGGGAAGAAGAAGGGGGGACGTTCGGAGTGATGGCGTTTTGTCTTCCCAAGTAACCATTACGTGTGATGGAGCCCTGTTTTCCTGGAGATGGCTGAACACCTGCCTGCCGACGGGAAGGAATAAATGAATTCCTTGTTTTGCTTTGCTTGCGTGTGTGCCTTTTGCTTTACTTATTAAACTGTCTTTATCTCAACCCATGAGTTTTCTCACTTTTACTCTTCCAATTCTCTCCCCCATCCCACCGGAGGGGAGTCAGCGAGTGGCTGTGTGGTGCTTAGTTGCTGGCTGGGGTTAAACCACGACAGTATCAAAAAGACTAGACAATTTGACAAACTTAATATAGAATATGATTTTTATGGGCTGAAAAATATAGAAATTATTAGTGATCATTAAAATGTAAAATACATAAATTAATCATACTGGAAAAAGAAATCCAACATCCAGCAGAATTCACTAGAGATTAAAAGTTCATCTTCTGTATTAGGGTAGTATAAAATAATTTATTAAGAAAGAAGCCAGACAAGACCTTTCTTGCCTATTCACCCTATTGTTCATATAATGCAAGATAACATTTTTGTTCTGAAGTTTAACCCCTTTGACATTTAAAAAAGACATTCAAATGTGGGGAAGTACCCTTTGTTTTTAATAATTTCCAAGCTAGAAATAAAGATAGATATCAGTGACTATAAAAAGTTACTGTGGATATACGTTGCTGAAAAAAGAAAAAGCAAATCCTGATAAATTTGACTCAAATTAGTGGCCTTCAGCAACAAGGAAAATAATTTTGCTAGTGTCTCACTGCACCATCACTGATGGATGCTAAATATCATGGGCAGTCCTCTCAGAATCCCATCCTATTTTTTCCTATTTCAGCAGAGGAAGGAATAGAGATCTGCAAAAGGTATATACATTGGCCATAAACTATGAAACTATCATACGGGGAGAAGCATGGACAAACCTTCTCTTTGTCCTACCTCTCTTCCTCATTTTTTATTGTAGAGAAGGCAAGCAGTTTGTATGAAAAGGTCTATATTTTGGGACTCTCTTTGAAATTCTGCAGTTCAAGCCATAATTTAAACCCTGAAAACGAGGAATACTACACACTTGAAAAGAACTTTTAGCCCTACAATTTTTAGTATATTTTCAAATATTGAACAAACCCTGGGAGCAAGGTATTCTCATTAAAGTGTGACCAATGGTTCCATCTTTTCATCATTCTTTTAACCTATAGGTTTAATCAATTGAAGTTTAGGAATGAACTCATCTGCCAAAGGCCCATCCTTCCAATACATACGATGCTTCTTGAATGAGTACTAACACAACTACTCTTAAAAACAGTACACTAAGCTGTAGGTCATAACTTTGCCTTAAAAATAGAGTGAAACTTCCCTAATAAACATCTTGGTTCTCAGGCATTTTGACTTAAGTGTCAGGATAGTGAGAATAGAGGTAGGATTAAAACTGTACACTACTGTTTTACTGTAGTGAAACAACTTATTAATGAAATAGTAATAGGACAATTAGAGGACAACGCTTTTCTTTTATAGAACATTTAAGACAAATATATTTTTGCAAGGTAGTGAAGCAAAGCTAGTGTAATATATACCATGTTCATACCAGCCAAGAAGTACTTTCCTATTAATATATAATTATGAATGTTTTATTTACACAGTTATTTCCATACACAGGCTGTTTTATACTTGCACTATGAGTAGATGAGAAACATTTCATAAGGGCCCTCTCCAGAACGAAACGGGAGACCTGGTTACCCGGGACACAGAGAAGGCGGAGGTACTCAATGACTTTTTTGCCTCAGTCTTCACCAGCAAGTGCTCAAGCCACACC
>NW_008794454.1:141519-168133 GCF_000699145.1 Aptenodytes forsteri | reverse complement strand
AAACACTGGCACAGGTTGCCCAGAGAGGTGGTGGATGCCCCATCCCTGGAAACATTGAATGTCAGGTTGGCCGGGGCTCTGAGCAACCTGATCTAGTTGAAGATGTCCCTGCCCACGGCAGGGGGGTTGGACTAGATGACCTTTAGAGGTCCCTTCCAACCCAAACTATTCTATGGTTCTATGATTTATGTTCAGATAGAAGCTGCATAATTTAGAATATGTATTCTACACACACTGAAAAAAGTTGAAATGACAGTCTTTTTATATTTTTTAGGTGCTTTAGAAAGTTTTCATTCACGGACTCCAAGGGTCTGCGATTCAAATTTACATGAAGCCACTTACAAGAATAACATATTTTGTAACTTCTAACATGTTGTATCACTGTGACAATGTGGAAAACATTAAGCAGATTACACAAAGTGGAATGGGAAAGCTAATCAGAGGCAAGAATGAAAACAGCCACCCTTTAGGAGAATAACATCAGCATCTTCTAATGAGATTTCTAATGCGTGTATAGATAAATTACCTTTTTTAAGACCAAGTTAGGCAGAACCTGAATGGTTACATGGTGCTTTGTTGGGTTTTTTTGAGTGTTTCTCCTGTACCCCACCCCCTCAATCAGAACAAAATCCTGGCATTATTTTCTCTCAGGATCCTAAAAAAAATTCCCATATGCAAGCCGTCTGTTAAGCCACTACTCCTGTGAGAGGAAGATATCTATCTTTAGGTTCTACTGATAATTCCCCAGGTTTCTTTCAGTGGACCACAGTACAACTTTTCTCCAATCTGAAGCTGTAAACTTTCTGGTTTGTGTTTAACCTGTAAGAAGACAGAACTTACACAGGCCAAAGAGATAGAACAGTGTACGTGTACACTTCATTTCTTACCAATAAAGCACATGAATATACTACTCATCAGAGAAAGGCAGTCACTGTGCGTATAAAATCCCTCAATCTAACTCTCATTTCTCTTTAAGATCTGTATGTTCTGATGACTCCTGTGGGACACAGCTTAAAGTTTGTCTTCTCTGTCCTTTATTAGCCATACCACTAAGCTGTTACAAAAGCCTATTCCCATTCTTCCTCTGTTCAACTCTCCTCATGTTGAAATCCAGCTACTGAGGGTGTTCTCCTGCCCTTTTTAACTTCCATCTTCCTTTGTCAGGTACCTCTTGCATCAGTCCTAACAGCTGATCACAAACTTCTGCTACTTAGCTCTATAGCTAAAATGCTTCTTTTAATAAGCTACTTGTTTTTTGAATGTTTGTGTTTTACAAAGGAAAACTTTTAGTTAATGCTCACTATTCAGCAGCTCTATAAATTTTTATTCACCTTAAAGATATTAATGGTAGGCAAAGACCATTTATTCTCAAATTTTAGTTTGATATAGTCATACATAGAGTTCAAAATATCAATCAGAACCTCAAGATTTTATGAACAAATCAATTTCTTATATAATCACATTCTGAATTTTTTTTTTTTTTTTCAGTTAAGGAGAGTATCTTTTTCAGTTTAAGAAAGTTTAAAACAGAAGAAAAAAGTAATAATGAAGACAATGAAGGGCTCAGTCTAGTCTTGTACATCATTGATATTCCTTTTTTTCCATTCATTGAAAAAAAGATAGAAGGTGAAGGAAAAGAAGACAGGAAAATTAATGGGGAAATAAATATTTTCTAAAAGTTTTTAGCTTTCAAAATAAAGGAAATAAAACAATGTTTCAAAACAAAATATACATTTTATTTAAAATCCAACTGAAAACCAGTATAAAACCAGTTTCATTTTGGTGAAGATACCGTTTTCTGTGGAAAACATTGGTTAGTAGGGTTTTTTTTATAAATTCTAAAAAAAATAAACATTCTGATAGAAAAAAACTTTACCTGTCACTAATATTTTACCACCTCCTTTTTAGAATTTATTATCTATTTATATCTAGAAAATATACCTACAAATGAACAGAAGAAGCTTCATAATTCCAGCATGTCAGCTTTTCTTTATATCATTGCCATTTATTTGCATAAAATTTTCAATTCACTTCCCAGTTATTTATAAAGAAAGAGAAAAAAATTAATTGCTCACCAGACCAGCAAGTGCAAACTTCATGTTCCACAGACTTGGCAGAAGGATCTGTTTATATGTACAGAAGACACACACACAGACACACTCAGAAGTCCTGAAATAGTTGGTAAGGTAGTTCTCCAAAGGCATTTTCATTTTCATGTCGTTACAGCTCTAAGTATTTTCACTTTCCACTTTCTTGATGACGTTGTTTTGTAAATCCTGGATGTATTCCAGCTTTCTTTGCAAATGCATTGCATTCTCTTAAGAGTATGTTTATAAAGTAAAATTACATAAGGGAAGATTTAAAGCCTAAAAATTCAGGTCAAGTTATAGAGCTTTCCCTCTTTCTCCTTCCCTTCCATGTTTACTAAAGCAAAAGAGACTTTTTATATTGCTTTTTTATTTTGTCACTGCTAATATAAGAGAAAAATTTTTTTCCAAAAGAGAAATATTATCCTTTGTGGGTATTAACCCCACTGTGCAAGTAACCGCTATATAATTCCTCTTGGCTATGCCAACAGCTTAGAAAATCACAGCTTCTGCAGATGTATGTATTTGCTTAATGTTAACCTAAGTTATTGCAGAATCTGAATCATAGTTTATGACAGAAATATTATCAGATCTTTTAAGTGTTAGACCTCAGCACATGTTTCAGTAAATGAAAGGAAATTGTGTATAATCTGCATATGTATTCATGGATAAGAAAAATGCATCTTAAAAATATAACAACACAACTCAAAGATTCTAAACAGGCTTAAGTTACATAATAATAATTATAATAATTATGATAATTTTACTTATATTCCACATTTCCCATTATACTGTTGGGTATTTTACAAATATTAATTGTATAAAGTTCTTTCATTCTGCAAAATCAATTTATTTGGTATCTGTTCCTTTTCTGGCACATCTTTAATACCAGATAGCTCCTTGGTCAAAAGATTTTATGACCTGTGACAGTTTAGAAATGTGTTAAACTAACAAAAAATAATCTGAACAGCTGGCAGGTTGTGATGTCTGCTGGTTTACACTGTGGGCCATTCTATGTTTTCTTTCTTTCTGTCCACAAAATAAAGCCTTATTGGATACTAAATATCTAAATCATCTCACTTTTCAAACCAATAAAATAAAACTGGCAGAACACATTGTTAAGAGTTCTGGGATTCCAGGTGCTATTCAATTACTTCTAGGAACATTTCTTCCTCATTATCTTTAATTTTACATTAAATGGTAAAGTATATACAGTATATTTAATTCTAATTCTGAAATAGCTATGGAAAATAATGTTTTACTATAAAAACTTTTACAGTAAAAACTTTGGAAAAGATTTTATCCCAGTTGTCAGAGAACAAGGTTTGCATTCATCCCTGTTTTCCACCATGGTCTCATTCCCCCCTTTATCAAACGTACATTCACTTTGCCACACTCCTCTGTGAAGCAACCACTGGCATGTTTCTTACACAGTTTCTTTAGAAGTCTTAAAACACAGATCTCTGTTATTTGAATTAAAGCACAGTGGCTTGGGCTTGTGAGAGTATTTGGACACCTTAACTTTCCTTTAAGCCAACAAATAGAGGACAAAACAGTATTTTATCTGACTCTCTTTCTGCCTCTCCCTACTGCCTGCCACACTACGCAGGAACAGGAAAGATTCATTACATTACAATGCCATAGGCTATATCACTCCTCATTCCTCTACCAGAATGTGGTCCAGATTTAGATCCTCAGCCATGAGCATCCCTCTCTCGGATCTCTTTTGAATCACAACACAAATCTTTATCAGTCAATGGTACTGCTATTCCTATACCACTCCCAATTGCTCCCAAACACAATGCTGTCTCCATCCCCACTCCCTACCTGAAAGTTCACAGTCCCCATCTGGATGCTTACCTAAACCAAGCAGTCCGTGTGTCAGAGCTATGCCTGGCATTTGGCAGGGTTGTCAAGTAATTCTCACAAATTCCTTTTTGGAGTTGTTTTATCTGAATATGGGTAGGTAAAAAAATTCTGCATCTGCTGTCCCACTGGCACACTCTTTTGTCCCAGTTTCACATGGGCTGTGTCCTAAATTACCTGAGATAATTCTTTCATCCATAATTATTTCCTTTCCAAAAGGGGGATAAAGCTTTGGCACACTGTTGCAAGGAAATGCAGACTGAATAAAGAAAGGGGAACTTTCATTTCTTTTAAGGTCAAAAGGAACCATTATGAAGATTTAGCCTGACTCTTTTTAAAACAAAGAAATTCAAATTTACAAAATAATTCACTCATTAAGCTGATAACTTTATCATTCATATTATTACACGGTGACAAAACAAACCAAAAGGTAACTCATTTTGGGAGGCATGATACAAAAAAATTGGTATTTAAAACAGCAGGTGGTCCCTCTCCCAAAAGGCAGTCAGTGAACGTACAAGTCAAACAGAGAGTGGGGGAAGGTTGTCAATGTCTAGGTAGACTGAGTAATGTGTTTGGTAGAAAACATTATGTTACTGTGTTTACTTAAATGGCAATAATCTAACACGAAAGACAAAATAAAAGATAGTATGGCAGGGGAGAGAGGAGAGGAAGAATGGTGGAGACATTATGGAAGAGGAAATAAAAAAAACTGAGACCACCAGCATATGAGCATTGGGCAGGAGTCTAGGCAAAATATCCAGGAGATTGTCTAAACGTTCTTCATTTTGGCAGCTTCCATATTCGTTCCCCCCAGCTGCAGTCCCGGATTGGATCTCCCTGTGTAGACCTCGATGTTTCATTGCAAAGGCCGAGATCCCTAAAGCACTTTATGGAAGAGCTCTTTCCTGAATGCCTGTGTGTGGATGTCGTCCTTGCTGGATATAGCTTTGCCCTATCTCCTTCGGTAACTCCCTCTGTGGTACCTGAACTTGTTTATACCAAGTCTCTGGCTGGTGGAATCTGGCTGGTGGAATCTCAAAAGAAGTGAAAGAGTTGGGAGAAAAAGATAGTCTGAACGTCATGCTTGTTGTCTCTGCTTCTGTTTCTACGGAAGTTAATGCTGCTAATTTCATTGGTTGAGAGGTGATAAATACTGGGCCGTTGTGAGTATATGATTACCCTTTTTAACCATAACTGCATCAATAAGTAGCAGGTTAATTTTACTAGACTCTTTTCCATAAAACTATTTATCAATTATTAATCATTAATTATTCTGCTTCCCTGTAATTTTTCTATTTGCTTCACATGTATCATTTTTATTATATTGTAAAGAAAGACTGCTTGGGAATCAGTAATTAATTTTATCATTTTGTTGTCCAAGTTTTCTGGAATTTTTGTGATATCTCAAGATTCATGAAAACATGCTTAAAGGGTCGGAGGGTTCATAGTCAACTTTTTCAAAAGGCACGGATATTATTTACATGACTTTCAGGATTTAAAATAATAATAATGCCTTAATTTAATGGCTGAAATGCTTCCCAAATAATCCTGAAATAAAGGACTTTGAATTACAAGTTTGACACACTCCATAGCTTATTGAGAAACATTTAATATTTCTTTTTTAATTTTCTGCAAAATGATGGATAATTTTGTCTTTCAGATCTAGTAACAGATTTATATCACTGTGTCCTGGTTTTGGCAGGGATAGGGTTAATTTTCTTCCTAGTAGCTGGTACAGTGCTGAGTTTTGGATTTAGGATGAGAACAAAGTTGATAACCCACTGATGTTTTAGTTGTTGCTAGGTAGTGTTTACACTAGTCAAGGACTTTCCAGCTTCCCATGCTCTGCCGACTGAGAAGGCTGGAGGTGCACAAGAAGCTGGGAGGGGGCACAGCCAAACTGGCCAAAGGGACATTCCATACCATGGGACGTCATGCTCAGTACATAAACTGGGGGAAAGCTGGCTGGGGGGGCCGCTGCTCGGGGACTGGCTGGGCATCGGTCGGCGGGTGGTGAGCAATTGTACTGTGCATCACTTGCTTTGTGTATTATTATTATTATAATTTTATTTCAATTATTAAACTGTTTTTTATCTCAACCCACGAGTTTTTCTCACTTGTGCTCTTCCAATTCTCTCCCCCATCCCACCGGGTGGGGGCAGTGAGTGAGCAGCTGCGTGGTGCTCAGTTGCCAACTGAGGTTAAACCACGACACACTGATATGATTTCTTTATCTCCCAGAATGTGAGAAAAAATAAACGCATTTTTGTCTCTAAACCCACCTGGACATCAATTTTCCACATCTGTCTTTGGCTACCCTTATCGCCTACCTTTCTTCCATAAGTGTCAACCTACATTTATAATATCAGTATAACTTTTCCTTATTTTATAAGTACTTTTATTTTTTTATTTATTTTTTCTCTTTAATGAACAGTTCCTTTTAAGTAACCATTATTTCTCAATAACATAACTGAGAGAGAAGCACCACAGAAAGTTCTTCAGGTTTTAGGAAGTTTTTTTTTTAGATTAGTACATAGAATGTACATTGCATTCAATCTAATTAGTGGAGATGTGTTAAAATTGACAGTCCAACACTGAGTTATTTTCTCCAAAAATTGTGATTAAGTAGAAGAGTGAATTAAGGGGGGTTAAAGAAAAATAAAACATATGTATGTTTATTTCTAGGTCAGCATGACCTTTGTACTAGCTAGACAGTACTGAATTCTGATACTGCCCATACAATCTGAATTTTTATTTTCCTGTAATGGCATAAAGCTCTTTTCTTATTTAGATAATAAGTAAGCCTCTTCATAGAAGTTAAAATTACTGAAGTAGTCACCATTCTTATTTAATTACAAACTAGGATTTTCCATTTTCAAACACAGTGAAAAGGTATTCATAGACTGTAAAATCACTGCCAATTCTACAGACTTAAATATCCTATGTCTCCCTAGATTAATAAATCCTAGCGAAGTATCACCATATTTTTTTGCTTTTGAGACATAATGGAGTAACAGAAACAGTAGAAGTAAAAAAAGCTTTTCTTTTTTTATTTCTGTAATTCAGAAGTCGAAAATTAAAATAAGATAAACTGAGGTTCCACCACTGAAATACTCAAAGTTATTTCTTCATTGCATTTTGGTATGAACTCTGTCAGGACTACTGCTGAATTTATTTAACTCTTCTCTCTTTGATCACTCTCGGCAACTTATAGCAAATATGCAGTATGCCATCTTGAAACAAAGATTCAGGGACATTATCTTAACTTTGATTGCAAATGATTAAATTTACTTGCAAAGCAATAAGCAAAACTGAATTCTGCTGCTTTTTTATATCTTTGAGATAATATCGTCACATTAATCAGTATTAATAATAACAATGCAGTATAATAAAAATAATAAAATATATTATAATCTGCTATTAAAAGTTAAAGCTCAGAAGCTCTTACTGCGACAAAAAGCATGTTCCTAGAATGCATTTTCAATGTTTAGTAGGGTCATAATTTCTATTTCGTAGTCAGTACAACTCTCTTTTTTTAGAGTGGCAGCGTTATTGTGTTTTTTCTCAATGAAGTCCCTTTTACTGTTAGGAATGTAAAATATCAGACTTTCCAGAACACCCATAATACTGAAGTTAAATAAATTGAAACAATGGAAAGAAATATCCATGCATTTAATTTCTCTTTGTCAGGAAACCTTCAACAGACATCAATGCTCTGGTAAAACTCTTACAACTGCTTTTATTTCATTAGTATGTTAATTGAAGTTCTTTTTATAAGTTTCTTTTTTAAGGTCTGTTTTACATTTGAGGATGATTCCTACAAACATTTTATTCAACCATGAGGTGAAAACATTACTGACAATTTTCTTCTGTGATCTTCTGCATTTTTTAATCAGTAGACTAGAATTCAACAGTTGCTCTAATGGAAATGTGTGCAGTAGTTTACAAAAGCTACTTCAAATATTTGTTCAACATTGAAATCAGATCCAATGTTTCTGAAGAATATGCAAAGAATAGAACTGTTGTTTTCTTTTATTCCTTGTATTACTTTTTCAAAAGTAGACAAACAAAAGATGTATTTTCACTTGGAAATAAATAGGAAAAAAAATCAGCAACGATGCAATAGCATACGTGGCAGATTAAGAATAAGGAATAATAAATCAGCCTTGTGAGCAGAGTCAAAAGTAAGACTGGACTCTCAAATAAGGAATCCCTTTGGTAGTGCTCAAAGAATTCTAACCTTGTGTTTTGTGAGAAATTAAGAAAATATTGCTGTGTGGTTTTTGGCTTTTTTTTCCTTGCGGCCTTAATTTTCCCACACCTCCTTTTCAAAAGTACTTCTGAATGTTTTGGCAAGTAGCAGGGTTTTTCCAAAGCTGACCAAAGAAAACAAAAATCCAGTGTTTTCAGTGATCCTGGACTGAAGACAGGAGTGGGAGTTATTTTCAAGGTCTTATTCAGGACTATTTCCCACCTGAAGTTGAGATAATATTCAAATGTAGGTAACCATAGAAAAATAGCACAGCAAGAAACGTTGCTCTTTTATAATGAACATTACAAATATAAATACATTTTCTTAGGGAATTCAAAACAAGACTTTGTTGTCTAAAACATACAAAACACATAATGGACTGTCATTAGTTGCTTGGCGACAATATGTTTGATGTTATTCTATTGAATTTCATATTTCATATTGATGTATTAATTAAAAACAATCAGACTCTGAAAGACACTTTTTTAGACCACACTTTAGTGCTTTAATTGAAAAAAAACCACTGGTAATATTATTGGAGATTTGGCAAGAGCTGTTATTAAATCAGAAGAAAAAAGGTATATAATCCCCAATGATACATCATATTACTTAAGTACCATTAGTACTGAGTGTTTCTATTTTTAATTGCTTTTTGCAAACTGTTTATTCCTTAAAAAAGGGAGGGGGAGAGTATCGCCATTCTGTACTTGATTAGAAGAGCCGCAGCAGTGAAAATATTCTGCAACAGCTGAACAGTTAGTTCTCTACATACATGTTTGAAATCTGCAGTTTTGTCCAATGTCTGAGATAGCCCTGAATCCAAGTAAATTGTATTCATTTTGTATGTGTTGTATGTTATGTATTTATGAGTATTGCCATTGCTCGTAACCACAGGTAGTGTATTGAGTTTGCAAGGCCTCAGGCTGAAGACTTACCAGGCTTGCTCTGTCTGAACTTGTCTTGAACTGCCTGGTGATTTGTTTTCACTTGACCCCAGAGAGGCTGGGGAAGGGTGAGCATAACACCAGGTAAAGGGATAGATATTATATAGTGTGTGTATAACAAATTTAACTGTGTCATTATTAATGAGACTTTGTCTGCAAGAGCGGTAGTCTTTCCTTTATTTTCTTTTTCTTTCTTTTTTTTGTAATGACTAAATCTTGACTAATAGTAATTCTACAATTAGATCATTAAGATGTCAAATATATTAATTATAAATTATTGTCTTTATATGTTTCTGTCTTTCTTTGTTATGCATAACAAAATTTTGAGCATAACACTGAAGCCTGAACTTCCACAACACATTCTTTCCCTGTTGAAATAGAAGCAATTCAATCTCCTACTATTAGAGTTCATCCCACTTTTATGGAATACTTAAATATTCAGACAGCCAAAATAAAACAAAGGCGATTCTGAAATAACTTGCCTCTGTCCCACTACCTTGCATCTATCATGACTCTACA
The DNA here is from genome assembly GCF_000699145.1 of Aptenodytes forsteri. Taxonomy (NCBI): domain Eukaryota; kingdom Metazoa; phylum Chordata; class Aves; order Sphenisciformes; family Spheniscidae; genus Aptenodytes; species Aptenodytes forsteri. The sequence goes on along the minus strand of NW_008794454.1, from coordinate 158,462 downwards.
TGTTTCTTGCTGGGTAATAGCAGAATTTCCACAGCCTCTTTCTCTATATTTTCTTTGCTGCTTTTTTTTTTTCCCCCTCTAGTATTTAAAAAAGAAAAAAAAGGTAAAAATAAAGCTGAAATTTGTTTCTGTTTTACATGAAAAAAGAAGGTAACATATGTTGACTGATATGTTTTCTCCTCTTCACTTTGGCTGTGAAACTGAATCAGTCAGTTGTATACCTGTAATTCCAATCATTCTAAAATGTCCGCATGGTTTGCACATATTTATCAGAAAAAATGGGATGTGTAATAGTGGAACATTAGTTAATTGAATAAGTAACAATTCATTCTACAATAAAAGGTTATTTATGGTGTGACCTATGGCCTGCTCTTTGCCAAGGTTTTTAAAATATGGATTTACCTGAGAACTCATTGTATGTTCTTGCATTCATACTGCCAATTATCTTTAAAAGAAAAGTTCATCCCTCTTTTGATGGTAAACATGTTGAGCCAACAGTGAGTTCTGAAAAGGTAGGAATAGTATCAATAGAAAAAAATCCGCCACTTCAGCAGCACGCTGTCTCAGACTACTAGACCTGAGGACAAAGCCACGCAGAGAATAGCAATAGCTGACTCAGACTCTGGGAGGTGTATAACAGAGTCTCTGGAATGAGGGGGGCATCTGACTCCAAGCACAAAAATAAACATGTATTGTGTAGCTGACTTTTACCGCTCTCCTATGTGACTGCGAAACTTGCACAACTTCTAGTCCATCCCTACCACCACTTAGCCAGCTCTGTACCATTAACCTTTCTGTCCATCCTGAGGTAAGACAGCATGATAAGATTTTGAAAACCGGTGCCTTACAGTGGTGGAATAGTATTCCTGAAAATTAAGCTATATTGGTTTGGACTGTGGCTAAATATTACCTAGATTTATATTTTCTGAAACTGATGAAACTACAGTGCTAGTTGAAATGTGGAACAGTTAATATTGGAAGGAAATATTGGAAGCACGGGGCTGGATGCTGTCTGGGAGTAGCCTGTTCTGTGTGACCATCCAGCTGCGGGCTGCACTGTGGCAGGGATCACACAGGGATGCTGAGGAAGGCCTAAGGAAAGAGCTACAATGGCCCAAGTGCTGATGGAGCCACTGAAGCTGAAACCTCACATGCCAGACCAGGTGGAGACTCCACTAACACAGCTTTAATTTAATAGCTGTTATCATCACCCAAACTGTTCATAAGTGATGAACTTGATATGAAGGCAAAAAGACTGAGATATTTCATTACAGCCTGAGGACTATTTTAAGGCAAGGAAAATTACTACAATTAATGTATTCTGTCTATGCAGATCATTTGTGCTGTATTTTACCACTATTTAGCATATCTTCATCAGTTGTCTATCTCAAGTTTTAATTCCAGTAGTCTTTATTGTTCTCTTCAAAATGGCTGTCATAGAATGAGTCCTAATAAAATCTCACAATTTTTCCATAACTAAGTATTGTATGAAATGTGTTTCTAATAAGTAAAGTGCCAAAGGCCAATAACATTCCTGGTCCTAAAATTTTTAAAGAGAAAACATACATGAAGAAACCAACAACAACTGCACATCATAAAGATTTATGAGAAACAAATTTTTAAAAATAGTTGTAACTGTAACTGAGGAATTTCTGTGGTATATAAATTAGTCAAAATCTGAAGATTGTATCAAAGCTTCTTTTGGCTTCTCAGATGTAAGCTTGGAATAAGGCTTTTTTTTTTGAATCTACTTTTTTTTTTCTTTTATATTTAGTGATAGACAATCTAAAAAGCACGAGGGATATGCAGCTGCAGTACATGTAACTGACACATAAGATTTAAACATCATAGAAAAAAATAACAAAAATAAATGGGAAGATGGAGTTAAACTTGAAGTGAAGATTGACAAGAAGTTTTGGGGCATTTTTGTTCAACAGTGTTTATGCATCCATCCAGAACAAAATGATGGATTCACTATTTAATCCTAATAGCCAGTGTCCCTATTCCTCTATAATATCTTAATGCTCCTCTTTTGTACTATAAATACACACAAAATGACTTGATACACTATGAACCAACATATAAGTAATGATGTTTATTTTTCTTTATTTTGTTAGCAAAGAACATTGCACAGATGGTTTGTAAAGTCTAATTAATAAAATATGACAAAGTGTGAACTCTTATGTAACAATTCATGCTTGTATGAATTGTTTGGGTTATGAAAGTTTTGTTTCTAAATCAAGATTTCCTGAAGTTTTTTCTGCAATGTCTGTTTTAAAATAATTTGTTTCTTTCAGCATGTAGTTGCTGATATAGCCAAAGCAAATACTTTTCATTACTTTAATGAGTTTTAGACAGCAAATTCCTTCATATTTGCAAATTATATCTGAAGTGAGTTAAAGTTACATCTAGATAGCTAGGGTTTGTCCAAAACTGATAGCTTTGTTTCTGTTTGTTCATATGCTTAATAGAGTTTACCTGTTTTGGAATAAAATGCTTTGTTTCATATAGGAAAAGTTGTTTTGAATAATTTTTAATTTTACTAGCATTCATATTAATTACTGCCTCGGTAATAAATGACCTTTATTCAAAATAATTAAACTCTGAATAAGATTTCTTTAAGTGTACAAACTTCAAATGAGCTAGTCTGTTTCCTTTTATCATAATGTTGTAAAGCTTCGTACCTCAGTCAGATTCCCTTTAACCTTCTTTGCGAGAATGTTTGACCAAATGTCATTTTCTGTTTAGATGTTGGTGCACTACCAGGTTCTTTAATCTGCCACAATGTGACAAATTTTTATTTACAGCATTATCAGGAAAAAAAAAAAAATCAGAACGTATGTTACTTATGCCACAATTTTGTTTTGGGAAATTAAGGACATCTTGGAACCCTAAGAAAGGAGCAGATCCAGATTAAACAACCAAATATCAGGATTTACAGATGAGTATCAGGTTTCTGAAAAGATTGGATTACTGATATCACTCTGTGATACAGGAGGTAAAAAGTGCTCTTACATTCTTATAAATATGTTAAGGCTAAGTTAATTGTCTTAGTACCTGCAAATGCCATAGGGAGCGGCAAAAGATTTTAAGTGGAAAGTGTCTTGAAAAAGAAGTCTGACCAAAAATACCTTTCACGAGAAGCCAGGGAAATGTGCACTGACATAAAAGAGGTGGCATTAAATGACTAGGGGTTTTAAGCCTAACCCAGATTTAGTGCCAGAGACCCAGAAGACATTACAAATCAAGACAAGGATCTAAGCCAAGTACCAGCAAGGAGATTCTTTCAGTAACATAGTGGCATATTGAGAGTTAAAAAAAAGCTTGTATTGCATGTTAGAAAAGCAGTATACCTTGGTTTGTGGTTTGATCCTTTTTCAAACTCGAATCATGTTGCACATAGAATATGTCTCAGGGAAAACTTTACGAGCATGTATATCAGAAACAAATGGTTCTTCATTGACTGCACCTTGTGCAGTCATTAATGCTAAGAACCAGCAAAGCACTTTAACATCTGTTTAACGTCAAGCATGTAGGTAGGCTACTTGACACAATACATTTAAAATCTTTACTAGATTGTATAAAATTACAGTAAAATGTAACTAATATTGCTAGCTGAATAGGACATGGTCATGTAACAAAACAACAATTCCTTAATTATTAAATGAGATAAAACTGGACTCTCATATCACATTACCTGAGTATTTGTATGACCAGTTGGAGAAAAGACATCTCTACCTGAGAGCCATTTCAGTTGAATAAAACACTGATTTATTTTAACTAGAAAAAGGTTGGTGAGCCAAACTTTCCCAGTTAAAAAATGGTACTCAACTGAAAATACATACTTACATGAAGTCTAAACAGTAGATTCATGATTCTTTGCTGTCAACAAAATTGCATCAGTTGGCATGAAAATTCCAAATTTTTTCAACCGACTCAGTTATGTGCTCAGGAAACTTTATGGTTAGACTTCAGACTCACAGTTACAAATTTGAAGTAAATAGAAACAAAATCATGCTTCTAAAGAGCCAGGCTGTGGAAGCATTTAAAATCCTAGACTCCCACCTTTTTCTAAGCTCAGAGACCTGTAAGCATCTATATTCTGTGTTGTGCACATTTAAAACTGAAATACTACTGACTGAGTGCTGTAGAGTATGCTGCTAGTCATGGAAACATCAATCTGAGACACTTCTGGCTTTAGTATCTTCTACTTGGACAAATATTCTAACTAGTAGAGCACCATGTAATATGTAGGCATTGGAACTCCATCATGGTTTGAAAACCAATTGAGAATAGAGAATTAGTGAGGCAGTCCTGATTTAGGGATGAAGGCTCAGTTACAGCGCTTGAATTGAGAGATACTAAAGAGTACTCTTTACATAGGTAACTATTAATTTGGATTGAAGCATGTAATCTTTCCTGTATTGTACTGTGAGCTTCAGATTCTATTCCAAAGATTACAGACCTAAAATTTAGGCATTATGGTATCAGATTTATAGGCTTACCAGTGCCTTATATATTGCAATGAATTTTTACCCACGTGCAAGAATAAGCATTGTAGCATAAGATCATAGACTGGGTCTAGCACGTAAAGCCAAAGGCCTACTGAGACTGCAATAATGGTCGTAAGTGAATATCCACAGCAGAATAGAATAGAATCATAGAATCATAGAATCACTGAGGTTGGAAAAGACCTCTAAGATCATCGAGTCCAACCATCGACCCAACACCACCATGCCCACTAAACCATGTCCAATAATAAGGACAGTGGAAGTTTGTATGATACTTTTATTTAATGATGTCTTGTTGACCAATTATTCAGTGCAGGATCTACCTGAGATAGATGTATTTTCTATATTTTCAGTAACTATTAATGGATTTCTCTTCCATTCATTTGCCTACTCTTATCACAAACCTAAGTAGAATTCTAACTTGTTTCACAAACATCAGCTATGTTTAATGAATATTATCCCCTTTTTAATTCCCAATTTTTACCTGACTCTTTTTTATTAACTTGATAAAAAAAGGTTCCATTGTTTTCTTCATCCCCAGCATTAAACAAGCAGATAACACCTTAAATAAATTCTAAAATAACATTTGTTATGACTCGTAGGCCAGATTGATACAAATATGACTCTGTTTAGGATCTCTGCAGTTTAGTTCTTATCCCAAAGCTAGTGTTCTAGCATGCTAAAACAGGCTTTTAGTACAGAGTAAGACACCTTCATAACAGATCTTTGAGATCAGATTTGGTTCTCCTTTGGTCTGGGTAGAGGAATTCAAAATGTTTACACCTCTCAAGAAGTTTATCACAAAAGCCAAAGGACTGAGAAAAACTGGGGGGAAAGATGAAGATCTCTAGTAGCTGTGTTAGCTTATAGCACAGATTTTTCATCGTTTGTGGAGGTCTGACCACTGCTGTAGCATGACCATTTATTCAGTCCATTCACATATACACACCTTACACCTCGCTGAGTATTCTACTGACCCCGTCTGGGCACTTATTCTTGCCACCACCCATTCTAGGAAAAAAAAAAGGTAACTGTTCCAACACATGGCCTTGGGTACTTTTGGAATGATGTCAGGCTACTTTGAATGCTGTTTCCTGTAAAATATATCTCTTAGGAATAATTCTGATCACATTTCTTTCATTAAAGCTAACTGTCAAGCTACTATATCTTAGTAAGATAAAAAGTGGCCATTACCATTATTTTCTTTTTTTTTTTTTAAAGTTAGGTTCATATAATCTGCAATTTCTGAGTGATATCAACATGGAAAAATATTAAAATTCATAAAGGATTATTCAGACATTTTTTGAATAAATGAAGTTCAACTGTGTTTCCATAAATTACGATGCATTATTTATTTTATACGTCTGTCAAATTTACTCTGAATAATTTACTCCTCTCATAGTATTTTCCATATTTAGTATTTCATTAAGTATAAATCAATAGGTACATTTATATCTGAAACAGGAGCAGAGCTTTTGGACTGAGGACTATCTTGAATGCTATCTGCATGCATAATAACAAGGAATAACAGTTCATTAAAATGTTGAACCTGTGGTTAAATAAGAAATGCTCTCCATTCTTATAAAGTGAAGTATCCTGAGGAAAATATTTTCACTTTAAGTTCTATCTGTACAAGGTCGGATCCTGGAACTCTTATTCACAACTTTATTCCAAGTGTCTCAGCCTTTAGTGTTCTTTAATAATCTTTCCATATATGTAAAAATAGTCTCTCCTTATCTTCTTCCTCCTTTCTATCTTTAGCATGGTCTTCTTGTTCTGTTCAGTCTCTTCTTTCTTTCAATGCAAATCAGTTGTTACATCCTGATAGAGAGTTCTTTCCCTTCTATCTATTGAGATTCATTGTTTTTACCTTGATACTTTGCTCTTCAAAAGTTTTAAGTTCTTCTCCTAATTCCTCAGTGCCTTTATCCCTTTACCCTACAGAATACAAAATAAGGTCATAAATTTGACAAGTTGCTAAGCTTTATTTCTGCATATCTAGATCATCTGGTGAAACCACCATTTCTTCTTGGAGATCCTGTCTACATGTGCTGATTCATGCAAGTCATTCAAGGTATAGTTACATGCTCAGCTTACCAGAATCACTGCTGGCTTATCATGATCATATATCAAACACTTTATGCAGGCAAGGGCCTTGGAGATGACACACTGTATTCCAGTATGCTTTTAGCTAGCTTCTTGCTTTTCCTGTGGTTAGCCAGTTGCAATTCCTGGAAAATTAGAATTTGGGTTGAAGATCCCTGCTGCTCTTGCATTGTGCTTTCAAGGTCAATAGTTGTTACACAGAGCAGCTGTATCTGGCCTGTCACTGTTTGTTTGTAGCCTTCTATTTACGTAGCAATGATACCATGTGTCCAGAATTTTATAGATGGTATTTTGGGTTTAGCATAAGAGGGCTAGGAATAAGCTATATTACTTGCTTTAAAATTCATTAAGCTTATATGTCAACAGTCTGCCTTTAACTCGAAGATAATGTTTTTGAGGTCTGTCATTTTGATGGAATTTGTTAGTGGTACCTGTTACATTGCCAGACGCGTTGACCAAGCATACATTCCACAGAGTGACTTGGTTCATGAGAGGAATAGAAACGAGCAGCAGAGGTTCATGTTGAAAATGTTGCAGAACCACACAGCTTCAGCCTAGAAAAAGTGTTATTTCTGGAGATCTCTGATGAGATGACTCATTATGTCATGCCAGAAAATGAACATTTCTACTGTACCACACTCAAAATCTTATTATGGGCAAAAGGAATATAACATATATATGGAGCCAAAAATTTACTATTAATCTTAACAATCTAATCAAAACACAGCAGATAGATTGTCTAGTTACAAAAATACTAACACTCATGTCCCAAATAAATACAGAAAAGCCTCATTAATAGTACACCTAAAATGCCTGTGCAAGAAGCTAGTATCTATCCACCTCCTATGGTGTTATGTTACAGCTTCCAATGTTCCTCTAGGTGCTAAAGTTGATGATCTTTATCAAGAAAAAGGGGAGAGGGATTACAAGAAGTTGTCAATGGTCTGAGTTCTTTGATGGGAAGACCATGATGTTTGTATTTTTTTCCTCCTCAATGTCATGGTCCACTTGGGGATATTTTTGTATGCTCCAAGTGGACTGCAAGTCTGTTGCTTTCTCATTGATTCCCAGATTGTTTGGTAGTTGCACAACAGCGCACCTTAACTCAACTGATGGAAAGGACAATTCTTTGTTGTGTGGTGACTTCCTCACTTGTTCAGACTTGACCACAGGAGGCATTCACAGAGCTTCAGCTGAAGCAGGTGTGGCAGTGATCACCTGGCCTTCAGCCAGTTGTGAAAACAAGTGAAAATCAGCTCAGGCCAAGACAGACCCAGGTGAGACCGAGACCCTGTTCTGTCATGTCGGTATAAAGCCTAAGCCCTTTTATTATTAATGGCAAAATATTATTTGCTAAGATGCAGAGCATCTTCAAAGTGTTGACTGTCGTTTTCCTGGTAAGTGATCGGGCTGCCTGCAACTACTTCCAGGAAATCAGAAAATATAAGAAAATTATGAAAATAGCCTCAAGCATATCCCAATACTGAGGAAGTAGAAAGCCCCGCCATCAATGTCACATTTCTCCTACTGAAGACCTCAGAAAGCCTTGTCATAAACCCTCCTCTCTGTTTTGAGAAGACTGAAATTGTCAGCCTGATGACCCAGAGGAACACTGGAAGGATTTTGTGTAATAATTTTAACAGTATTTTTAATTATGTTTTTTCTGTGTTAGATTATTTGGATTATTAGGTTGTTACAACATTAGACAATGGGAACAGTGAGTGTTCCCTTTCAGCCATTTTTTGACTGTGGCAGCTGTATGTCAGAGGAAAATGTGGTTGGCCACATGGTCAATGTTTCTTAGGTCAGACTTGAGACTGATTAATGTTTTGCAGAGAGGATCCTGTTTTCCTGGTAGCTAGATCTCATCACATAAACTGTTCAAAGAAAAAGTGAAAGCCTATGAGCCACATTTTTTAGAAAAATGAAAAAGACATTTAGGTACATGTTCTGCACTGGGGGCGGTCCAGGGTTCTTTCTCAATTAGAAAGGCTTAACAGCAAATAGCATAATAATGCTTTAATAATAAGGTAGGAAGAAGGGAAGAAATATAGACAGTGAGTAAATCCTTTCAGATGCTAGGAATCCTGCTGTTGTGCAGCATTGGATGGGCCTCTAATGGACAGTCACAACATGCTGCACTGGTCCTATCCATGGAGAGGTTCACCCTATGCAGTGGTTTCTTATGTATGATGTAACAAACAAAACTACATGTCAAGTCTTGACAGGTAAGAATGTTATCTTTTTCCTAATGTCCACCAGAGCATATCCAGCTACACATATCTAGGAACTGTATCCAGGTACAACATATATCCAGGGTATTCCAGCACATTCCCCTTACAGTGTTAGTATATACATGGAGTTATACTGCAGTCACTCATGCTAACATACGGGCTTTGCAAGCTGTAAGTAAAAGATCCAATGGAGAGGACATAGCTTGCCCAAGATCAATAACTCCTTGAATAAAAGATCTTCCGCAAGGCTCCTGATACAGTACTGCAGTTTAACAGAGCAAGGAGTAGGGACCAGCCAAAACCATGAGGGAAATTCCATGGGATGGCTACAATAAAAGTTTTACAAAAACTAATATAACTTTTCAGTCCTTCTCTGACAAACAATGAACTAACACAGAAGTTTTAGTCAAGATCATTGATTTAAATCATCTGATTGCTTATAGTTTTGATCTGGTACCCTTGGTACCCTTAAGCCAATAAGCCTGTTACTGTCTCTTATCAAACTACAGCCAGAGTGTGCTTGTTCTAGCACTTTATCTCACCTAAAGTCATCCTATTATACTCCCAATTTCTACTTGTTAGCCTTTCCCATTGATAACATAATCTCCAATCTCCCTTGCTCAAAATCATTTGAAAGTCCTTCACTTTATAACTCTCTGACCTATTACAGCTGGAACTTTGTTTTCTGTCTCCTTCTATGGCTGTTTCTTCTGCTTTTTTTTTTGTCTCTAAAAGCTGGGAAGAGGAAGAAGAGAAGAACAGAAAGCCACAACAGAGGCCTCGAACACCTATAAAGCTCACTAATCAGAATATAATTAATACTAGCTTCCCTGGAACCTGAATACACACATACTAAAATGGTATAACTTACAAGACTGTAAGTATTCCATAACACTGTGATAGCATAATCAGACACAATTTTACTAAACTATGTGAGCAATGTGATCACCAAAGGAGAAAAGAAAAAAATTCTGTTTTCAGCTCAGTTCTTTTTGCTGAGGCAAAACAGTTGTCTCATGCAATATATTCTGCACTGCAGAAATAACAAAGGTCAGAATCAGGATTTAAATACAAGAGTGTTTGTGTACTTTCTTTGTTTTTTGGTATACAAAGAAATGTTTTTTTTTTTCCTCATGCCATTTATTGACACCAGTAAAGCTTTTCAATCTTTTGCAATATGTTCTTTCAAATAGTTTGCATTACTGAACATTACTGAATCCCATGTCTGACACCACAGGTTTTTTTTTTTCCTCATGCCATTTATTGACACCAGTAAAGCTTTTCAATCTTTTGCAATATCTTCTTTCAAATAGTTTGCATTACTGAACTAGTGATGTCTGAAACCACATGGGATTCTACAAAAGTGCTAATTAAAACTAATTGTTTCATGAATAATTAAAGTTTACCCTGAATTCAGCACAGTGCCAGTGAGATACAAAACCAGTGTCTGTGGTTAAATCATTATACCTTCTAACCTTTGAAATTATAAATTGTTATGGCTTATTGTAAGACTGTGATAAAATTTAGTTTTACTTTGTAACAAAAAATATGAAATGCAAGTCACTAGTCTTTAAAATTTATAAATAAGTGTAACATTTTAATAAGTGTAATTTAGTCCAAGAGTGTTTAAAAATATATATAATGCAAACCAAATTTTTATTATTTAAGAATGTTCCCGAAGTTTATGTGATTGAATATGTCTTTGTGTATAATAAGAAGAAAAGAATAATAATGAGACAGATCAGCCTGCTGCACCTAAGTAACATTAACAGCATTGATCAATTTTGTGCTAACAGTGCTAAGGTAACCCTGTGCTAATAGAGCTTTGTCTCCTGAATGTCTACCAAATATAATTTCCATAGAAAAAAATGAAGTTTTTTGATTTTTCTTGGACTGGTAGTTAGCACTGCCCTTGTATACGGCTTATATGACCTTCATCTCCTTCATTTTACCCAAGTAAAACCGATTTTAAAAATTAATAGAAACCCAAGTAAAACAATTTTGGAATTGTGAGAAATTCCCATACGATAAAAAGTCTTCTTGGAGCAGTTGTGGATCTACTTTCTCTCCTTTAATTTTGACAGTATGTTTCTTACTACAACAAGAATTATGAAGATTCACTTTTAAGCTAAAAACACCAAACAAATCCTGAGTTTCTAGATGGATTTAAAGGTAAAAAAGCAAAACCCTTTCTGCTTACTGACAGAGCTGGACTTTGTAGCAAGCTTGTGTCCCTTTTTTAACACTCATGGGGAGTACCTTATAAGAACCTTTCTCGTACCATTCCATTCTATTATGACTAATCTTTAGTCTATGAGCTTTTTGAGATTTTCCTCAAATTTGCTGATAAAATTCACTTGTCTTACAAAACTTAGTCATTTTCATAACTCTGTGTTGCATGTCTTTGTATGTGAGAGTAAAAGGAAGAAAGAACAGGAAACACATACAAAATCATTCACAGTCACTTTAAGCAAATCCACATCTGTTCTCATGGGAATGAAAAATTAATAGGTCTTCATCAGTCCACACCTGAATTGCTTCCAACTGCTTCTTAACATCTCAGGTTGCCATATCTTTCCACTGAGTTTCAGCATCTGATTTCCAGCACATATGTCTAGGATTTATTTTGTTCTTCAATCATATTGGTGGCTTTTTTTTTCCTGCAGACTGTAGATGCCAATTGTATAGAGATACACATAATAAAACTAAGTACACTATTCCAGTTTAGTCTTATCAATTATATTTAGTGGCCCAAGAGGTTTTTTCCATCTATTTTTCACCACCTTGAATACTGTAGTATACCCTTTTGCCACATGGAAATTTAAGCTTAGTTAATTGTCCATTTTGACTTCTAGACCTCTTTTCAGAACTCAGCCCCTGTTATGTAGATAGATATTAATTAATCCTAATTGTTTAGTGATATTAACAGACATTTGTGTGTAACTGATGCAAATTTTTCTAGGAGAAATTATGATGAAAAAGTAAGATGATCTAATCAGAAGTAAAAAGCAAAAAGGTTTAAATCACTGCAACTCCTCTCCACAAAGGTTAACTTTCATGGACTCTTTTTATTTTTGAGAATTCAGACTCTTTTTCAAATCTATGTTTGAGTGGATTCTAAGCTTCTACAGAGAATAAAAAATATATAAACAGACAAAGGAAACATCCATGCCTTGTAGATATACAGGATGCCTTATACAAGATGACAGAATGGAGTTTTTAGTTAAAAATGCAATTCAAATTTTAGAGATAAAACCAGCATCTGATTTCATTTATCTGAACTTTATTGTCTCCAGCTTTTGTTAATAAATCATTTGTTTTACAGCCTTTAAATATCAATGCTAGGATCTTCAGCAGAACCTAATCTAATTCTCCATTAAATTAACATGAATATATTGTTTTAAATAAATGTGATTGAAGTTCTTCATTTTTTGGGCTATATACACACTATAAAGATACCTGATATTTGTATTATGTTATGAACCACAAGTTACTATTGGATATAACTAACAAATGATAAGATGAATATAATATATTACATTTCTACTTTCACATTAGGTAACAGCACTAGGATATTTTTCATGCTGTAAGAAAATTTATAAAGACAAGTCTCTTGGCTGAATGTGAATGAGCGTATTGCCTTGAAGTCATCCAGAAGTGCTAGATTTTCCAAGATTAGATTAGAGCAAATTGTGGAAATGAGTGGGTCATCACCCAGCTACAAAATCAATTATTTTTATGATTGATATGTTTCAGGCTTCAGAAGTAAACTCCATTTTCAGTTCATTATAATGAATGTTGTGGTTACTAACAAAGAAAATTTTCTTCACTCATTTCCAGTTGATGGTGTATCTATCTACTTTTTTTCAGCAGTTATCCTGTAGGCTGTTTTTTAACAAGTTGAAAGGAAAAGGGACACTACAAAATCAATTATTTTTATGATTGATATGTTTCAGGCTTCAGAAGTAAACTCCATTTTCAGTTCATTATAATGAATGTTGTGGTTACTAACAAAGAAAATTTTCTTCACTCATTTCCAGTTGATGGTGTATCTATCTACTTTTTTTCAGCAGTTATCCTGTAGGCTGTTTTTTAACAAGTTGAAAGGAAAACGGACACAAAGTAGATGGCATACAAATGGGAGAAGATTGCTTTTCTGTACATGTAAACCTCAGGTAGCTGAGCAAGGACAAGGTTTTCTTTCTGCTTCTCTGATTAAGTAATTTTTGACTCCCAGAAAGCAAGTTGCCAAAACCAGTACAGCCTTGTTAATGGGATTTTGCGAAGGAAGTTCTGTGAAGTCTCCCTCTTAGAAGGCAATTTTAGATTAACAAATAAATGCTTCTATATGTAAATTTATAAACTGATCTGGGACCAGAATTTCTGAGAATTTCTGGTTCCCCAACTCTTCACAGTATTATCCAGAGCGCTTCTTTCTCATCATGTAATTCCACTTTTGAATGAAAGCATCAGAAACATTATTTCAGTGCCATAACTCTGACTATAACCATAAATGTTAGACTCTTTCTCCTATTAAAATAAATTATAAGCATCTATTTCTTGAGTCTCTTAAAAAGACACAAGGGTCATTAAGCAAGAAAACTGGGTCTCCAGCTAGTAATAACTAGGTCTTCAAAATGGTGACTAGCTTAACACAAAGTTTAGCTGTCTCTCATACTTAGTAATTTTTGCAAGGCTGATTTTCAGTCAGTAAATGTATTCACATGATGGCGATTTTTTTTTTTTAATATAATTTGTAAAATAACACACTAGCACAGTTCTAAATTAAGCTTCAGTCTAAAATTATCAATTCCAGGAACAGGAGTTCTGAAGAACCAACAACTCTGTTGTACCTTTGTCTGATATCTTTGTATATGTTTATGCCTTTGTATGGCAGATATTGTAGAGACTGAAGATAAAAGATCACAAGGTGTAAGTTTGTCATAACTCTATTGACTTCACAACCAAGGAACACTTGTGCAAAGCTATAATCACAAATACTTTATTGTGGATAAAATATAAGAACAAGTTTACACTGTATAACGCATAGGTGAAGTGATATAACTACAACCTCCGTTGTAATGCTGAGAGGCAAGTCCTTGCTTGTATTAAGTTTCAGATGTCCATGAACTATTGGTTTTTATTAATATTTAGTTCAACACTCTCAACACATTAAAGTTGCTGAATTTTTAATCTGGAGCTAATTTTCCTACCATATTCTTATTACATTACTCTATTTAACAAGTTTTTCTATTCACATATAACTACAACCTCCGTTGTAATGCTGAGAGGCAAGTCCTTGCTTGTATTAAGTTTCAGATGTCCATGAACTATTGGTTTTTATTAATATTTAGTTCAACACTCTCAACACATTAAAGTTGCTGAATTTTTAATCTGGAGCTAATTTTCCTACCATATTCTTATTACATTACTCTATTTAACAAGTTTTTCTATTCACAGTCTTTCTCCCTGTATAGATGTTAAATCAGCCATTTGTTTTCTGTTGTACATTTTTAATCTCCCATCTTGATGTCTGAATTATTGTAAGCACTCTAAGCATCATTGTTTGCATGAGGAACTAATAATTCTTTAATTTGTGTTGTATTTTAATATGACAGCCATTTTTACCATGCAATATTTTCTCACCGAGACTTCTACTTAGAAATAAAATTATGTTAAGGTTGAAAATTAGTAATCCACAGTCTGTGTTAAAATGAACTTTACTTGTAAGAAGTATTGGTATATGGCATTGCAGCTTTATTGATTTTTATAAAAATCACATGAGTTTACACAAGCAGTAACTTCCATAAAACCACATGAACTGTATTATCTATATTTCTGGAAAAATTTGATAAATAGAACTGCCTCTGTTTTAGATGAGATTACTTATTATATATAGGACATTTAGTTTTCTGTTTCTCTAGACATTAACTCTGTCTTAACATGGCTAAACCTTGGACAATGTATTTGACATTTCATGCTTTATGTATTCACATGACCATCCTTCAGCAGCTCCAGAACACTTCTTACAACTTCTGTTGTAAATTGGAAATTTAGTTATGAACAGAACTTTTATGACCCATGCAATCCTGGACTTTTAAAACAACTGTAAGGAAACATTGGCTTCCAGCATCTTTCAGGCAACCTTACTTCTTTACCTCATATTGAAAAATAGGATTACCTAGCCACAGTTTAAAGGTAACATGGAAAAAAACCAAGATTTTTACTCAACACTTCTTAGAAACTGTTTCCAAAAACCAAATGTTGTGTATTATAATAATGCAAATTGTGCTTATTGTAATAAATACGAGATTATTTGGGACCCTGTAAAGGACTGGAAAAAAGTTATTCCTGAGAGAAATAAAAGCGCTGGTGATTGAAAAGTTGACATGGAAAATGTTGTGATTGACCTGTGGCACAATGATTGGCATCAAATGAAGAACAAAACTATTACCAGTCAATATGATTATATGGGAAATATATTTTCTCAAATAAACTTGCACACTTTTTTGCAAAGTCTCACGTTTGGTTTAGAAGTATAGATGTCTGATTTTGTACTAGACCTTTATAATATTAAAATTGTAAAATTTTGCAAATGGCAAAATATTAAGATTATTGTTAAGTAAAATGGCAAAATATTGATTATTTTTTCATAGACAATCTTGAAATTTTTAAATTTGTTTTTATTCTAGATGAAATATGAAAATAACCCTATGAAAACCAACCAAACAAAAACAAACAAAAAGTGAAAACATAATGTAAAATATTAAATGTGTTTAAGAATTTTTTTTGTCTTTATTTCATTTCACTTATTTCATAATGTTTAGTATTTGTATCATATCTTGTCAAGCTATGTCATATAGGACAGCATTAAATAGCACGTTATAGGTTACAGATATAACATAGTAAAAAAAATATTTTTTTTTTGTTAGTAATAGTAAATAGATGTTATTTAGTATTGAAGACTCTCAGTTCTTTTGATTAACCTTAAAAAAACCTTGGAAAGTGTCCAGAAATAACTGTTAATAAATAATCAAATTCTGAAGAGACCACACTACTTGTAAGAACTTTAATAGTTTGGTCTCTAATTATCAAAAAGAGGTTAAAAGATGACTTGATTGAGGCCAATTTTATTTAATTTGATTTGAGACCTCTTTTATTTGACTGAGGATCAGTCAGGATGTTTTAGGATGTTGAGATGAGACAAATTCACATTCAATATAATAGACACAATATTAGCAATTAACATAATTATCCCTTCAAACAATCTGAGTAATAATGTGGTATGTTTTCCATCATTTTTAATCTTCCATTTCAGATGAAGTGTGCCTTGAGATTCATTTTAATTCAACAAAAAAGTCTAATCTTGAAGAACACTTGTGTGTTAAAGATCTTTGTCTTTTTTGTACAAAAGATCAGACCAGATTATTCTTTCTCACCATGATAGCTAAAAGTGGTAAACCGTGAACAAGGAATCATGAATGCAAACTCTCGTAGTTGAAGTATGTCTAAAGAGCAGTATGCTCAGTTTAGACCTATGTATTAAATCCAATATTTCAGCCCCTCTGAATTAATGGTAGATTTTCCATCACCCTAACATTTTCATATTTAATATTCAACATCAGTTTATAATATTTCACTATTAGAACATGAGCAGTTTTATTTTACCTCATTAGTTATTCCAGCTCTCAATGCACTTGAAGTTTTCATTAAGGAATAGATTGGTTTATATGTTTATAAAAGATGGAAAATTGTGCTCTGAATTTCTTCTCAAACTCTTTCTAGAAGTAAAAAGCCAGCTGGAGTAGCTAATTACCAGATCAATGAAGAAGAGCCTTTTAGTGTAAAGGATAATTAGGTGCATAAAATAAGTTGAAAACATGTATATTTCTCCTGTCTTCAACCAGCTGCAACACACAGAGACCTTGAAGTATAACAGGTAAAATTATGAAACAGATTTTACCTTGGGTAAAATCCCATTAAACTACTTGCAAAACTCCTGTAATTCAACAGACTCATGATTTAGTCCCACATTCCACTTCTTTGACATCTCTTCCTTAAAAAAAGAGAGTGAAAGGAAGAGAGAGGAAGT
>NW_008794454.1:135259-140999 GCF_000699145.1 Aptenodytes forsteri | reverse complement strand
CGGGGGGGAGCTGGCCGGGGGGGCCGCTGCTCGGGAACTGGCTGGGCATCGGTCAGCGGGTGGTGAGCAACTGTATTGTGCATCATTTGTTTTGTATATTCTTTTATTATTATTATTATTATTATTTTCCCTTTCTTTTCTGTCCTATTAAGTTATCTTTATCTCAACCCACGAGTTTTACCTTTTTTTTTCTGATTCTCTCCCTCATTTGACTGCTGAGGAGTGAGCAAATGGCTGTGTGGTGTTTAGCTGCCCGCCAGGTTAAACTAGAATACTTAGGTAAGTGACACGTTAACTGTGTGAAACCTTCTTAAGGTTATAAAACATTCCTGTAGTTCCTGGAAGAGCTACATTCTTTTATATATAAAGTAAATAGTAGTTTATTTAATGCTGTTAAAAACAACAACAACAAAAACAAAAGAAAAAATTGTATATATTAATTACATACTGCCTAACAAGGCAATTTGTCCGTGTTGTTACAATATTATTTCTACATAAATTCATAATCCCATTACCAGGCATTAATTATGCATTTATTTAAGCAATTAACCATGAAAGTGGCTCTATTGTCAGAGTTGTGATATATGACCTGAAAGTCATTTGGTTAATGAGGAACAGGAAGTGCTTACTAACCAGGGCAGGCATTTTGTTGGCAGCATCGCTAATTACCCTGACAAGCTTCTAAATGAGGTTTCTGCATCCAGAAGTATTGCTGGTTTTCCTCCCTCTCCATGCCCAGGAAAAAATAATTTTCTTTTTCTAACTGGCTGTATTATTTATGATAGAATCATAGAATCATACAAAGGTTTGAGTTGGAAGGGATCATTTAGTCCAATCTCCCCACCATGGGAGGGGACATTATTCTGCTATATCATTGTTCAAATGCACTGTATCTTGACTCTATGCTTCTCATGGAAATAAAAAGTCCCATTATTCAAATATGAGGTATTCTTCTTCTTCAATGTAGCACTACATGTGTCAGCTACATTAAAAAATTGCTGCAAGAGTTACTTTCCATGAGGATAGACCTAATGCACTTAAAGAATGCATGGGACAGAAGAAAATTTACTATTCTCAAAGCTGGATGAAGAGCAATTAAATTTTATGGTGTTGTTTTGTAGACGTAGCACAAATGAAATTAATGGACTAAGCATGTGCCTAAAGACATAAAAGATCAAGGTCTAACTCTGTTTTACAGTCTGCCAACAGTTATTCAAGTCAAGTACCTGTTATTCAAGTGTCAAGGGCCTATTATTCAAATGTTGGTCAAGTCAAATGTTGCTATTCTATCTTTATGCAAAAGGAGCAATAAGTAAATAAATTAAAAATAGGTAAGTGAATGTTTACATTTCATTGTCTTATGAATGAAGAAAGATTTTTCTTTTTTTCAGTTAATGAGAAGAAGAAACCAATGAGATGGAAAATTGAAAGTCTGATGCCCCAAGAGTACTAACATTCATGCAAATACAATCTATAATTGTGCCATACAGCATCATATTGCTTGAACATTATTAGATTCTCCACTATAGTTTTAATTTCAGTCCAATGATTTCAGTGGGCTGCGGAAGATAGGTATGTTATAATTCTCGTTTGAACTCTAGATTATGTCACCTATACTTTACGCCAGTGTTATAAAATAGATCACATATAATATATCATTGTCATAACAGTTTTATCAATAAGCTCAACACAGATGTTTTTATTCCAAGCTAGGATATATCTAGTTTATTATAAGGAACATTTTAATAATCACAAGCAATTATTATAATAAAAACATATAGTTCTACCAAACAAAAAATTCCTTATTAATCTAGGCCATTTGTAATATCTACTTATAGATATATTTAATTACAAATAATACACAATGACACCTACCTTTTTGTTACCAATTCAATATGAGTAAGAAATATATAACTGAAAACTACTTCTTTATGCAAACAACACAGTTAATAAATACAGAAATGCAGGTTTATACACTATGTATTAAGAATTTTTTTGAAAGACATTTTGTCCTGGAAGACTCCTGTGTATTATCATTGCTTATTGTTTTAGTAGAATTATTAAATAAAAAGTTTTGATTTTTTAAATTCAAAATATAAATTCTGGAATTTTGTGTGTGTGTGTGTGTGCACGTGCAAAGCTTTCTAGAAATATTTTGAACCTGCAAGCTAAATGTAGTCAGAGTGCTTGCACATTTAACAACTTAATAAAGCAGCAAATGAGAAATATATTTTTTTACCCCAGTTATATGAAATCTATTACTTCATAAATGGTTGTCACATACAGTATCATCAATAATTGTTGTATGTTGATGTTTAAAATGAAGTACAATGTCATTTTTTATGAAATAGTGTATCACTTTAAGAAAATTCATAACACATTCACAAACAAAGGTCTTATACATCTAACATTAAACTTTAATATTTTTGCAGATACATTTCATAACAAAGAAAAATTTTTTTCTGCACTTGGTTCTATTTGTTGACCTTGTAAAGTTGAAAACCTTTCTTTTTGGCAAGGAAAGAGACTAAAGAAGAAATGTGGGCCAGGTGCTCAACCACTGTGCTATCATCTTTCTATGCTCCTACCTCAAAGCTCACATGAGGTGAAATAACATGTGCTTTTTGATGAGTATGCCTTACACAAAACAAGATACACCTCTTCCCACAAGAGGTCATACTACATTATTCAGTGTTGCATTCTTTGGTAACCTAGTTTTTAACCCAGGTTATTGTTCTTGCTTTAGATATCTCCATAGTTCCTCTCGAGTGATACTGTTAGCACCATTAATTAACTCTGCATATTTCAATTAATTGTTCACAATTTAAACAGATTCATATTCTGGGGATATTGAAAAGTACTATACTGCTTTTCTTTTATAATCACAATTTTAATTGTAATTTTATTTATTTATTTATTTATACTTGAAAGGAATCTACTGAAGCATACATTAAAGTTGTTGGAAAAGACTACAGTTGCAGTTAACATTTTTATATAGCTGTCACAGTTTTATACAGTGTATTATGCATCTGACCTTTGCACAACCCCTCTGGGAGAATAATGGTGATAGACTTCAGGTTTCCAGTACTCTGCAAAGGTGAGTTCCATGCTCAGCTGTGCTGACAGCTCAGTTTGCTACTTTATTCTTTATCCTCCAGCTATTTCTGCAATGACAGTTATTTTTCAGTGAAACAAGAAAATTTTGACAAATAAACTGGTGTTAGTAAGAGGAATACAGTAATTTGGTATTATGGTAAAACATTCCCCCCACCCCAAACAAATATAACCATACTGTATATTTGTTCCCCATTAAGCAAACTGGGAAATCCCTGTTATTGACTTTTTTTGACACTTCAATTCTGTTTCAAACTGTAGGTATGCTGTTTTCCTAAGTTTTGTCTCTCTTGCCCAACAATTATTAAAAATTATTAGTCACCTTAAAATGTGGTGCCCAACCTTTTTGAATGTATGAGTTACATGACAAATATGATTTAATGTCCCCTGAAAAACACTGTGTACCTTTCAAAATCAAGCACAGGGAGAATACTGCAACTACAGTTCCATTCATGACTTATATCACTGTATTTGGTTTGCATGGCAAGGTTTTGGTAGCAGGGGTACTACAGGGGTGGCTTCTGTGGGAAGCTGCTAGAAGCTTCCTCTGTGTCTGATAGAGCAACTGCAGCCGGAGAGAGGAGTGAGATATGTGAGAGAAACAACCCTGCAGACACCAAGGTCAGTGAAGAAGGAGGGGGAGGAGGTGCTCCAGGTGCCAGAACAGAGATTCCCCTGCAGCCCATGGTGAAGACAGGCAGGCTGCCCCCCTGCAGCCCATGGAGGTTAATGGAGGAGCAGATATCTACCTGCAGCCTGTGGAGGACCCCACACCGGAGCAGGTGGATGCCCGAAGGAGGCTGTGAACCTGTGGAAAGCCCACACTGGAGCAGGCTCTTGGCAGGACCTGTGGACCCATGGAGAGAGAGGAGCCCACGCTGGAGCAGGTTTGCTGGCAGGACTTGTGACCCCGTGGGGGACCCACACTGGAGCAGTCTTTTCCTTAATTTATTGTATTGAACATCTAGTACTACTGTTACACTGTAATCTATATATAGTATGTGTTTTTGCTTAGTATTAGTTACAGATTAGTGAAAAAATTTAGTAGTTGATATTAGTTTGACTCATTAAGAGGTAGTACCTTTGAATATGCATAGCTCTTTGTTACATCAGTGAAAAGAGTGAGCTAATAGAAAAGAAAAGCAAGGGAATAACTATTGCAACATTAACAAAAATATGCCCTAAATGTTAAAAGATCAGGAGATAAGAATGAGCAATATGGTTAAGACAAATGTCTTGCTGAAAATCTCAGAGTTCTGAGCTTTTGTGGCCTTAGAGGTATGAAATGCCAAGAAAAACAATCATGCACATACTGCTTCATCAGTTTAAAAAAACCACCACCCCCAGAACAAATAAACAAACAAACAAACAAAACCCCCAAAACCTAGCAAACAAGCAAAAAATCTGAAGCTGCTCTGAGAATTTGAAAAGAACATTGATTTACTGAAATTGCACATAGATAAATATGCTGACTTCCACATGGGAAAGGAAACAACAGCTAAACAACTTCATCATTATCCTTATTTCTGTTGATATTTTATGCTAGCAACATGATATGTAAACAAACTTGATATTATATACAGAAACAACTTTGGCCAAGGCTGACTGATTTATCATTAGTGTTTTATAAAGAGAAAATATTGGTAGGTATGCTTTTTACAGCATTAAACAAAACACAGTTGATATTGCTACAAGTAATTTTACTATTTTAGTCACAAACTAATTTTTGTTTATTCTCTCTTTAATCAACATGATATGTAAACAAACTTGATATTATATACAGAAACAACTTTGGCCAAGGCTGACTGATTTATCATTAGTGTTTTATAAAGAGAAAATATTGGTAGGTATGCTTTTTACAGCATTAAACAAAACACAGTTGATATTGCTACAAGTAATTTTACTATTTTAGTCACAAACTAATTTTTGTTTATTCTCTCTTTAATTGTCTGTTTAGTTTAAAATCTTTTAATTCATGTCCAGAGCCCATAGGACTCAAAAAAATCAGTGACATAAAGCAACTTCCTTTGAAATCTACGGAATGGATGCTGTTTCTCTCAAGGATTACAGGAATTGTGACTGAAGAAAACAGCAGCCTTTTCAGCTTCCTCTATGAAACTATTTCTGGAAACAATTAAAATTAAGAATCTATTCTTTGATAACAAATGGTTGAGGAAGAGGAAGTCATTTAATATGTTCCTAATTACTTGCTGTATGGTGTACATTCAAATAAGTTAATTAAGTTTTTATTATCATAATTTATCTGTTTCACCTACAGCTGATATGCTCATAGATTTATGCAGTAGCTGTCACTTTCTTATGAATATCTACTGATGATTTCATATGTAGTTCTAAACAAGTTAGCTATAGAATCTTGTTTTTATAAATTTACATATATTTGAACGTTTAAAAGAAGTATAGATTAAAATTTAGTCTCTTTCACTTGATCAAATTTCTTCTCATTAGGAGACAGTACTTCTTAATGCTTCAGCTACATCTTAGTTCTTTTCAATTACTAACAAAATATTAAATTTTGATTTCTCCAAGTTCCGTAATTGGAAATTAATGATAAAGATTAGAAAATTTGAAAATGTGGATGTATATGACACCTAAACTGTAGGGAATA
>NW_008794454.1:124775-135023 GCF_000699145.1 Aptenodytes forsteri | reverse complement strand
ATAATAATAATAATAATAATAATAATAATAATAAAATAGTAATAATAGTAGTAATAGTTGGGTTTAATACTATTTGTCATATGTAGGTTTAAAAAATTTTGAAGTTAAAATGTTCCTAATTACCCTATACCTAGAGTTGTTAATTTAACAAAAACACCTTATTATGACAACATTGTAGATCAGTCCTTATTACAGACAACTCAACAGAAACAAAGTCATGGAGTAGTATCTTATTAATTGTCTATATTGTTTTTCATACAGGTGTCTTGTTGACTACCTAGACTGAGTGGAACTGACAGGGATTCAGAATCCGAAGTCAAACAAAATATATTTAACACAGAACAATACATTTTAACCAAACATCATAACTGACCAGTTATACTGCTATAGAACTGAACAAGTATAAAACTGGAAACTTAAACATTATCATCAAATCATCACTTTGTTTTGTCTGCAGAAATGTAAAAGTTTTCTTAATGGTTAATAGGTCCTGTTTACAATTTACAGGCAATTTTACAGGACAAGTGCTGGAACCTGGAGGAATAATAACTCTTAATATTGCATAACAATAATCATTTAACCATTTTATAAAACATTGCAATTAGTTTCTGTATGCTAATACTCAGACACATGCAGGATGTAGTAGAATGGCTTAGTGTCAAATGGAAGCTCAAAAATGGAGTATGTCGCAAATGTAAAAAAGGTCCATATTTATACACATGGACACATATGGGATGTATTTATTTGAAACTTTCTTAATGAACTTCCCATCAAATAGATCCATCATCAAACACCTGTGCAAGAAGATATTTGAACCAAATTACTGTAGTTCAATTTAGTATCTAAAGATATCTAGACTATAAAAATAATCAAACATAACCTCTGCTATGCAGATGACAAGGATGTTCTGAAATCTTGGAAACAAAGGTCTTTGGGCTTTAAACATAAATTAATTGAAGAAGAAGGACATTGCTCTTGGAGACATTGTATGTCACTATACTGTGAAGATCAGATGGATGAGAATCTCATTGGGTAGATAAGAACTTTGTGAGAAACTTGCAGAATCATCCGGACCATGGGACTGGAGAGTAACAGGGAACTTTTCCCAGGCATTTGCTAGGAAAAAGCAACAAACCAAACTGAACAAATAGTTAGAGAGTAGCAAATAAATTTTTAAAATGCATGCTTATGGCATTGATGGTGATGGTTTATTTTATATTGAAAAAAAAAGTAAGAGAGAGAAGGGTATAACTTTCCAATAAACCTGTACAATGGAAGAAGGCTCAGAGGACGTGAGCAAGGGCGATGTGTCCATGAAGCTCAAGGAATAATGCAGGCTGTGACTGACCACAGCTGTTGCAAAGAAGCAGACTCTATCTCAACACAAAGAGAACAAAAGGGTGGACTTTGTTTTAGATAAACAGCTATCAGCAGTTAAGTGCATCAACTGGTGGTGTAAATCATAGAATCATAGAATAATTTGGCTTGGAAGGAACCTCTAAAGGTCATCTAGTCCAACCCCTCCTGCCGTGGGCAGGGACATCTTCAACTAGATCAGGTTGCTCAGAATGTTTCTGAGTTCTTTAAAAAAGTGTGAATACCTCCCTGAGTTAGCCAGACCAGTGTGGCAAGGAGTGAATACATGGCTCAGCTCAACAGAGTGTATAAAAAATGAACAACTAACAAAAGATTTTTAAAGAGAGTAGTGGTCTTCAGTTGGTTTCAACCCATGTATTCCCTCCCAGCAACTGGGCACACCCAGCGTTGTGACAGTGAGCATATTATAAAGACAGGTAATAGGAATCACATTGGTATTGTGATTGAACTGTGTATTGCAATTGCTGTATTTCACTAAGTACACCTTACATTTGTATTGCATCAGGCAGTTTATTTTGTATCACTCTACTGAATCAGAAATCTTGTGTGACATCTACTATCTTTAATTAAGTAAATTTGTTATTAAACATTGCATCCTCCATGCATGGAATATCTAAAAGAACCTCGTCAGAGAGTATTGGACTCTGACAGAGGGCAAGGAAAAGCAAATGGCAATGTTAAAAAGGGAAAGATGCCAACAGAAAAAAAAAGAAAAGACAAAATATTTCAAAAAGCAGTTTTTCATAAACTCAGAATCAGTAAGATGGGAAAAAGAATATTAAGTGAAGAGAGTGCAGCGGAGCTGGCAGATCCAAAAAGGAGTAATATTAAAAGTATAAGCACTATCCTAATCTTGAGGAAAAATATGAACTGAAATAAGAAACTAATTTGTTAAAATTGCAAGTTTTTCAGCATACAAAATCTAAGGTATGGAACAGACAGCATAAAGTATGTCATGTAGCTGAGAATGAGACTAACAGATCTGTATTTGTGGAATAAAATAAGAGAAACAAAGCTAGGGATGGGATACAGATGGCAAGGACCATAAAAAAATGAAAATATTACACAAGTACAACAGCTTTAAGACTAAAACCAACAAAATACTTAGTTTGCTATTATTCTCATCCAGGTATTAGTCAATATTTTAATAGGGGACTTAAACTGCCATATCATGAGTAATTATTTTAAATCAGCAGACAACATCAGACTGAATTTAGGGGGAGAAGTAAAACGTCAATATTTTAATCAAGGACTACCCCTGCCATATCATGAGTAATTATTTTAAATCAGCAGACAACATCAGACTGAATTTAGGGGGAATGAAGTAAAACAAGGGTTATAGAAGACAAATTCAAGAAGATCTTGACATATTGCAGAAAGTATCTAAAAGAATGAAAACAAAATAGGTACCTGTATTTATTTAGCGCTCACGTTGTTGTATTAATTGCATTTTCATTGATGACAGTAGGATCTGAGACAACTGGTCTAAACCCGAGTAGATGCAGACCCATACATGTAAACAAGTGAAGTTAAGTAAAATGAAAAGAACTAAAGAAGATAAAACAAAACTTTTAGATTAGGTTAGATGAATGCAGAAATGAGGGAAATAAACAATTCTTCATATCTGCTAAAAATGAGCAAGAACAATTTAGGTTGAAGATTAAGTTCAACTTCTATCTGTAAGCACAAATGAACATTACAGAAGTTACCTAAGGATATATTCCATCACTAGCTGAGGCCTACATTTCAGTTTATACAAACATCTGACAAGAATTTTTCAGGCATATTTGATCCTTTTTTAGACTCAGAGGATGAACCAGGTAATACCTTGAGGCTTCATAAAGTTTATTTTTCATATTACTAAGAAACTGAATAGATATTATCTGAAGCAGTGCCACAGTTACAGTCTTTAGTTCTATCATTTTTAATGTTTCATATTCTAAAACTTTTTTTCAGACATCCTATATAATAGAATTATTAAACTATATTGCATATTCAGATAGTGGAAGAAAAAGTTGTTCTAGCATTTTCAGGTTGACATCCTAGATAATAGAATTATTAAACTATATTGCATATTCAGATAGTGGAAGAAAAAGTTGTTCTAGCATTTTTTCAGGTTGCACAGTAACATGGGGACGGTCTCAGAATGAATGTAAGAACACAATCCCATTAAAATTATGAATGTAATTTATAAGTACAGTTTAATTATAGAAGAGGGATCTTATCACTAAGAAGGGTTATTAAAATAACTTCTAATGGGCAGCCAGAAGGAATTATAGCTATTTTTAACTTGTTTTCTTTATTTATTCTGTTTATTCTTATTTATTCTATTGAAAACAGATCATTGTTTTTAAAGCAGCAAATCACATAACCATAAGCACCATATGGAAACCATACAGGTGTGATGAAGTTCTCTGAGAGAGTAAAGGAATATCTACTAGACAGAATTTGTTAAAAGCTATAGTTCACAATACCTCATCAGTTCTTTACTTTCAGTCAATTCATTATCACCAGATAAAGCCTACGAAGCTCTCTTGTACTCAGATCTATCAGAAAGACTCTGCCACAAAGCATTCTAGGGATTACTAAGCAGTGACCTCATACAACACATTATTGATTTCAAATGGAAAGCTAATTCCTAACTCTATAAAAGGACTGTAGTTCAGCCTACTGCCACTGTGGCTATAAAGAAGTGTGAGTACTGTAAATAAATTTCTTTTCTTGGCCATTACACTTGATGAATTGCAAAGTCCTTTGGACATTTTCCATTTTGTCTGTGTCAATTTTTCAAAAAGGTAGTTCAGGAGACTATTTAACTGCAAGGTAGAATTTAAGTGAATTAAATAATATCACATTTACTTTTTTCTATGATAAATATGCATTACTACACTGTTATTCAGCAATACAAAAATGGAAATGACACAAATTCAAGTAATATTTAAGAAGGTTATGACACATTTAGGCCTGAAGTGAGTACAAATCAATAATAGCTCACTGCATCTTCTGCCAAAATTTTTCAATGCCTTCAAGGATTTATTTTTCTCTTTTTCTTTTAATCATTGCAGAGATAATCCTATGCTGAGTGTTTGTAAGTCCCTTCAGCTTCAGTAGAGTTGGGAGCTGAGGACATCCAACAGCTGTCAGGGTATACCTCTTTAAGGGTTGGTAAGCAAAGACAGTATTAAATTTACAGGCATTTGATAAGACTGAAGAATGCTAATGCGAATATGCCAGTCAAAAGTCTTCCATACTAAATATATAAGGAAAAATACTGTCTTTACTGAAAACTGTAGAATCTTTTCTCTGAATCTAAAGAAAACAAGGTTTCATCTGTAGGACCAGAATTTACATCATCAAAATAAATCACAAATAAGTGAATCTACCTATTTTTGTCATCTACTAACGAAAAAAAATCCAGTCCAAGCCAACTGGAAATGGAACATCCGTACAGTGATCTTACATAATCAAGTGTAAGTGAGGTTGTAAAAGACACAACCAAGAACTGCTATATGGACTCAGAAGTGAAAAACTCCATTCTCAGTAATGAATAGGTTCTAGAGATATGTTACCGAGCCAGGTGTAACGCTGTGAAAAATACAAATTAAGATAATCGATGGCTATGCATGACTAACCCTGTTCAAAACACTTTCCAGTAATGCACAACCAATTTTGTGCAAGAACAAATACTAGAACAAGTGTAAGAACAAGACTAGAACAGATAGTGAAATATCATCACAACGTCACCACCGGAAAAAATAACCCATCCAGCCACGCAAACAGTACTAGCTTCTACAAGTTGAAGGAAGATAATAACCAGTAGGTAAGTAGTCTTGAATGAGTCTGAGGCTTCTGGCAAACAGATATTACTGTGACAAAAATTTGGACTAAAAATTGCTGAAACAAACTCCTCAGAGTCCTGATTTGAAAAAGCCGGGAACCCTTCCCCCGCTCTGTGCAGAGTTCATCTGCCATCTGCAGTTTATTTTAAAGTACACTGAAGCTACTCATTCCATACATGTTCTTATCATGAGGATCAGCTGCTGCTTCTGTCATGCCTATGACAAAGTACAGATTAGCATGGTTATTTCCCTTTCTAGCACCTCTGAAAGTATATCCACATGCTTCAGAATGTCGTAGTACAGAACATTTTAATGTCTGTAAGACAAGTAAAGAAAGTGGTATTTTTCATCATCTTGGTCCAAACAAACTGTCTTCAAATACTGGTATACTAGATGAAAAGCCAATAAAGTTTGTTTAATTTAAGTTTCTCAAGATAGTAATACAGATGAAGGTTGACTGATACACAGGTTACAAAATCTGTTGTCAGCGACATAGGTGAAATGGAGAATCATAATGAGGGAAGAATTATAATAGTGGTATATACTAAAACTATGATTCAAAGAAGCTGAAATCTTTAACAAGTATCAAATCATAAGCTATAGTAGGATTTTTTTGTTATTTCTCTTTTATTTATTTTATTTTATTTTTATTTTTCATGCTTCTTTCATTCCAGTGAGAATGCAATAAAGAACTTTCAATTGCATAACACTGTATTAACAAATTAAACAAAATTCTACATTTACCTGTTTTATAATTGCTGACCTACTAAGTCATTTATTTATACCTAAAATTTAAATGCATCTGTTGTATTTATCTTATGATCAATACTGTCTCTTGTAACAGACTTGACTCAGGAAGGCAGAGAAAATGCTCTGCAAACACCCTCTTAAGTAAGCCTCTGATGAGATTTGTTTATTAACAGTAGAAACTTCTGCCACAGCTGTCATTATTAATTATCAGATCTTGTTAGAGAGTCTGAGCTGTCATTTGGGACTCACCTTTGCTGATCTTACTTGTCTTGAATGATACTTAATTCACTGATCATTCCCTGCTTTGTTTAAACAGGTCCTATTTGAATCCCTTTATAATTATTCCTAGAGTCTCACCTCAGTCTCTTTTTTATTCTCTCTCAGTACATCATCTCATTAGTAGTCATTATGACAGGTTTTGGTCTCAGATAACATTTTCATGCAGACGATGCATCCTTTTACAGGTTTTTTTGAATCTTCCTTGACTTCCTTATTCCAGTTTGACTTTCTGAGAGCAACTGCTTCATCTGTAAAAACAATGTATGCTAGTATTTTGATCTGCAGTGTTTCCCAAACAGATCTCACAGTTGTTGACACTGATGTGACTTAGGTTTGACACCAAATATACTATGTGAAGTTGTCATCCCTGATGCTGACGTGGTGACATGTGGCTTTCCCCCAAGGAAATCACCTTTCTTCAGTACCACTCAGGGAAAGGGCTGATACTTGATGCTGGCTGATTAGCAGAATATTTTCTCTTTTTTAAAACCAGGGTATTTCACAGACCTTCTAGAAAACACAGAATCATAAGAAGTAAATGATATGCTTATCCCAAATGCTTTTCAGCATTTTCACTTTCAAGGGAAAACTTCAGCAAGGTCACGATATTGACATTATTGAATTTTTTGATAAACTTGTATTATGAATAAAAACCAATACTATTATTCTATTTGGAATGGACAGAAATGTTGAGCTGAGTCAAAAATACCACTTTAGGGACTGAACTTGAAGAAAAAATGTTACTCATTCATAAAGTACAGATTGGAAACAACATGTAAAACAAAACAGATTTTGAAAATCATAAGGGACCATGGCCACGTGACTCTTAGGATTTTATTCTTATTACCATAATACATAGACATAGACCCATTGACATAGGTACTGCAGAAATACATCAAAAAGATCTGTCTCAGAGAGTTTTGATCCAGATACTATTACTTTAGAACATCTTTTGGCTCACGTGCACCATTTATCATTTCTAGGCTTTCACAGACTGATTGAATAAAGGTCCATATCAACAGTTTTGAAATAGTGGCATGTTTTTGCTGTTAGTATTAAGCAGATGAAGGATACGGATGTATCCTGATCAGTGCCCAATGTTCTCTAATTATCAGTAACGGCTACTTCTTCTTTATCTCCAGTCACCGAAGAAGAGTTCCTTAAAAAAAGAGCTTCTGAAGAGGTTCCGTGATGAAGCTCTCACATTTTGACTGAAAAGACTTAGACATTGCAGTGACTTGTTCAGCTGGATAGAGAGAATTCAAAGACTTCAGTGTGATGTATATAGGAGCAATCCCATCAATTTTATCAAGCAATGTCAAGATCCCTCTTCCATCTACCCTTTTCACCCCCAAACACACATGTATCAGCTTCTGTTTGGTGGTCTCACTGCTTTATAGCCCTCAGAGTTCTCAAAAGTAGAGAATGAGACTCTGTGGGAAGACAACAAAAAGAATAGAGGTGTTTATGTCTTCAAACATTAATCAAGGTGTGAAGTTTTCTAGCTATTCTGTATACATTTCCTTTTATGAAAAAACACCTCAAATATAATGTTTACATTTCAGTAGCTTTGTCTGGACAGTTGTGCCATTAATTATTTGTATGTGATCATTATGAACTGTGATGAATCATCTCTTAGATAATCTGTGCAGAACTGCTTTATCATTTCTTGTGAGCTGGTTGAGTAAACAGAAATGTTACCATTTTTCAATGCAAATATATAACAATATTACCTACTTGTTTTTTATGCAAGAGTACTTGTAGACTGAGAAGTATTTTGCGTGTTCTTTCTAATACCTGCTTGAACTAAAATTCATATAAGAATGTTTACACGGTCACTTGGAAGTTGCTGTTTGCAATGTCATTATTTATTCCTTTCTCTTTTTCTTGGTTCTAAAAGTAAAAGTTTCATTTTTTAAAGCAGAACCAGCAACTTGCAGAAAATTAATATATAGAAGAGTTTACAAATACTTCATAGATTTAAATAATTTTTTTTAGGAAACAGATGCCAAAACTTTTCTTAGCGTGTACAAATTTTGGCTACTTGAACTTTGTTTCTATAGATTTATGGAAAGGGAAAATATAACTTATTTGCAGAATAACTTCTTTCTTATGAACAGCTCAAATTACTATTTACAACTAGAAATATTTATTCTTCCAAAGTTCTTTGAATTTACTAACTGAAGAAGCATTTAGATTTTAGAATAGAAAAGGTCATAATTACCTGTATATTAACACTCACTGTGTCGTCTAACAGCCTACTCCTTGACCAATGTTGGCAGTGCAGACAGACTGCCAACATCCTGCCCCCTGACCAATATCAACAGCGTAGGCAGGACACCTCCCACATTATTTGCGTAAGGCATGATACTCTCAAATCACACTACCATTGGTGGAGCCGAGGGGCAGCAAAACTCTTACCCACATTCAAGCGGCATTTGCACAATTGGTTGTTCAGACCAGATGACCCAAACACCAAGTCTCCCTGGCAGTCCACTGGAGCAACAGTGTCGCTTATGATCCTGTGTTTGCTATCAGGGATTGGGTGAGTCACCATATGGGCCCATTGTTGCTCATCTTTCCTACTGCCTCAATAAAGCTTTCATTTATGTGTTGTCAGACTCCATTACTGCTTGGACCACACCATGCTCAGGTCGCATCATACTTTTCTGGTGCTATTTCTCTCTCATCTTCTGTCATTATGAATATTTTCCATTCAATTTCTTTTATTCTTCTGTACTTAGAAAAACTGTGGTTTGCATGTCTTTCCCTTTTTCGACTGAAATGAATTTCTGCTTTTTATAGTTTAGACTTTGAGTTAAGATTTTATTAAGTGGTTTTGAAATTGCAAACATAAAAAAATGCACAATCAATAAAAAGGACAAACTTACGCTGAGATGTAAAACTGAAATAGTGTCCCTTATGAATCACAACTAGACAAAGAAAACAAACAACTAGGTGAAGAAAACAACAACTAAAGCATTCAAAATAGGGAAAGGAATTCAAAAGATAAGTCAGGCCGGGTAAAATTAAACAGAGAATCAGACATTAAAGAATGAAAGAGATTTTTCAGGACATTTCAAGAACAGCAAAAAGCTTTATCATAAAGTAAGCAGGGTAGACAACAAATGAAAGATTTATCCCTTCTCCTTGACTCCCAAATGGACTGTATATTCAGAAGAAAAAGAAAAAAAGAAAACTTCACTATATCACAGCCTAACCCAAAGTTAGCCTGAATCATCGAACGACTTCAGATCAGAATGTACAGACCAAATTCTGCTTTTAGAAAAAACATATGTTTAGTCCCCAAAGTAATTTAATCAAACCATTTATACCAAAGTAATTGACCATAAAACATATTACACAAATTCGGGGTATTTTTCATAAAGACATGAAGTCTTTTATAAAAACTATCATAAACACAGAAAAAAATTTATTTTAAGTCAAGAACTGTCTCAAAAGAGACAGTGCCTTGTCCCTGCCATTGACCTGAAGGTTGGAATATTACAACATGGCAGCAATATAGTGATATTTATTTGCAATATTTTTTTTATGTCCTGACAAATGACTGAAGGTGGTTGCATTTTTGTTTATTTATTCATTCATGACTTCCCATATATTAACTTGTCTGGTCCCCTATTTGAACCCATGTAAACTAGTGACATTGACAACATCCTGTGGAAAGGAATGCTACAGTTTTAGTAGACATTGTAAAAATAAACACCTTCTTTCACTTCTTGTAAATCTTTTTGCATGACTTGTTGCTATCCAGTTCTTGTATTAGAAGAACAAATTGATTCTCATTCACCTTCTCACCTTCTTTCACTTCTTGTAAATCTTTTTGCATGACTTGTTGCTATCCAGTTCTTGTATTAGAAGAACAAATTGATTCTCATTCACCTTCTCTATTCATAGAATTATAGAATCATAGAATCATAGAATAGACTGGGTTGGAAGGGACCTTTAAAGGTCGTCGAGTCCAACCCCCCTGCCACGGGCACAG
>NW_008794454.1:116826-122421 GCF_000699145.1 Aptenodytes forsteri | reverse complement strand
TTCCTCCCAGGCTCCCTGTCCTTGCTTCCACCCTCTGTAGGCTTCCTTTTTGTCTTTGAGTTTGTCCAGGAGCTCCTTGTTCACCCATGCGGGCCTCCTGGCGTTTTTGCCTGACTTCCTCTTTGTTGGGATGCATTGCTCTGAGCTTGAAGGAGGTGATCCTGGAATATTACCCAGCTTTCTTGGGCCCCTCTTCCCTCTGGGGCTTTGTCCCGTGACACTCTACCAAGCAGATCCCTGAAGAGGCCCAAGTCTGCTCTCCTGAAGTCCAGGGTAGTGAACTTGCTCTGCGTCCTCCTCGCTGCCCTAAGGATCTTGAACTCCACCATTTCTTGGTCACTGCAGCCCAGGCTGCCCTTGAGCTTCACATTCCCCACCAGCCCCTCCTTGTTGGTGAGAACAACTTTATTGCTTTTACAACTTTTATTCCAACTTTATTTTATAGAATATTATCATAAACCTCCTCCTCCAAATTCTAGTATAGATAAATGTTCTTCTTATGGAATGACATTCCATATCTTTCAGCAGGCCGCCATTGTTTTTTTATCTTACATAAAGAATGAAGTGCCCTGTTTTGCTAAATTACAGCTTGCCAGCATGCTTTTCAACAGCCAAGAATGTTTGATATGACAGATGAAATATGCACGCCTAGCTTTCCTTAACAGAATAAAGTAACTTTTTTTCTTTAGTATATATGCATGAAAATAATTAGAAGTATTTTGAAAATAGGCAGACAGTGGTTGAATGTTGGTACAAAATACAATGAAAGAACTGTAACGTGAATTCATGAGGTTATTTTACACCAATTGTACAGTACCTTCCAATCTTAAAATTTTTGTACTTGTGTTCTATTATCTAGTAATTTGTGCTATTTCTATGGAATAAAATATCTTATATTGTAAATGTAGAATGTAGAGTTATTATGATATCCTAATGTTTTCCCAGTGTTTCCAAAGAACACTTACATAATCTATGTTGTGCTTTGCAGGAAAAAGATATTGATTTGAACGAAATAGAAAACTATCCAAACTCCAGAAAGGATGATTCTCAACATTTTTTAAATTTCTGTTGTATCAGAAATCTGATTTTTTTTTTTTATTTATTACCTTCATGTAAATATGATGGAAAGATCAGTAAGTAAATTAAAATACGGCAGTTTTGAAGTTGGATGTCTCAGTTTTGACTGGGGTTTTTGACTGGCATGCCTCATCAACATTCTGTGCTCTGTTCTGATGAAGCAGATTTTAACAAAAGGAAGGTAATATTTTAAAAATCGTCTGTTTTTGATTAAAACTTCAAAATCTTTTTGGAATTTAGGGAAGATAAAATCAAGGTTAGTGCAGGAGGAAATAAGGAGATAACAGCCTGTACGCTGTAGAGTTAGGAAGATGGAAGAGAGATTCAGATTTCTCTTTTATTTTTTTTAGAGTAACAGGCTTTTTATGTTATACTTTTGGCAGCCACTTCAGATCATTTAACATTTCCTGATGTTGAGAAGACGTTTTTAAGTGCCTTCTCAGAATAAAATATGAGGTTTCTCTTACAGCACTGTTTCATTATATTAATATTTTTGGAACAAGTCTTGAATTAATTGATTTTGAGCTTTAAATCATGTGGTTTACCACTAGATATTCAGTTTCATCAACAAAACTGCCTATTGATTTGAGATCAATCCCTGATATTTGATTCCACTATACTTTCAGTGTGTATTCAGCTTTGTTAAATTTTTCTCATTTGCATTTGCAAAATAATACTTCTGGATGCTGATCATAAAAAAAAAAAAAAACCACCTTTTTGAGTTATGTGGAGAAAGATATTTCTGTTCACAGAAGTTTAACATTTTTAAAATATGCCTTCTTTTTTTTCATTTTGAAACAGAAGCAGATTCTTAGGTTCTTTTAAAATGTAGGTGCAGTTCTAACAGTGAGAAGTCTCTATACTCAGTTGCCATGGACTTCTTAGCCCTGTAGCTGTGAGCTCTGATCCTGTGTAAATGGGGTACAAAAGAACAAAGTTACCTAGTAATAAAAATCCAAAGTATCAAAGAGCCTTAAATCTCAAAGCAACAGCTCCTAGAAGAGACTTCTTTCTGACTCTCAACAGCAGACCAGATGGTGAGTGGATGGATGAGAAGTCAGAAAACAATGAAGACCTGTAGGTGAAATCTGTTAATGAAAGGATTACAAAATCTCCCCAGGTTCTTCCAAAACACTGTCAACATTGCCAAGTGTTTTCTCCCATTAATCAGTCGGTAATTCTGAGGTATAAATAATTTCTTGGAATGTTTTTCTAACCCTAGTATAATTAGGACTTCATTTCACCACAATGTCCGCCCCCCCCCCTTTTTTTTTTTCATGATCTAAACTTTGAATGTCTACAAATCGTTGTCCCCTCTCCCATTTTCAAGTTAATGTTTTGTTTATACTATTTGAAATTTCTTAACCTTTTCTGAAATACAGACTCCAAAAGCACTCTATCTAGATTACCCAGCCTAATCATATTACCAATATGCATGACCTTAGTAGACTGTATGTGCAAGGTTTCCTTTTTATTGACGTATTGGTGACTGATGAAAATACTGATTATTTTGTACTTATTAGTGCTCTGTACATACAGATCCACATGAGAAACATGTCACTGAAATCTCAATTAATTTTCCCATGTAAGATGAAAAATTATTATTCTTTTTACTTATTTAATTATTCACAGAACAAGAAGCTGTTAACATTTCATTACAAGTGAAATGTTTTTTTCAAAAATTTTCTCTGATGACATATACTAGAAAATGGTTATATTTTTCTCTCATTCAACCCAGTGTAAGTATGGAGTAAAGCAAATTATGTCAAGACTTACACTAGATTTATGATAGTGAAAAAATGATAATTATGTGGTCTTGTATCTTAATTTTTTATTCTGAAATAGAAACTGCTTATTTCAAAATTCACACTACTGAGAATTCAATTCTAAATTAGAAAACAAAAACCAAAAGAATGTCTCTCTATCAGACCTACTTGAATTCTAAATCTATCTGTGATTTCAGGCCCAAGAATGGATGAAAATCGTTCTTTGCTCTGTAAGTAATAGTGGAAACATTCATGAGTTTTGAGTGAGCAGACTAGAACATGACAACTGGACTTCATTGTTAATAAGAATCTCATACAGTAAAGATACTACTGAGACTAGAGTAGGATTTTAAATAACATCACAAGCTTGTATGAGTTCATAAATTTCTTTCTTCTTGTCTTCTGTGCTGCACATAATCAGAAAACAAATGGTTTATGTTACACAAACTATTCAGGAGACAATTTCTGAAGGGAATGAAGGGAAATAATAGTGCAGAAAAAAACACAATACAACTATGGTTATGAATCCACTAGCTCTTTCAAAAATTTACAGGTGAAAAAGACAAGAGGGGTTGGTGCTTTCATAACAAAGAAGGTGCTTCATCCTGCATAGTCTAAGGATAGAGACTTTTATTCTTTACACAAGCTTCCAGGGGCTTCTCAGCCTAATTTTTGTTCTCAGTCTTGGTGCGGGGGGAAAAAAAAGCATCACTTTTTCTTCAGAGTTGTAACTGTAATCCTAGAACATCTGACTTCTGAAATGTCAACTTAAGACTTTAACCTGCTGACTTTGGAACTCAAAGCAAGTAGGTACCAAACTGTCACTAAGAGTGTAAATATTGGAAAGAAGACACTAGAAATCCAGGATAAGAACTCATGCCAACCAAACACTTTCTTGAATTATACATTAATACAGCTTATACCATAAGAGTATCATCTTGTGAGTAGCAAGGTTGAGAGAACTACAGAGCAAAGCACATCATTTCTGGCACCTAAGTTGCAAATGAGATGACAGTCATAAATTGATTTCAGGAAAAAAGACTGAAATTTCTATCTGTTCACTCATTAAAAATCATTCTACTTTAATAATCAGGATTACCTCATATTCTGAGACCTAGAAGAGGTAACACCTTTTTAGAAAAGTGCATCAGGAATTTGGGCAAATCTAACATGCTTAGTGAAGGTAATGATGTATAATTAGAATATGAAGCTAAAATGACTTCTCTGCTTAATCTTTCTCAAATTATGAAATAGTCTTATTTTCTTTGAGGTTAGTAAAGCATTGCACAAATTCAATAGTTCTTTCAATTACTCAGAGTAAGAGTACTAATTAGCAATTTCTAGGAGAAATATGCCCAGGATCAATATTACTGCTATATTACATTTCAAAACAAAAGCTTCCACATTTTAACATTCTGAAGAGACAAGAATAGTTAGTATCATCAGTCTTCTCTTTTCAGGGGTTGCTTCTGTAATGGAATTGCTCTGCATGCTTTTTCTCTTCTGCACACACACTACACACGCAAATATTACATCAAAAAAGGTAAAGTTTTTGAACAGAAAAAAATAATATTGTACATTATTGTTTATGAGGATTATGACAGATAAAAATGCTGTAGATAGTTTGCATATAACAACAAATGAAATATTTTGTGGGATGATTTTCAATACTTTGACAAGAAAGTAAGTGTTACCACTGTGTTCAAAGATCTGGTAAGATGCACGAACTAAATTGAATTATTATATAACAATAACTTTGTTAAGCAGAACAAGCAAAACCAGCTAAGATATTTTGCAGTATTTTGCTGATTATAAATAAAATATCCTATGTTATCATTTCCAACAGCATAAGAGTAATCATATTTTTAAATATATGAATTTTATTGAATTAATTGATTATTGTTAACTAATTAGATGGGATTTTAAAAGTAATATTAATCAATATAACTAAATTAAAATCTGAATTAATATCTGTCCATAAGATGTATGCAAATAAAAATAACTAACACATATTATGGGATATCAGGAAGAGAGAATGATTGTGATCTACTTTATTTTTATTTTAATTACGATCCTTAAGTGTGAACTCATACAGACAGAAAAGAATGGAAGCCGTCACTGCTGAAGTAACAAATCTAGTGTGGTATGGTACTGATTATAAATTATTATTTTTATTTTCCTCTGGCAAATGACATAAGAAGGAGATATGAGCCTTGCTAGAGATATGACTACCTTTTAGACAACTCAAGTTGCATTGTCTCTTTTTGTATTAGATGACTCTTTGGAAAGGTGTCAAGACATAAAAAGTAACTCCAGTGCAGACCCAGTTTTATTCTAGAAAACTTTCAGGCTTTTGTCAGTGCCTTCATAAAAGAAGATTTTGGCATTTAAATCCCAGAATAATAATCTTTCACCAAAATTTTTCATGTTTTTTACTATTGACTAGACATCAAGCATCCATGACAACTTAGAAGGGAATAAATAGTAAAATGTAATGTTCTTTCCATCACCACTTCCCTGAGAGAGTGGAGTGGATTGAGAACAAGAAAGTATAATTTATCAGAAGATGTTATTAGATAAAAGAGGCTGAAATTCACATGTAACATCACTGCCTTATATTGTCTTAAAACCACAATGCAAATAATCCATAGTTCCAACAACTGCTTTGGTAATTGACATTTTTCCATTAACTTTCCCCAAATAATTCATGTTTACATCTAAATTAACTTTTCTTTTTTTTTTTTTTTTTGTC
>NW_008794454.1:111744-116736 GCF_000699145.1 Aptenodytes forsteri | reverse complement strand
GCAAGGGGTTTTTCTAAGGCCATTTTAATCTGATTTCCTTTGCAGAAACTAGGTTCTAGTCCATACCTTCTGAAAAAAAAAGAGATTTGACTTAGTGAGGCTATCATTGATTTTAAAAGGCATTCCTGCAACAAACCATTGTCCTGATAATGTCTCTAATATTATTGTTGCTGTAGAAAATCACTAAATGTATTCAGCAGTTATGTTTATTATATTTGTTATATTTACCTTTAGGAATGACTAAAGAAATTATTTTTGCACCTACAAAATATCACTGGATTACCTTAATGCTACAAAGAACTGACAAATATTAACAGGTGGTTATGATACTCCTAGCACCTGTCATGGTGATACTTAAATTCACTGAAACATACTAAAGTAATATAACACATGCTTATCTCAGCAAAACAAATATCACACCATTCTGATCAAGAAATAAAAATTAATTCAGCTTCACTGTGTGATTTTTTTATCCATTTGTCAACTTTTTTGACATGAACTTTTCCATTCTCTCCCATGTTGCTGTGTTGATGCAACTTTTCCATTAAATCAGAGAAGATATGCTATTACAGCTGTTATTGTCATGAATTGAATATTTTCTATCCAAAACCAATAAAAAACTCAAGATTTTTGTCAAATCTTAAGATTTTCCAGGTCCTACAATTTAATGGTTAAATTTCAACAATATTCTGATGAAACTAGCCAAGAATATAAATGAATCTTTTGTAGTAGGCTAAATTATTTCAGAAAAATGTGATATATCTGCAAGCCTTTCTTTCACAAGTCCTCAGCTCTTCTAGAAATTGCATAGTTTTCCAGGCTGTAGCACACCCTACAAACTCATTTTGAGTTTGGCAATAGGATACACAAAGTATTTAGAGACATAATTATCAAGAGACTAAAGGAATGGCATGGTGGGAAACCTTGAAAGAATCTGAGCTGTAGTGCCAAAATGTATGAAAGCCACATGCACAAAATGGGGGGATCTAAATGAGCTATTATTACTCAGAAATCTTGGAATTACTGTAGGTACCTATCTGAAAACATCACTTGAACAGCTACTACTAGTTCATGTAGTAGATGCAATGCTCAGAAGCCTGGCTGTGCAGCAGCAAGCAATAAAGGGTTGTGTGTCCAAAAACTCATCTTTTTTTTATATTTGTAACAATTTGTCTAGTAAAACACATGTCCCTACAGAGCTTGCCTCACATCCCTAATTCATCACTTCTACAACAAAGCTATTACACTATTGAAAGTTTGGAATTATTATGAAAGTAATGTAGATCAAAAAAGAAAACATCATTATATCACTGTAAGGTCCATATATACTCACACCATTAATATTAGGTGCATTATATCTCGGAAAAGATAGAGTAAATTCTGTAAAAAAAAAGGTTCTGGAGAAAGACAGGAAGTGTGGTGAGAGATAGCGAATAGTTTCCATGCAAAGGAGACTAAAATAGTAGAACTCTTGACAAGGTAGTAGGTGAAGCTTATTCCAACGGTGTATAAAAACATGAGTAATCTAAGTGAATAAACTCTGAACATTTGTGATTTCCTGCAGTACTTGAATTAGAGTGTTCTCAATGAAATATTAAACAGCAGCTTCAAAACATGCAAAAGCAAGTACTTCTTCACATGTTCATGAATTGTGGAACTCTGTCACAGAGTGCTATACAGACCAGAAGTATAAACGAGTTCCAGATTAGATTGGTCAAATTTGCAGTAACTATTATCATCTGCAGCATTAAACAGTTTGTTTGGGGACTATCTCCATTTCAGTGCACTGTTGAAACACATGACATCATCCTGGAATCCTTTCTCAAGAATATACTCTACATATTAACAGAGACTGCATTTGAGGAGGAGGGACTTTTGTTTTAACTAAGTATGTCAAGTTCTTCCTAATAGCAAAATTAGAAACCAAGGTAATGTTTTTTCATGTATGTATGTAAAGCTATTGCACAGCTGTAAGAGAGTGTTTGGTTATTACTTACTTTTGCCAATTAATGGAGACATTTTTCCTTTCTCTCAGGAAAAAAATAGCTTTGTTCAGAAGTGTTGCCAGCAGCCACAGCCAGTATAGGAAATAACATTAAGCGTTAGGAGACTGTACTCATCTAGGGAAAGTTACAAAAGCCAGGGAGGAGTGCAAGGGTGGGAGGGTGGCCCCAGGGCAGGCAGGACAGTGCCCTCCCTGATGTGGTGCCATCCTGCAGGTGAGCAGAGCAGAGCAGGGCAGCCACAGTAGTGCATCCCACCAGGAGCACAGCCATGACCAGACAAATGCGAGGTGACGAGTGAGGTCAAAGATCAATCTGGGGAGCTCAGTCAGCAAGACAGGATGAGCAGGAACAGGGCTGAGCTCAGGGACACCTACGGCAGGGCTCAGGCGGGGATCCAGTGCTCAGACCTGAGCTTAACTGGAGTCCCTGGGAACAGGGGCAGGGGTATGTGTATGGGGTTGTGTGCATGTTTAAGGGGGGTCAGAGAGGTTAGTTGGGGCCATTAAGGTCCATGCATGCATTCAGGACCCTGAGAGCAAGAATTCTCAAGAGTTTCTTCCAAGTGAAAATAAAATTATTTCCCTGTTACTCCTAGTTACCCCACATGGATAAAAGGTCAACAATTTATTATCGTTGGTCATTTATGCATGTAATTTTGCTGTCAGCAAGTTACAAGTCTCAAGTTTCATAGTCCTTATGACTTCTGATAATATTTCTCTGGAATAATTTTTTTCACTTAAATATATATTTTAGTTTTGGAAAGTAAATAAATCTAGCAATTCTTCCTTTATTCTACAAACTTTCCCTGTCTTTTTAGTTCACTAACTTCCTTTCATAAAGAAGAACTACTTGTCTATAAAATACCAATGAAGAAAAACATAGTAGATTCAGACATCATATGGGCAGTATCAGTAAAAGCTCTGGCATACATTGTGAGCTTCTGTGCATTTATGGCAGACAGATACAGTAGGTTTTCAATCTGAATTCAGCCTTCATTCTCTTGTCATGACAAGTTGCCAGGACATGTCATGAGCAACATTAGAAAAATCAGTTAATTCTGTTAAGATGTTTCAAAGTTTTACTTTGCTTAAGTAAAAGGAACTTTACTATTCCC
This sequence comes from Aptenodytes forsteri, assembly GCF_000699145.1. Lineage (NCBI taxonomy): Eukaryota > Metazoa > Chordata > Aves > Sphenisciformes > Spheniscidae > Aptenodytes > Aptenodytes forsteri. Next base: position 113,616 of record NW_008794454.1, on the reverse strand, counting down.
TTGCTTATTTAATTCTTCTACTTCTGCTCAGCTCCTCATAACCCTTACATGCAGGAATAGCTTTGTTTCCTGTCGGAGGACTGATCTATTTTTCTGCTGTTCTACTTCTGAAGCTGCTAATAAGTCACTTAAAAGATTCTTTCAGCACAGAAATACAAAATCTGGTACAAAAAATCTACTGCTTGGATTTTTTCTGTTTGTTTGCTTGTATTTCATGACTACTTAGGAAATTCTCTTTGTCGCTGTAGCAACAGCCTGTCAGTTCAACATTGTGAAGACAAACTATGCCCATGAGAAGTCTCTCAGTCTGTGGCGCTGTCTGCTACTGGGGAAACACCTCATAAGGGGTCCTGAGCCCATCCCTCGGTGCAGTTTGGCTGCCTGGGTTGGGAACCAGCTCAGTGTCAGCATGGCCGAGGGCATCCCTGTCCTGCTGGCAGCCACTGGGAGAGGCTCCCGGGCAACCTGCGGGGATGCAATGACCATCACAGCCAGGGCCAACCCCCAGCCCATGGGGGCTGGGCCACTTTTGGCGGGCATGCTGGCGCTTGTCCCCTGCCAGGCCATGTATTATTTGGGCTACAGGCTCATCCTCACAGTGGGCTGGACCTAAAGGGCACGGAGCTGCGGCAGTCTCGCCTCTGCTGGCGAGACTTAATAACTCCCTAAAAAAGACCTTTCAGACAATGACGAAGAATGCTTTAAAAACATGTGGAAGAGATGATACACTACATTTTAACTAGTTTATGTATCATTATGTACACGCAGAAACTAGAACCCTCTCAGTTTTCTCTTTGATTGATTGTTGTTGGAGTTTGGGTTTTGCAGTTCTCCCATTTTAACATTCTCACATTCACCCTCCAGTGCCTTTCCTATGGTGGCAAACCAAAGTGTAGCTTGTGATGGCCAAGCTTGAATGAAAAATATTAATCATACAGCAAAGACTTTGCAAGGAGTACTGACAATATTTTATTTAGTTGTATGTACATGTAGAGAACAAATTTTACTCTTATGTACTATGTGCTATCATAATAACCTCTCCTCTCACATGTTAGAGATTGTTTCATTTTAATGGTTTTGTTCAAGTGCAGTTTCGCTGTTTCCTCACAATCACAGGCTCCCCATTTCTGTTGTCTGATGCTCTTTCTGATGCCAATGAGAACCTCTCTTCCATTTCAAATTGATTTTTTTCCCACTTCTATATTATTTTCTTTTCTTAGGAAAGAAATATAACTTCCTCTAAGCTTGGCCTTTTTATTAAAACTACAGTTTTGGAAAAATATTTTCAGGTACAATATTGGACTAGCTGCTGTTTGTAAATGCATTTTATTTCATGTAGATTTGAACTATCTTAAATGTGTTTAGGTATTTATACTGTACTTATCATGCTGTCAGGTATTTTAGATAATTTGACGTCTAAATTATACCAGTTGTACTCCGAACAACACATTAAAAGGTCACATTCAGACAGTCAACTAGTCATGCCCTAGCTGTTACCCTCATTCTGTTGAGAAAAAAAATTGTAGTTATATGACTTATACAAAAAAACCCAAAACATTATGATAAAATAAAGTTGAATTTGATACTTTCCTGTTATTTCAGACAATTATTAGTAGGAGAATAAGGCAAAAAGAGCTTTCAGAATTAATAATACTTAAAATACTGTTTAATAATTTTATGTAGATTTATACATTTCATTCAGTTTTATTTAAGTTTATGTTTATTTCTCAAGGTGTTTTTTTTTCTCCTTAGAAATAAAAAAAAAAAACCCAAAACCATACAGTTTATGCCATTCCATCCATGAGAAAATTATTTTCAACTGGTGTAGAAAACATTGGTTTTCATGTAATTCATCAGAGTGTATTTAAAATA
>NW_008794454.1:101216-102738 GCF_000699145.1 Aptenodytes forsteri | reverse complement strand
AGGAAGAATGGGCCAATCTGCTAGAGCATAGATGCGCGTGAACACAAGGCTGTAACCTATCTGCAAGCTGCAGGTAGCGCGTGTACACTTCTGCTTGCTATAAAAGATGCTAACAAAGAGCAATAAAGGTCTTTGGTTGCCGTGCCTGCCGGAGTCCGTGCCGCTTTTCACCCCCACACAAAGGTAGTATTGCATACTTTAATTCAATATCTTTAAATGTCTTGAGAAATACTTGCCTCTTATGAGCGTTATTCCTGTCATTTGTTTCAGCAGTTCCAAGTGAAATGAGTGTAGTTTTGTGTGAGCAGGGAGTGCAGGACTTAGCCAGCAATGAACTCGCGTAGATGTGTAGCCTGCTTAAAGCTGTTAATAACTGTGCTGTTACGTATGTACTTGGATACAACAATTGTGCATAGCTAATGTTACGTAGACAAAGTGAGGGAATGTAGTTTTATTATTTCTATAATCTGCTGCTTTAAACAGTTTAAGTCAAATCTGTGACATTCACTGAATGCAGTATTTTTTAAGGTTTTAAAAGAAAGAGTTTCTGACGTTAGTAATATGTCATGAAAGGTCTACAAGGAAAGCAGGATAATTCAGATGATTTTCAGATAGAATTGTACAGGAATTTGTAACAGGTTTGTTTTCTTCTATTGTATTGTTATTTGATTTTTCCATACCTGTCAGATAACGTTTCTTGTTCCATTGCCATAATATCTGTTTATGAGTTTACAGTTGTGGAGATTTCAGCCTTCCTTTGTAATAACAATTACCTTTCAAAGTGTTCTGGGTTTTTTATGATTAATATTTCATACATTCTCCAGTATCTGCCCCCTGAGTTTATACGTGTTATCACAAGTATGTTTGAATTAAACTGTATTTAAACATGTGTCTTACAGTGGTAAACAGTTGTATAGCATATTTTCCAAAATCATTCATATGCCATACTGGTAAAAGCAGCTGACATAGAACAACATTTCTAAAACAATTAATCATTTACTCATAATTACTGTGGATTCAAATTGGCGTGTAGTTTTAATAGATTTAGATCATTTTTTTCCAAAATGAACCAAAAGTACAGGAAAACAAGAAACCTGGGGAATGATTCTGTTTTCTGATTTGGTTTGCTTGTGCTTGTTTTTGGTGTATTTGTGTAATACAGTTAAAATAGCAAAGATTCTTGTAATCAGCAGCTCACTGTTTAGTAATTCTGTTGTGTCAGAACAACCTTGTAGCTGTGGCATAATGCAGTTTTAATTAAATTACATGTAGCTGTTTACGAAGAGTATAAAAGGAAGAGCGTGCAGGGAGGGCGCCTCTTCAGAGGAGAGGCATTCCACGGGCCGAGTTGGGGACTCGGTGTGCACATAACTCAGCAACTGGGCACAGGTCAAGGACACTCATCCTGCCTGACCCTCAAGGCAGAATGGTGGGCACTCGTCTGAGGGGAAAGGCCACGGCTCCAGCTGGGGGGTCTGCACCATCTACCCCAGCGGCGGCCGATGCCTCCACGCAGACGGAA
>NW_008794454.1:88903-96696 GCF_000699145.1 Aptenodytes forsteri | reverse complement strand
GTTGCCCAGAGAGGTGGTGGATGCCCCATCCCTGGAAGTGTTCAAGGTCGGGTTGGCCGGGGCTCTGAGCAACCTGATCTAGTTGAAGATGTCCCTTCCCACGGCAGGGGGGTTGGACTAGATGACCTTTAAAGGTCCCTTCCAACCCAAACTATTCTATGATTGTATGAAAATACCACCATTTTGTGTATATATAAATAAACCCTCATGATCCTAAGAATAAAGTCTGTTCCAAAAAGTACCAAAATATACTAAAAGCTTCCAAAAGATTTGGTGTCTTCCTAGGACTAGGTAACTCCAAAGATGACTGTAAACCACAAACCTTTTATTCTTGCCCACAGTCTAGATTGTGAGGATGGTTGTATCTTGTTTCAGAAAGAAGGTCCCAGCTTTAGTTGCAATAGTTTCACAATAGCATTCACAGTTCTGAAATCTTATAAGTCAGATAATGTTTCAATTACTTTAATAAATGTAGTTATAGATACATATATATGAATAGCATCAAAGCTTATCATACAAAATATTTCAGGAGTATGGAATTCTTAAAAATATTTGGCAAGTGTTTATTTGACAGTTCAATGTTTATCCACTTAAGCAGATTCAAATATTGAAAGAAGTCGGGAATCCTCTGGCAAGTGGATACCACTATATCATCTGTTCTGTCCTTTATACTGCAGGTTTTTAAATTTAATCTGTTGTCCCCAAACTGATTTCAATAATTTGTGTTTCAGTAAAGCACAACTTCCAGAAAGAATGTCAGTTGAAAGCTCTGGAAATGAGAAGGCCAATTTAAACATGTTGTTTAATTGTTCTGGCCATTGCCAGAAGTTATAAGGCCTGAACCCTCCACAACATGAACATCAGCCTGGAATACTCATACACAAGAGATTTCTGATATCTCACTGTAAAGAATCACATTTCTAACAGCAAAGCAGTAAATCCAATAGGGAGTTGTAAAAGCAGTCTGTCATTCATTTTGAACATGAATACTTTATTCAGTGAAGAGGTTGGTCATTTCCTGGCTTTCTGAAAACAGATGTTCAATTTAACTTGAAAATATTTTGAAAACTTGACTTTCTTCCCAAGATGCACAAGTGAGTTAGCTATGTAATGGCAGTTGTATGATTACAGAAGGTACACAACAGGGGCAACCAGAGCAGAGTGTGAAAGGTTAAGCCATCCATCAACTTTTAATATATAAATCTTTGCTGAAATCAAAAGGGCTATTCCAATTCGACTGTGTATTTCTTACTCTGTATTTCTGAACCATTTCACCTTCTCTTTCACAGCTTCCCTATCACACAAGCAAGTTTTATAAGCCTAAAAGAAGATGGGATGAATAAAGCAGATGCATTTTCTTACTTCAGAGAGAGACAAATATCCCATCCGTTTCATACAAGCCTAAGTAGGATTTTTCTGAAAGCCACCTACTAGGCAAATGTTTGTTTCACTTTTATTTTCACTTTTGACTACATATCCACTTCAAATTCAGAATGCTTTTCTTTCAACATGTTTTCCCTTAAGGTGTTCAAAAATGTGAATATGTAATCAATGCCAGTAATTATACAGTATATTCTTTTCATAGAAATTTTGTGAAGAACTAGCAAAAGTGTTCTTCCAAAAGTGAAAGTATTAGATGTAGACAACACCATTAATTCAATTTTACTCAGTTCTTTCTTCCCAAACCTGTCACATTTGCAATAATGGAAGAGTGCCTAAGTGTTGATGAGATGTCTTATTTTACTGAGAAGAAAAGCTAAACAAAAAAAAAAAACCAAAACAACAGAGTTACTGTATACCATTCCCAACACAAACTGCTCCTGAATTGGGTCAGATATTTCAAACATAATAAAGTGTTTGGATGCTTACTATTTATAGTTGCAGAAGGTTCCTCCAGAACCTCTAGAAGCTGTTTCTACTTTGTAACCTTGGAGAAATTTTCAAAATGATCTTGAAGTGTCAGTTCACATAAGGTACCAGGTTACAGAGAGGATCTTCTTTCTTCATATTATTCTGTGCATGACTTCATGACATCTAAGTCCTCTTTTCCCATCTTTACAGATCTGGAAACGTAAACCTTATGGCTGACTACAATAGAACATCTCAAACAGCTGGATAACTAAAAACTTGGAAACTGTATTTTCTAGTCTCCCTCCTGAGCTTTCTGTCCAAAGGTCATCTTTTTGGGCTTTCCTTCTGCCACAAGATTTCTCAAAGATGTCTGTTTACAAGTTGTCTCATTGTCTGTTTAAAATTAAGGTTGGTTTAAAAAAAAAAAAATTACAGAGACATTGACTAAGCCCAGAAATATTGGACTGAATAATGAAAATAATTTTGAAGAATGAAAATTCATTGAGAAAGTGAAGTCACCATATTTTTCCAATAAATATATTTCTGACATGAATTATAAAACAAGATTTCATTTATGGACATTAGTCTTGTCTATATTTTGTTTTTATTTTATTTGGAAAAATTGATATCCAAGTTTTTCTTACAGAGAAGTGATGTTTTTCTATATGCATATTAAAGGTCTTTTACTTAGCTAGTCACATTTAAATAACCAGTATTATCTTTTTTATTGCCTGTCTTTCTTTAAAGCTTTCTTTTCTCTAGTATATAACAAACTGTGAAAAAGCTTATCTATTTATTTATGAGCTTACTGATCCTCTCACATTTTGCAGAAGAACAGAGGCTTTTACCCTTGTTTTTCTGGCATTTTCCCCCTTTCACACCTTAGTCCTTTTTACTATGTATCACAGTGGTTCTCGATCTGTGGGGTTTTCTGAAATGCCAATCCACCACTTTGGCGATAGCATGACAACTTTTTCACTATCACCAGTTAGGAATCATTAGGAAAAATCATCAAATGACCTGAATATTTTAAACGAGCAAACTTAACATGCCTGAAATTTTGCATTAACTTTCCTTAATATTAAGGCATAAAGCAACATGACAGAAGAAAAAGGTGGAAAGTGTGGCCTTCTGACTTCTCATTTTTAACAGCGTGTATGAAAACAAAAATAATGATCACCCAAAGCACTGCTGATTTCATTTTTGAGTGATACTGAAGATTGATCAGTTCCTTTATAACAGTGTTGCTAGAATACAAGAAATTTACAAGCTGTGACATTGTTTTTCATTGTAAACCAGACTGAAAGCCATCTGGGACCAATGAAAGCCTTTTATTTGACTTTAATATGCCTAGGATGAGGCTTTGAAAGAGGAAAATCAGGTACATAACAGTTAAATAAAAGTTTCTCAAAGATACTCTGCAAATGTAAAAATGCATGAGAGAAAAATAATGGAAGAAAATTGTTCCCTTACGGTTGTGAGGAAACCACTGACATTTGCATGCTTATTTATGCAACCTTAATATCCCCATCATAGTTTCAGTATTCAGTTTCATAAGGTTTTTGCTTTCATATAAGAATTTCAATGCCTTTATAAGAGAGTATACTGGTCATCCTATACTGAGAAGTAGCTCATCCATATAATTGGAAACCTGAAGAAGTTTTATTAAAGAATATGTTTTTACTGAAGAAGACCGGTGCACTAGAGTTAAATCCAGCTCCTAAGACTTAGGAAGCAGGCTTTTAAGATCTTGGCTCTCTGCTGTCCCTTCAAGTGTAACTACATATACCCTTCTATGCATACATAAAATATGATCATGCTGAGTCAAACTAAAGATTTATCTGGCACAGCATCCTGTCTCTGAAGTGGGTAACAAAAAGTGCTCAGGAAAGGAATATACAAAATTGGCAAATATGGATTCTCAGGTTCTGGGAACTAGTGGTTTAAGAAGTGTATCTAATCTCTTTTTTGTCAGTTCTGTCTTCTAAAACCTTTTACAAAAATGAATTTCTATAATTAACTATACATTGTATGAAAAAGATTCTTTTTTCCTGTTACAAACTTCTTGCATGACAAAACAGTGATGCCCTGATGCATACAATCAATCAATTGTAAACTAATGAGCAGATGTTAGCATTTGGAAATTTTCATGCAGGTGTATGTATGTGGAAGCTTGGGCCAAATCCCCGTTGGAAACCAAGCCTTAAATGTGCATTTCTAAGTGACTGCTCAGTTATAAATTCAGATATACGTAGAAAAGAGAAGATTTATTAGCAGTCTCATTATGTCCCTGTCCTACAGAAACTGACTGAAATGGTGATGATACTTAGGGAAGCGACAGAAACACTCATGGCTATTTTTTCACTAAATATATGGGTGCTACTCCAGTTATATTAGTGAGAGTTATGTGTGCATATTGAGAGGGAAATAAATCAGCCTGCAAAGTACTGAAAGTGCGCAGGTGTTCCCACTTTTAATTTTTTTCTCATTAAATTGCTCATTTGTAATTTCCCCATGTATTCATATCCCTTAGAGCTCTCAACTGAATATTTTTCACCTACTAAATCCTCACAAGCATTTATAACATCTTGATTCTCTGGTAAATAGTCTGTATACCTTAAGAAAAAGAAAACGAAAACAAAAAGAAAAGGTAAAGGCAACAGCGTGGAGCAATCTAAAGATCAAATGATGGATCTCAGTGTTTCAATCGGCAACATTTTGTGGGAAAGTGTCCTCTACATGTAAATGGATTGTGTAATTTCTTTCCCCTGGCAGAATAAGATTTTGAAACTGAAGTTATTCAGATTATTTGCTATTGCTCAGACTCCATTCAACCCTCCAAATTAAGGCAAAGTCTCCATCTTTGAGATTCTTTTCCTGCATGACATTTTTACTATCCAACTTATCTGTGCAACAAAAACACATTCATACCATCTCATATTCTCTCATGTCATCTAGAGGAAAAATGGAAGAGAGTCTATCTAGTTTATTTTAGAAAGACTGCCCTTCAGAATTATAATCTTTTCCTGTTTATATCTAACCAGAATTCTGAAAAGATCATTTTCTTAGTTCAAAGATTTCCTAATAGTGCTAGTCTTACCAGTGGGGGCACATGACTTGCTTCAATTTGGGTTGCAGAAGAAATCTGTCTCTTGGTATCAGGTGCTAAGTATTGTGGCAAATGCCTCCACACAGGGAGTTACTTCTGAACAATTGTTCTCTGCAAGGTCTGCACGTATCCAGCGGTAGCATGAATGCAGCTGGGTCCCTGGTCTGAAGCATGTGCAATGCCTAGTGCAGGAATCCAGATAGTGTCAGTGTGAGCAGACTGTATAGAGCAAGAATGAAGGAGATAACCTGGAGTAGGTGAGAGGATCGAGTTATGTTCCAGTATGTTGTACCCAAAAAGATGCTTGACAGCAGGATGGGAGAACGAGGTGTGCCAAGAAATGCCTAGTCTGCCCAGAACTCAGACTTTCTGCTACTATCGTAATTAGTCTCACCTGCAACTTTCTCTGCCAGTGGTGCCAGTCGTACCAGTGTAACTGAAATGAAGTAACAATTATTCTGACCTGCCAAATGTTGATATTGGTTTCTTTATCACTATCTCAGGTAGCAGATGTGCAGAGGCTTCTTGTCTTAATTTTGAAAATCCTTCAAAGCCTCTTATCTTTCATTCAGTATCAGAAAATTATTTGATTTCTGTACCACAGGCCTCTGACCTTCCAAATGTTGCCTGCTGACTGAATTTTCAAACAAGCGTGCTGATAGTCAGTCCTTAGCAGTGCAAGCATATTTTGCACTTCACACTTTTGCCCATATTGGAGTTAACAGGAACAATGCCACATCATAAGTCTTAGGCATATGGAAGAATTCCCATCTCTCTCTCTCTTCAAATCAAGCTTGAAAGCATTGCTTAAAGATATGATTTCTTACAAGCAGAATTTTTGATCCATTTACATTCAAGGTGAGGCTAGTTGATCATTTTAGGCCTTTAATTGTTAATTTAGCAATGCTTTAGTGTGACATAAGTTGTTTATGCACTTATTTTTTTAGTGAAATATTAATCTTCGTGTGAAAATGATATTTATTCTTCTATAAATATTCTTCTTATAAGGTTATGATATCAATATTGCATTTAAAAAACATAACAAACTGATATGACAATAAGACTGAAAACAAAATACTACACATTGTAAATACAACAGAATTTCATACTGGGCTTCCACATTCAAAGCATACACTGCCTTTTTTAACAATTCTACTAACTTATTAAATATGACAAATACTTCCACATACAAGAAAAACATTCTGTCATATTACTACACTGTTTACTTAGAATTGTGTGTCCTTTGCAAGCTGTTAAATAGGTAACTAGCAAAATACATTTTCAAGCAACTTACCGGTACCACAGCACTGACTCTCAGAGTATCATAACTTAAGGAATGGAGAACAATTTTTATTTTTATTAATATAAAACACAGCTGATTTTAGAGTCACCAACTAGTTCTTAGATAATTATTACACAATAATTGTAACCTACATTATTTATTAGATTTCATAATTTCAAAATTTATCTAAAATTAAATAATTAAATAACATTTTCCTTGCTAATCAGTTCCTGGTAAAAATACAGACTAGAGCAAGTTCAAAAATTACAGAAAATCATATAAACCTAGGCTGTTGATTTTCTATCAAAGCCAGTAAAGTCTTCATCAGCATTACAGCCATTTTGTTGTATTAGTTTCACTGGTAGGATGGTGAAATTAGAATGTAATGAAGAAGTTTATTAATGGACAATTCAGCCAATTATCTAGAAAAACAAAGTAGATAAATGTTAGAACAAAACAACCATTTTATGATTTCAGGCTATGTCCTTATTTCTGTAACAATTATATCCTTCCTCCATTTTCTGTTTTTGTACAACCAAAAGATGGCAGTGCTTCATCAACAATTCCTATAACGTTGAAGTTTATCCTTAGGTCATCCATGTGAAAGCTTTAAGAAAATGCACAGTTTTACAAGATATCTGGTCTCTCTGATCAAATTTCAAAAGGAATGAAAGGGGTTCCAATTTGTTTTTAAGGTGTTTTGGTTCTCTGACAACTTACAAAGCTTACATGATTAATATTCTCTGTCTCACTTATCAAACAAGATTTTATAGAATAACTAATAAATACAAATCAGTTAAGTCAGTTTCTCTTATTCTAAGATTTAACAAACTTAAGCAATTCTGTATCTGGTGGTGACTCATCATCATAACTTTATAGTCTTTCCTCAAACTCATGATATTACAACCAATACTGAATTCCTAATCATTTTAAATAGAGACCAAAGACAGAAGTTTAAAAATTTGTATTAACCCAGTGATGTAATTTGTAGTTTTTTTCCTTTATATTTAAAGAACAGAAGCTAATTTCTTTTTTCAGAAAAGCCAAGCCTCATGTATCATGTTTCTGCCTTTTCTTTTTCCACGTTGTATTTTCCTCAGAACACTTTTTTTCATGCAAAAAGTTGTTCACAACAGCTCTGTCTCATAAACATTTGGCAGATTCTATGCTAGTGTTGCTCAGCATGTCTGTGTCATAAACATGAAACAGATCTCTGCTACTTATCATGGCCCTAGATTTGGTTTATTTTTATGATGCTTCTCAGAGATACATTCTATTTCACATAAAACATCTTCCTGTAAAAAAGAAAGTAATAAAATACCAAGCCATATACATACAAATTAATGAATACCCATCTTAAAATCAATTAAGTTTTTCTGTTCTAATTAATTTATCAAAAAAGGATTATATTTAGAATCACAGAATCATAGGATAGTTTTGGTTGGAAGCGACCTCTAAAGGTCATACAGTCCAACCCCCCTGCCACGGGCAGGGGCATCTTCAACTAAATCAGGTTGCTCAGAGCCCCCCCCCCCCACCCCCACCGGGCAC
>NW_008794454.1:79582-87087 GCF_000699145.1 Aptenodytes forsteri | reverse complement strand
TGGTCACTGCAGCCCAGGCTGCCCTTGAGCTTCACATTCCCCACCAGCCCCTCCTTGTTGGTGAGAACAAGGTCCAGCATAGCACCTCTCCTTGTTGGGTCCTCTACCACTTGGAAAAGGAAGTTATCATCGATGCATTCCAGGAACCTCCCGGATTGCTTATGCCCTGCCATGTTGTCCCTCCAACAGATGTCGGGGTGGTTGAATTCCCCCCATGAGGACCAGGGCTTGTGACAGTGAGGCTGCTCCTATCTGCTATAGATGGCCTCATCTGCTAGGTCTCCCTGGTCAGGTGGCCTGTAGCAGACCCCCATTTACTTCTGATCTATAGTGTTTCCTGTTCTGATGATTTTGTTAGAAAGTTAATTCAGTCCTGTATGCTTTATTTATTCTTTCTTAAAATATGGATAATGGAACTAGTATTTTATAAATAATTTTTGAATTATATTGATATGAAAAGACACACATAAACACAAATAGGCATGAAAATAGGACCTGCAAACTATGAATAGTGTTTTATATATTTCAACCTCAGTATAATTTTTGTTGTGATCTCAGGTCTACATTTCAGAAATTGAGTAATCTAGCCTAATATTCATAATCTGTTAATATCCTTAAGACAGACAGGTATAAACATAGAATTACTAGACTTCTTATTCCTTAGAGGTGAAGTATAACTTTTTTCAAGTTTTTTTTTAGAAGTGATAACCCAGAAATGCTCAATGAACTGCACATCAGAACATTATGTCCCTATTCCTCAATATAAATTCAATTTCTTGAACAGATACACATCTCACTTTTTTGCTAATGTGACTTTATGCATGAGGGGATATGTATAGTGGCTTGAGATATCCATAATGCATTTTCCAGAAGGTACTACAATAGTATTTTTGAATAAAAATTAGTTTTCTGCCAGCTCACCTGCCAGTTTCTGGCAGCTTATGTGGTTGGCTATCATAGACAAGCAGCTTTTGGTTATTTTGGTTGCATACCAAAATTTATATTTGCTCATCAGTCTATTTTCACAGAAGTGCCTGTTTCACATCATGCAAATCGCTGTTTTTTTGCCCCTTGTGCTTTTAGCAGGTGTATGTACATATAATTTCAATTAAACAAATTGAAAGGACAAAGTAGCTTGTTCCCAAGAAGAACTTGCCACTAAACAGTCAGCATCTTTTATATGAACAGTTTCTTCCATCAGACTGTGATAACGTGGAAAAAAAATAGTTTGGGTTGTGCCAAATCTATTCAGTCTTCTGAGGGAAAAAAATTTGTAAGGGTAGGCTTGCAGACAGGAGAAAGCGAAGGAGCAAAAATGCCTCTGTTTCTTCAATAGCCTGATACTTAAAATGTTACTAGGCTAATTGAAAGATTCTTTTTTAGCTCGGGAAAATTTCAGTTCATGCTCTTTTTCAACATACATCTGCTATAGATAAGACCCAAATCAAACTGTTCATGTTTAGTTTACTGACTTAAAGCATCTTCTAACAAAGCTTCTCATTCAAAAGAGCCTTCTAATTTCAGATGGAATTTTGAATCTAATACTACAGAAATCAATTTCTGCAAGTAATATTTTCTAAATAATAAAAGAAAAGGACATGATTTTGGAATTGCTGGTGGCAGCAGATTCCTCCTATACTAATTATTTTTTCTCCTAGCCTGTACGTGATTTATGACACTTTTTATCTGAGCAGGTTCTTTCTTAAGATAATGATATTCAATAACTCTCAAGACTTCTTCTCCCAGATTAGATGAATGCTAAAAAAAGTCTAGATATCCGTGAGCACACAGTTTGCAATCAAAATTGACTTTCTTCATAATCTCAACAAAGTGTATCCTTCAGCTATTTTGGATGTCACTTGGATAACGTCAGCATTTAGACATTACTTAAACACATATTTAGTCTAAACAGTAAAACTTTAGAAAGCATATTATGAAACATTACATTGAGATGAAAATTACTATTTACAAGCTGAGGACTAGGTTTTTGTGTTGAATATAACACAACAAGATTATAATGACGTACCATATGGTAAAGGTTTGTATTTTTATTTTATATTTATACAGGCATGCAAGGGTAGCTTCAGAGAAAAATGAAACATATCTTGTCTCTTGGCTACCATTTATGTGTACAAATACAGCTCTTGCTCAGATTCCCACTGTCTCACTTCAGCACATCATACTGTACTTTCACTTAAATTTTTAGGATATTTTAATCCAGAAGATCCTTTTTCTTGCTCTCTGCATTCACCATGTAATTTTTTCCCACTTTTCTTGTTCTGTTACACCAAAGACAACCTGATTACCTTTTATTCCACTGGCTTCATGGCTTATTCTGTTATGCCTTTTCACTCGTCAGTGCTGCCCATCATGCCAATCTCTACTACAGACAGTTGAATTTTCCAGCAAGCATCTCCGTGCTTTGTCTATCACGTGACAGTGGTAAACTAACTCTTTGTAAATAAAAATAATAGTACTAGTCAAAATTAATAACAGTAATAATATTATTTACGTCCTTTCACTTGTTGTGAAAAGTATTGTTAAAAAGTTGTGTGCAAGAAGCTATCATCAATGCATAAGAGGTTTTACTGCAGTCCATGGAATTAAGATTAATACTTTTTAATAAGATATAACAATGTTTTATTTACCTAAACAATAATTTGCACAGACATTGGAATACTCTGCATAGTGGAAACATCTAGGCAATATAAATACAAATGTATAGTCTACATACCAGAAAGCAGAGCTCAGAAGTACCCAGGCTAAAGCTGCATAAAGCCAACTTGATGTGGTAGAGTTTGTGAGCTTGTGACCTGTTTGATAGTGGCTAAACCATTTCCAGACTTGAGTTGATTCTAGAGAAAATATAGCTGCTTTAACACAATGCTACAAATAGGTTACTAAGTCACCTGGATTCAACCTAGGTGCATTGTATTTGCATGATTATTTCTCCAACTTCAATTACTTGTAAACAGATAATCAAGTGCTGATTCTATATCAACCCTCTGTTTTTAGTGCACTGTAGCAACATAAATTTTTTTTCCACTTCTAGTGTTTGTGTCTTACTTAAACCTTTAACAGTGACAGGTTGTATATGGGCCCTTTAAGATTTTTGTGCTTTTGTTTCCTTGTTAAGAGAAATAGATTTAATATTGGTTGCAAACTTCATGAGTAGATGAAGATATAAGTCAATATTACTAAAAATTAGTGAATTGCTATGGCAACAAAACCCATCAGAACACTATAAATAAAGGAGAACTAGGCAGGATAAATCCAGCCTAAAGACATCAAGCCATGTCTTTTTCGTGCTTGCATCTTTGTAATGTGTCAATGGAGAATCTAAATCAGCTGACTTACAGCAGCATGGAATAACCGCAAGTGTGTCCTACCTAACTGCACCATCTGTCCACTGCATCACTCTTATTGTCCTCCTTCAAGATCAGATTTTATCACTATGACATTTACTTGCTTTTGTTGTTTACTCTTACTTTTTTATCTCTCTTCCCTTTCTTTTTTTCCTACTATGCACAAAGCAGCTTTGACACTCCAGCTGTGAGACTAATCCTACCTACTGTATAATGTTATGATTATAGTCTGTACTCTAAACTATCAATCAGCTCATCAAGAGCATTATAAGCTTTAAATGGAGGTGTTTAATATTTTTTTTTGAGTCTTTCAGCTTTCCAGGTATATCTATTTTTGAGAAGATGAGAAATTCTAGTCTGAGAACCAGAATAGAAATATTTTGAAATATCTCATTTTTAAAAATTTAAAATCAATAAAGATAAAAAATGAATAGCTATCATTACTAAGCTTAGAAACAAATTTTAATTGAGGATCCTTTTCAATATATCCTCACTTTTAATTAATTGAATAGTTTGATTGAAATCCATATTGGTACAAATGGATTTTCTCACTCTCTAATTAGTCCTTTCTAAGAAAAAAGGAAAAAAAAAGCAAAAAAGTCTCAAATGTTGATACTCTTGTTATCTGGTTTGCTTCAAGATTTGTTTCAAACTGTTTTCATTCACCTATATCAGTGACTGAGCTGAATTAAAAGTGACTTTACTAAGGCATTGTCCGTATAACCTCAATGAGAAGTTACCCATTCTCACTCACACAGTGGTATTTAAATCTTTCTTTCCACTTAATTGTACTCTACCTGCAAGCATCAGCCTTCAGATAGGTGCTAAAAGGCTTTTTAACCATGACCCAGTTGCTACAGGATGTTCTGGAAGTCTAAAGAAACAAAAACATTCTCTTTATTGGCCCTTATTTTAAGGAATATCCACACTGAGCCAAACCCAAGTACTGGGAATATCTTTGATAAAGATATCTCTTGTCCCATTACACATACTATTTCGTGAGAAAACCTACGGCTTGCAAGGAAACTAAAGCACTTTTATATGACATAATTTTTAGGTTGACTGTCCACACATAGCATAAAGGCAGGTCAGATTATTTCCCAAAGTAAATATTTTAAATCAATGGAAACACATACTGCATATAATTAAATCCTTAAATTACTCTAGTACCATTAAACACATGATTTATAAATATAAATGTTCTCCTGAAAATGAACTTTTAAAATATTTTAACTGTAAGCAATATCAGATACCAATAAGTTCTGTATTCATCAGGGTTATTTTAAGACAGTTCATATCAACAGAAAGTATACTATTACACCCAGGAACGCAAAAAATTACACATGCACAGTCATGTATCTCTTCCATGTACCTTAGTTACATATAGTTATCTATACCGTCTTTTCTACGCATTCATTTTTAGAACAGTTCCAAACCGCAACACATGTACTACGACTGTTTCTGCATTAGTAATGCAGATTCTGAGATCTTTTTTTCCACAGATCTTAGGAATTTTTTGCTAACTACTTTCTATTCAGTTAAGGACATATACATTTTTTAAAAATTAAAAAAATAGTCTTCTATCCATGATTTAAGTACATAAAAGTGAATGTGATATATATTAGATTTAATCATTGATAACCATCAAAAGATTTACTATTCCAAGCATTTAAGGACAGATTGGTCTTTTTTTGTCAGTGAGGGTTTCTATTAAAAACAAAGAACTCTACTAAATACATATTACTTAGCCATTTTCTGAAATTAAGATTTAAATATAGATTCACAGAGCTTGTGAAAAAGCAACTTTATGAGTCAGCTCTGAAATTCCTGTAAGTCAGCCTTGTCTCATTCAGCTAACTCAAGATCTGATTTTAAAAATACAGCATGGAAATATCACTCCTCCTAGACATGATCAGAAATGCTCAATTATTTTTTCAGGAAATTTCATGCTCTTTTCACTTTGTCAAATGGCTGTACTGAAGAGAAATGGTATAAGACATAGTGACATCTGAGAAATTCTAAGTAGCCAGGGATTTACTAATCCTCTTTTAAGAGTACTGAACAATGTGGAAAAAGGGAAAGAAAATGAAGAATAGCATTTTTATGCACATCCAGCTCTGCCTCTCTAGATAGAAGTGTGAAGTGAGGATTGCTTAAATGGGATGGAAGAAGGTGATGAAAAGCAGCATGAATTCTATCCACCATGTGACCAACGCAAAACACATTATAGAGCTAAAATGGAAGGGCTTAAACAGTAAATATTTCCCAAAACCTATAAAGAATTTATCAAATTTTTTTTGTAGCTGACAAAAGAGCCACTGAGGCATATTAAAATTTACTCCACTTTCTTTGACACAATGGGATGGAAGAAGGTGATGAAAAGCAGCATGAATTCTATCCACCATGTGACCAACGCAAAACACATTATAGAGCTAAAATGGAAGGGCTTAAACAGTAAATATTTCCCAAAACCTATAAAGAATTTATCAAATTTTTTTTGTAGCTGACAAAAGAGCCACTGAGGCATATTAAAATTTACTCCACTTTCTTTGACACCTCATCTGTATTATCTATCTCCAAACTCTCAATGTTTTGAATGAAAAGACCAGTGAGTCCTCTCTAACCTCACAGGTTTCTCTCTGTTTCTCCTCATCAATCTGCTAACTTTTTTTTTTTTCCCCACCTGGAATTTCCTGCTTTAGTTTGAAATTTTACCCACTTCTTGATGAGAGAATCTTTAAAAAAAGGAGCCTAATTTCTCTTATCCTATTCAGAAAAGCAGAGCTAAGTTTAGCTGAGAGCTAAATTTAGCTAGATCTATGAACTATATTCTCAAGAATGATTCATGTGCATGAGGCCATTTTCTTGACTGTCAGAAATCCATGAGCACTTCTTATCTAATGCAGTGCAGCAGAGCACAACAGGGGCCAGCAGCTCCCTGGGGGCAGGGGGGGCGATGAGCATGTGGTCTCCCCCAGGGTGGGCAGGGAAGGGCCTGGCAGCCAGGGCTGGTCCCACCGCCCCAGCCAGAAGCATGGCAGGCTGGAGAGCAGCCCCAGCCCTGAGCACTGGGCACCTCCCTCGGGACGGGGACAGGCCATGGTCAGGCTGGGTTGTCAGCCCGCAGGTGGGGGTCAAGATAAGACCTGATGAGGGGAACTGGGGTAAGACACAGAACCAAGATGGCCCGGCAGGGCCATGGGGATGTGGATGGGATGAGATTGGGCCAGGGGTCAGGATGGGGGTCTGGGTCCCAGTCAGGCCAGGGCACAGCTGCAGTCAGCTCAGGCTGAGACCATGCCTGACAGCTTCGGCTTAAATCTGCCTCTGAGCAAAAGAGGGGGGAGCCCACACTGAGCTGTCTTGGTGCACTTTGTCCAGGCCAGCCTTGTCTTGTGTCCAAGCTGGCCCTGAGCCCCAGCAGCCAAATCCACACTAGCCAAGGTGCACTCAGGCCCCTGAAAGCTTAATCACAGATATTTTTGTGTTTTGTATATTGCTATTGCAGGAAAGAGCTGTGACCAGCTCTTACAAATCGTTTCAAATCTGTGACAGCTTCCAGAACACTAAACAGGAGGAGGAAAGTTATTACAAACATGTGCCATTGCACATGGGGGAAATATGTGTACCTAAATACATATTTTCAAGTTTCAATCATATTTGAGACAGAAAACAATTACTTCAAAATTAATTTTTTCCCCTTCTTTCAACTCTTAATATGGGTGAAAACTCAGAACATACAAACTGCCTATATAAACTGAGATATTGTCATATTTAGCATAAATGTTATCAAAGCTTCATTAGAACAGTTGTTATCTTTAATTCAGGGAGTTAATATACCTTTTTCTGGGTAGATGGATGTATGGAAGCCACTAAACAATGTGTTTGTTGGATTTCTGCTTTTATGTTATCAGTACAAGTGCTAGTAAATGGACTTCTGCTAATTTAAGGAAAAATAGGATCCACTTCTGCTTGAGAGGCATAAATGATAAAGGTATCTTCTATCAAAAGTACACATCTCTTCTATCCCTAATGGTGTTTTATCTTTATGAAGCTTTTCACTAGATCAATTCTTTGGGAAAATTTTTAGTTTACAGATCAAAAAATGGATGTTTACATATGAATATGCTCAATGTTTCT
>NW_008794454.1:76394-76756 GCF_000699145.1 Aptenodytes forsteri | reverse complement strand
GACTTCATTTAGGCCACGATAGTCTACTGTTAGTCTCCACTCTCCATTAGACTTCCACACTGACCATATGGGACTGTTAAAGGGTGCGCAAGTGGCTCACCTCAGATCAAAAAATGAATGTTTACATATGAATATGCTCAATATTTTTGTTTATTTTGCAGGTGTTTTACAAAAAATCTGGTGAAAACAAGGAAGATAACAAAAGAGACAAGCATATCTTACAGATTATTTACCATTCCACCATCAAAAATCAAAGTTCAACACACTGATCTTTTCTTGATATAAGAGTAGAATGGCTTCAACTGCATGTCACATTTGCCAATGTGACGCCCATCTACAAGAAGGGCCGGAAGGAGGATACG
>NW_008794454.1:52308-74322 GCF_000699145.1 Aptenodytes forsteri | reverse complement strand
TTGCGCCAGGGGAGGTTTAGATTGGACGGGAGGAAAAATGTCTTTACTGAAAGAGTGGTGAAACATTGGAACAGGCTGCCCAGGGAAGTGGTGGAGTCCCCATCCCTGGAGGTATTTAAAAGACGTGTAGATGAGGCACTTAGGGACATGGTTTAGTGGGTGGTGGGGTTGGGTCGACGGTTGGACTCGATGATCTTAGAGGTCTCTTCCAACCTTAATGATTCTATGATTCTATGATTCTATGACTTGGAGAAACACATCATAGAAATATCAGAAGGAAGAGTGACTGGACATTTGTGACATTGGAAACACTGCAATACAAATTCTAGCAAGCTAGTTCTGTCTTTCCCACTCATTATGAATTACTTAAACCACTAGTAAATTAAACAAACAAACAAAAAGCAACATAAGAACAATTCTTTTTGTTTGTTTGTTTGTTTTTTAAGAATTAGTTCAATTTTATGTTAGTTGTTTTTTATGACACTCACAGCTGAGTCACATGAAATGTAGTCTCCAAGCACTCACTCCAAGCAGCTTTCTATTCTACAGTGCAAAAAGGTAATACCTCAGCTAAATATATGAATTTTTCTGGCATCAGAGGTAATCACCACCTTTTTTTTGTTATTCATGCTAATTTCTTATACAGCAAGAAAAGAATTATGAGCAAAATTTCTCTAAAGTGGTGAAACATTTTATTTTCAATTATGTATTAACTTAACCTGTAGCATATGACACACTAATCACTGACTTCTTAGAAATAAAGCAACATGTAGAAGATGGTCATGCTGTGTCAATTGTTTAAAAAAAGATATCTTGTGATAAGAGATCTTAACTTTCACAGTCACAATATCTTAATAATCATTTCAAGTGCCTCATAAAAGTTTTAAAGTCTGACAAATAATTTCTAAATATAGTGTTCCATCTGTCAGTCTCTCTTGTTCTGCAAAGAGTTGTTTGTTCTGTTTTTAAAAATATTTTGTGTCTTCTTTATGGAATATTCCAGACAAAGCATTTTCTTAGTCAGAGGAGTCTGAAATCTAAGAATTATACACAGAAAAATTATCCATTGAACTTGATGAGGTATTCAAAGCAGGAGTGGGTGGTGGGCTGGAGGTGGAAAGGATGTTGCTCTGTTCTATAATTTAATTATCTGAAACCAGAGCATAAAGATAAACTTTGTTCAGTCAGTCCTTCCTCTCTCTTTAAGTTTATATTGCACAATTTTAAGACACTGAGATGCCGTACATTCAGGTTTCCCTAGACACGTTCACTACTTCCCACTTGACTCCAATTTTTCCCCCTGGGGGAAAAAAAATTACAAAATCAATTTTTCTCAGAATTCTAGTCATTGGCATACAAAAGTTTTCAAGAAACAGCTACTACACAGACTAATGGCTGATTCAGTACAGTTGTTTGGTACATATATAGTGCTTCTGACACAAGAAAATACACTGCTGATAGTCTCCTTATTTTCTTAAATACCTCAGACTTACACAGCTGAAAAAGTTCAATTTATTTTGAGTTTCTTCAGTGCAAAATACACAGTCTATTTGTTTTATTTGTTTTATTTTAAAAACATAATTGAAGGAAATTAATTTCTTCTCTAAACTTCAGAGAAAAATCAATTATACATTGTTTTCTGTCTTTAATATTTACTTTTAATCACAAATCCAAGCCAAAACCAAAACTCTAATAATTTTAAATCAGATTTTATATGTGAAAAGCTAACTCAGGTTCTGACCATAAATGGTGCTTTTATTAAAGTTGTCTTACCCTGTGTTGAACACTTGAATCTGGAGAAGTCAGCTATTTTTATATAAAGCTACTGGTGACGAAGTAGTGCCTGAAACAGATGTCATAGCAGCAGTTAATGAGACAAAATGGAGTACAGTGCTTCTTATGATGATTCTTTATTTTACCATGAAACAAAGTGTCTTCTTTTCTTTTCTTTTTTTTTTAATAAGGGCATTTAAATCTCAAGATAAGGATTTTGTCTCAGCATACAGCATCAATCAACACAGGTATGCTAATATTAGCATTACGTGTATCTAACAAGTGGTTCTGCATTCTACTCCAGAGGTGAGGTACCTAGAAGTTATGCATTTCAATGTTCGATTTACATATACCAAAGTCCTTTGGATTAAGCTTTAAATTCCTTGTAAAGCACACAGACCTACAGCTAAGAACTGTAGAAAAACTTTGTAGAAAAACTGTGATGTAGTATTATTATTATTTTACATGTTTGTGCTTCAAATATTATAATTATGTGTACTTATGCCCACCTACACTGGACTGCAAATGTTCAGAGAATGAAAAATAAACAATTTATGTGTCCAAACCACACAGACTTTCTAACAACTGACATGCAATAAGGTAAACAATAACTGCATATCTTATATAGACAGTAAGATTTTAGTAAGTGTGTAATGAAAGATTATTTTAAGAGTTCTATTTAAATGATAAACTTTTCTTATAGTGTCTTTGGGGCAGGGGAGCAAACAGGAGAGGAGAGGAAAAGTCTTGAAAAGATGGTAAACCAAATATATAGAGTTAAAATACAGGGCAGAATTTTACTACCTGTACCTACATCAAATTTTTTTCAAAATTTTTTTGCAGTTTTTGCACAGTGAGTTTTGAATGAGGATGTTCTTTCAGATAATACCATAGTAATAGTAACTAGTAGGAATAATATTTTTTTCTAGCTGCATATATGTATGTGAGTGTCTGTGAGATCATATTACAAAATGATATTCAGGTTTTTATGCCTCATTGATTTATGCTTGGGTTTTGAGTATCAGCAAGCACATTGTCTAGAAGCTTGTTGCATGATCAGTGTTTTTTAAGATTATTTTGTGGGGTTTATTATTATTTTATGGTGATTTCCAAAAACACTTAAAAACTTAACCCAAAAATACTTAAAATATTTAATCCCCCCTTGTGCTGTAGTTCACCTCTTCTTGAGTTTCTTTCCACTACCTCTCATTGGAAAACTCTAACACATGCTGGACTGATAGTCTTACAAAGTGAAAATCCATCCAGTCATCTGTGTCTCTGATGAGCAGGGATGATCTGGAGGTGGTCACAGATATCAGTGAAGTCTGCAAATCCTTGATAGCGCTGCCAAGATTGCAAACAAGGGAGATAGTTACCGCCGCTAAAATAAAGGGTAAAGCAGATAAAGGTGTCCTGTGATCTGGATTGCAATAACCGGTTCATCCCAGCCAAAAAACCATGAATGTTCTTTGGTCAGTATCTATCAGCATCAAAACAGTAAGACAAAAGTAATTATCTATCTTGCCTATTTCTATCTTTCTCAGATTTTCATGTTGTGGGTTGGTTTTTTTTTCCTTTTTCAGCTTTACATTTCCAAGGTAGTAAACTGCTTCAGTTTCTTATATTTAGCAAGAGATTATCATAGAAGTTCTCTGTGTAATTCGTAACTTACTTACTTATTATTATTTACAGGCACGCCTGTCATGCCAAGGCTCAGCTCTACATTGAAGATTTACTGTCACTTTGAGCATTTTTTTTTACATGAATCTGAGCTCTCAAGCACTTTGAGACCTAAGAAATATGTATAGACAATATTGAACTACCTTAACGTATATTTCATGCTTTGCTACAATTTTATAGCATCCGTGTGTCTAAGGCACACCTGGATTCTTACACTTTAATGAACGATTAACTAAAAAACTGAAAACAGCTGTCCATTGAACACCAAACCAAAGGAAGATATAACAAGCTCAGCTATTCAGAAACAGATTATTGGGCCACCATGCATGGTTTCTGTGCCTGATAGTGCTGCTGATTTCCATGATCTTTAGCAAGTCACCTTCCTGCTTTCTTCTCTCTCTTTCCCTTTTATTTTTAGTCTATACTGTCTGTAAAAGGTTCAGGGTAGAGAATGTGTTTTACCTCATATATAATGTAAGATGGTAGGAATTATGTTGGTTTGGGGTTTGGGTTTTTTTCATATGTTTTTTCTTGTCATAATCTCTAAAACTAATTAGCCATGCCAGTTCTGAAGAAAGGGGGTCTTGGTTCCATGGGGACACAATTTTTATTAAAGATCAAAGGGGATCACAACCCAAAATTTTATAGACCTGTGGCTAAGATGTGCGTAGGACACAGAACATTAAAATCATAACAGTGGTCTAAATAAGATTGAGCATTAAGTCAAAATTAGATTTAAAATAAAAATATTTACAAAGTAATGATAATAACAGATATACAATACAGTAACAGATATACAAATAAACTAATGATGATAACAGCAAAAATAATAACAATGAATTTTATTACTTTTATGCACAGAAACAGTATAATTATTCCTTGCCTTTAACAGGTTTCCAAATTGTTATCATTGTAAATGTAAAATCTTCATATAATTACTGCTATAATCCAGGTCTATTCAGAAATAATTTCAAGGTCAAATAGAGGCCTATGTCAGCTATCTATAAAAGAATAATCATTTTTCTTTAGATCCTTTTCATCCTGATTTCGATATTCATTATGGCAATTGCAAAGGAAATTTTGTTCTGCTTTCAGAATAATTTTTTCTGATAAGAGGCAGGCTGGAAATTTATTAGGAACAGTCAATTCAATATCAGTAAATTAAGAATAAAAGTTTCTACCAGGTTTCCAATGTCAATGGGAAAAATCTTATACTGATATTTACTTTATTTGATCTTATCCCTTATTTCTTCCTTCACTCTTCATCTACTCTGAGAATATACTGATGGTGCAGGTTTAGGAACTTTTTTACACATTCTCCCTTTGCTCCCTTGCCAATCAGTTACTGGGGTGGACAAAAATTTTATTCTCTGGAATTGATGAAGACAGGAGTAATTTGATCATTGAAACTCTTCTTTTTTTATTCATGCTCTTTTTCTCTCTCCTTATCTTACTTATTTCTCTCTCCTTATCTTACTCATTAAGAAGGATTTTGACACAAGAGATAATGAATCCATTCCTGCTGCATTATTAATTGTGAATTAGATATTAAACAACAGATCTTCTGAAGGAAGAACATATAATTGATATGAGTGGATTGCATTAATTCTGATTATGTATATATTTAAAAATAGATGGCCTTTATTAGCTCCTGTATTGTTATGATGTATTTGCTCACATGTGCTCACATGTAAATATGGCTCCAACAGCTGGAGAAACCTTTAGATAATAATCTCGCTCTAGCAATTCCCATCAGCTTTTCTGCCTGCTAGCTCTGGATTTCACCAGCCTAGCAATTCTATTTAATGATCTTTTATTACCAGTTCTTGGCACCATAAACTCTTGATATAAATTAGAGTCAATCTAGTAAAAAGCAATCCCCAAAGCTGGGGAAAAAATACATGGCTTAAAATATTCTCTCCCCTCACCCCTGTTTGTGGCTATAGGAAGAACTTTTCACTTAGGATCCAGTTCTTATGCTAACTTTTCTAAGCCTTTCACTTTTTAAAATGTTCATTGATTTATTTAACAAAAAAATGATAAGCGACTGTAGTCTGCATAGTCCACCTTAAAGCAAATTACTGGAATTTTTATTAGATAAATTTATGACTTTCATGCAGATATCACTGACAAATGAGTCGTCTCTTCAAAAAGAAGTAACTTCAAAAGCTGAAAAGAATAGCAGATGAAAAGAAGGTCATTTCATTTGACTTGTCTCAGCAGAAAAACAACCTGTAACGTTTGCTTCAAGCAGTTCATTACAACAACCTCTGAAACTCAGAACAAGAGTATAAATGCACAGATTAGCTTGGTTGCTACCCCTCCTACCCCAATTAAAATGATTTTTAAAGGTGTTTAAAACATGCAAGAGCAAAATTTTGCCCTGGGATAAGCTGGCAGTATTCTCCTCGATTTCAAAGAATGATAGCTAAGATCACCTGGGAGTACAGTTTGCCCCTTAGTAATGTGTGGTGATGGAGATGTACACTAGCAATTGTTCGTGTGGATTGCATTGAGTTTACCCTTAGGAGAATACAGAGAAGCTGTCTGTGACAAGTACTGACATCTCACTTGGACATGTGATACTCAGATGTGCAGAGAATTCTGACCCCCTTCTGTAAGTGCTATACCATTTTCATACCTGCTCCCCCTACCTTCAAGTTTTTCGTCATATTTCTCCCATTCAGTTACAAGTTGCTTTCCTCAGTGCATTTCTTTTGTAGGTCTTCAAAGTAGAGGCAGTTTTATCACAAATAAGATGTGCACCTGCTCCTCTAGACTCTCAACTATTTCCCTACTACTTAATACCATTGACAGCAATACACAAATTCCAATTCAATATTTTTAATGTCATTACAGTCAATGGGATTACATGTTAATGTTTTATTTGTTTACTAATTTGCAGCCTAAACAACTGCATTCCACTGTTTTGGGTGTTTGTTTGTTTGGGGTTTTTGGTTTTGGGCTTTTTTGGGGGGTGTGTGGTTTTTTGTTTTGTTTGGAGGGTTTGTTTGTTTTTTGTTTTTTCAAAAATGGAAAATCACTGCTTCTAAAGGATATTGATAAGATGGGACTTCTGCAGGGCTAGACTCCTGGAGTTTAGATGGAGATTTCAATACTATGAAAACTAACTGATTAAGCTCAGCATCCTTAGTAGAAGCTACCTGCAAAACCTAGCTGACTTCTTGCTTCCATATCAAAAGGGACATCTTTAGACTTCGCAGTTAGCTGTTAGTGATTTCCCTCTATTTAATTCTTCTGACTGGGAGTTCTAGGAAGACACTACTGAATGCAGTAATATGTTCTTAATTACTAGGTCCTCATAGAGATAGAAGTAGATACTTTCCCTTCTTCTGGTGTAATCTTCTGCTGACATTTCAGATCTCAAAAATCTCCTTCGGAGTATGTAGGGATACTATGGACCATTAAGCTGACTTAACACATCCTAGGTTTAACTGTATGCAAATGGTGGAGGACAGCAAAATCCCTTTATTTATATGTGTGCTCCTAGAATATGTTTAGCTGGAGAAAATAGGAAAATTTTGAAATGTATACCAAAATAAATTAATTTCCCCACATAATTCTGTAGTTAATGGATGTTATGGGTTGGTTTGTTTTTCTTCTCAGAATAAGCAGAGTGAAGAGAGAAAAAAAAATGTTGCCCAGGAGGAAGAACTAGGACTTTAAGTTTACATTTTTATATTACTAACCCTGAGCTTCTCTCCTATTTTTTAAGTTAGATCAAGGTATACAAGACTGGACTGACACAATCTGGTAAATCATCTCTGATTTAAATGAACAACCAGTTTTTTTTCTCAGTATATTTAATGTTTTATAATCAAATAATTTTTACAGTTGATGTGCTAAAATGAGTAAGATACTTGCAGCTATGGTGCACTATTTTCAGCACACAGAAACATAATAAAATTATAATTCAAGATTGACTGTAAATAATTATTCCATTACTAACTTTACAAAGAGGTAGTTATTCACAAATTGTACACTGCATAAAAAGAAGATATATTATTTTTAAAAATGGCTACTATGCAGTTCTAAAAAGCTGATAAATCAGGTTTGATTTATGTCATTAATATTCAAACAATTCTGTAAAAAACCATAAGCTAATACAGATATTCTGCAATCCATCAAGAGCCAGATATATTTTGCATAAAGTAAACCCACACATCCTAGAAATTTTATGTGGACAGTTATGCAATAGAGCCACTGCTATAGTGACTTTGACACTTAAAGAAAAGCTACCTAATAAATTAGCCAAGTGTTGAAAGAATCTCAAAGTACCCTGTGAGTTTATGTATACTTCTGTTTCTCTTGTTACATGCCAGAAATTCATCCTGGTCACTTCTGATTACTGTAACAGAGTTTTTAATTTCCTGACTTCTGTGACTGCAGCTCTCCACTTAGTCCAGACAATTTCTATCTGGCAAACACTCTATTCCCTTTTTTGACATCTGACAGTGGCTGAGGTACCCAGTCTCTCACTGTGTGCATTTGTCAGACTTTTCAGTTAGGAAAACCTTGTTGGCATTTACAAAGTCATCCAGAGCTCAAGACAGCTTACAGTCTAGCAAAAAGAAAAGTGTTCATTCACAGCATCCAATACAAACAGCTATGTTCTTTGTTTATTTGTTTTGATAAAAGATGCAGTTGAAGAATTAAAAGTAAAGTAGCATTAAGAGAGAATTGTCAAAAGTTCTTCAATTCCTCTGTCCATCAGACTTTGTATATTTGACACTATCATGACAGGGTCTCTGTCCTTCTGCATTCCTTGTTTCTGAGGTTACATCTTAAGTGAGGACTCTTGTACCTTAGCATCTAGGTTTTATAACTCATTTGCTTTTGAAGTACTTCAGAGGGCCTAGGCAGTTTAAATCTTACTGAACTTGATTCTTTCTTTTTTACTAGAAGATATAGACTGGCCACTCTTTTTCACTGAAGTATGCATGTCTAATATCTGTGGAAATGGAAATGTCTCTTTTTTTTATACTAGATATCAATTCTTAGACTTGATTGGCCAATTTATGACTATTTGACTCCAGATGGGGAAAAAACAAAGTCTGTCTTTACTGGCTCAGTCACAATTACACATGAACTAGAGCCAGTCTAGCCTGGGTATGCAGCATAGTTCAGCTAGTGCTAGCTGCAACACTCATATAATCATTTGGTGAGATGTTTTGTTTAGCTGTTCTGGCTGAAAACTAACCACTTTGTTTTATAGAACTGTTTTCAGGCAACTCAGCTATCTCTGAACTAACCTGCTACACATGTGCAGAAGTGCTGGCACAAGGGAGGAACAGAGTTATTCCTTGTGAATGGAACAAATAAGAGTGTTGAAGCAGGACCAAGGGAACTATGATTAGGTTTGGCTGAAGATGCTGTGAAAGTACATCCCCGTCATACATCTGTCAGTGTGAAGCACCTCCTCTACTGAATCTTGTTTTCTGCATTAGTTTGTACATTTGTTAACATATTTAATAAAAAAGCTGAGTAAAATACATTTTGATCACTAATAAGCCTCAGTTGATTGAGATTTACACCACTTAAAGTTGACAATGTGCATGCTGTGACTGATCATTTTCTACCTTTCCTTTAAGGGTACTGCATATGGCACAAAGCAGTTTATTTGTAGACAGGAAACAAAACAAAGCACTTGCCTTATAGAGATTTTATTAATTAGGCTATAATCTTTCCTTAATGCAGAATGAATAGACAAAAATATAATCTAGAATTTCCATCCAAGGAACCAATCTAACATTTACTGACAGTTTGATCTTCTAACAGTTGTGACTAGATTTAGATGAGTTAGAAATTTAGTCATCAGTCTTGTTGACTGGATCATTCTGACAGGATAGGCTCATCTCCCAAGAGTGTGAGGTCTGAACTGTTAGGGGTGTTGGGACTTTTCCTAAGGCTTTTATCTTGCTTGTTTTAACATATAGGTAAATCTAGTCTTAACAGCTGCAATAATTTTTGAGATAATTTGAAGAATAAAAAAGATCTGAAGAACCTAAAAACTTTAAAGTGCACAGAAATGAACAGTTAAAATGTCTGCATGATTGGAAATGACTGATTGTCTCATCAAAATTTTGCCAGGATAGAGAAGATGTATTCTCAAATAGTTTCAAATTCTATTTGCAAATAAGGACAGAAAATGAAGAATTGAAACTAAATAAGATATAGGGTTTTGTTTTTGGTTTTGTTTTTGTTTTTTTTTAAATAAGAAGAGGAATGAGATCATAAGGAGACTGAACAAGGCAGCAAATACAGTAGGACTGACACTAGAAAGGGACATACCAGTAAATTAGCTGAAAAGATAGCCGGCAGAGGTCAGGGACCCATGAGAGAATTCAGGTTTCTCTTACTAACTCTGGCCACCTTTCTCTCCCACCACCCATTTGTTCCATGTCTAAGTCCTGGACATAAAACTTAGAACATGGAAGTACAATTTGTAAATTCCTGTCATTGCTATCAGTTTCCTTTGGGATTCTGAGCAAGCCCATCATCTACAGGACTCAGCTCGTATTCTGTAAAAGTGGACACTTTTACATAGCACTTCCCACCAGCAGTATCATAGGATATTCTGAGAAGCATATTAAGAAGTATTCCAGAAACTGTAACTAAGTTCAGAAATACCAGCAAAGACATCTGAAAGCATTCAGAAGTTTAACAAATTTACATACTTATTTGGCCAGTATATCATAGTGTCTGCCTCACACATGAACAGGGACTGTTTACTTTTCTTTTGCATAGCTTTACAATGATGATATATTTGTATGTAAGGGGAAATTTCTCTTCTTCTTTTATCAAGTCAGGACAAAATTTAAATGCCTCTGTTGATATACACTGAGATAGCATGTTATTGGGATATAGTGTAGTTTTTCAACTAAAAGTTCCATGACCATGGAGGTAAAAATCGTTCAAAACAAGTTCTAAAATTCTACTCATTGCATAAAAGATAGCCAGACCCCATCTGCAGATTGTGGCTGATTCCTTACTACAATCCATTTACAATATTTTTAATAAAATTTTATTTCCTTTATGCCTATTAAAGTCAATAGGATTTTTTCTGGGGTTTTGTTTTGTTTTGTTTTGTTTTTCCATAATGGCATCCTATAGTCAGCATTGCACAAAAGGTGTGGCAACCACTTACTGTTGAACAGTATCAATGTACGAATGTAGTAATCAGCTATGTCTGAGAAATACATGTAAAAGACAAAGGAAAGTGAATAACAAAAAAAAGGAAAATACTATAAACAGACATAGGAGCCATGCCAGAAAAAGAAGCAAGGATTAGCCAGGAAAAAAAATTGCACAGATCAGGGAATTAGACTAAATGAAGAAGAAGCCTAGTGAGTACAAGCAGAGGTTAAACACTCATAATGAAAGGGGTTTTGTGTGTACAGACCAAACATAGTCCCGTGTTGTAATCCACTTGGTCCCAGACAGGAACCCAATGTATTCTGGCAATAATATTGCTGTGTCCATCATTCTGATATCTGAACAGCTAAAGAGAAAAGTCAAGTTCAAACCTTCCTGACTCAACAGGAAATTGGACCTACTATGAGGAATCATCTACTATATCTGTCTTACATTAAAATATGATGTCTGTTTAGCAGGTGGACTAGGAGCTGAGTAGAAAGCTAGAGATATAATTCAGTCAAGCACTGGTCGTTATGCTGATTGTTTAATTGGTTTTAAGCTTACTCCTAGTGATCATTACACACATTTATTTTGGTATAAGTTTACTCTAAATTCTTCCGATTCATATTAAGACTTTTCATGAGTCAGTCTATAGGCACTGAGTTTTTATGTGCATTTTATATTTAGATTATGGCATTAATTATTATTTGTAGGATAATGTGCTTATCCAAAGTAGTTAAAAGTACTTTCTCCACAAACCTTGAATTTTCCAGGGCCTATATGTTTGATATTCACGAGTAGTTGTCAAATGTAGAATATTACTTCTCTTAAGATCAAAGCAGCATTCTGTAAAACACATGATAAAGTTCATTCTTTCAATGAAACACATATTCATCAATGTGAGTATTGCAATATCCAGAAGAAGCATTTTTGGCCCAAACAGATGAAATAATTCATCCTTCACAAGCACTGAATATAAATAATTATATATACACCTATTAGTACTACAGTCCCTATTCATTTTAACTCATTAATATTAATCTGAACTAGAGAATGAGATCCTAAAGTAGCTTAGAAAATATCAACCAGTGCACTGCTTACTACCAGGTAACTTTTCCCCCCTTATGCTGTCATAACTGACAAATTGTATTTTTAATATAAGTAAGAAATATATCTCTGTGTAACATTTGTGTCTACCTTAATGCATAATGTTTGAGTATCCTGAATTTGGAAAGAATATGTGTGTTGCAAACAGTCAGTTTGAATAAGGCCATGTCATATTTAGTTCCTGGTGCGTGTATCTTTTATTTGTACTGTTGCCATAGTTAGCTTATATATTTATTTATTTACACTATACCTTATTGAAACTGAGCTGAATCAGTAGGGGGAGCTTTAAGACCCACAAGCCAAAATTGTTTTTGTGTTCTGCTGCTAAAGGCTTAAAATGCCTGAGGGCATCAGTGTTAAACATATTGCTCTGCTCAATGAATAGTGGCACAGAGATTTCTACAAATGTATGTTTGTTTCCAAAGCACTTGTAGGGTGCCTATAATCACCTTGTCCTTTGTAACATTGATTTTTATTATATCAGGTTAGCCCAGGATATTTTATAACCCAAATGAAAAGCTCCTGGAAGTAAATATCACAAAGGACTGGAAGTGTATAGTTTATGTATCCAGAAATAGAAAATCATTTGTTTAAATAAACTCAAGCTGAGCACAGTAATTGATGGCTTCTTTACCCCCTGAAGTTCCATGAAATGACTGTGCCTTTATATAGTAATTAAAATGTGCCAACAGCTATTTTATTGTCTCCAATGGAATTGTCAAGCATTGTTCCAAAACCAAATCAGAGGCAAAGCTGTTAAACATGGTATTATCTGCCATTGTAGTTTGTAGGCTTGTATTAAAAAAAGACCAACTGTCACATCATACATATGTGCCTATTAACAGTTAAGAACCTGAGACCTGCTGTTCCTTTCTTATGTCTTAGGTAAAAGGTAGTTAAATACTTTTTCTTAAATAAAAATCTGTTATGACTGTCTTGTTCCTCTTTAAACTACAAGATGCACAGGAACCACCAACTTTGTATCCTGTGGACAATGTTTTATTTATTAAAAGGAAAATTATAAACCAAATTTAAAGAAGTGTTCTGGTTCAATCTTATTTTGAAAGGAAAGGTCTAGATACCAACCAAAGTATATCATCAAAATGGTCTGGGGAAAAAAAAATATGTTAGAGACTAAACTTAAGTATAAAGAATTCTGGAAATAAGCACACTAAATACCCATGACCTATACTGATTTAGTTTTCATTTTCACTAAAAAGCAAGACTAGAAATGCACAGTCTGTACATATCAGCTGTTTCTTTTTCCATGGAGCCTATAACCAACCAAATGACAGGAAATTCAAAATTGACTTATAGATTCTTATTTTTCAGCAAATGTTATTGTACCAAGAAAAGTTTTACTTGATTTTAAAACTTAAATACATTTATAATAATTAAATACTCAGAATTATTTTTATTGTTTACTTATTAAAACCAAAACTTATTTCTCTGCCCGCCAATCATACTGTTCCAAACATAAATCATATGATACTATCAGGTATGTAGAAATATGAAATAAGAAATATCTCTTCCAAAGAAAGCACACTGCAGTTGTTAATAAGCATAAAAATTGCGTATGTAAAATTCACATACCACCCTAAATCTTTAACTTTTTTTTTTCCCCCTGCATCTGTATTCTTTTTTTCAAGAAAAACTTTAAATTTTTTTTTTTTTTTTTAATTAAGCAATCGTAATTATACTGTGTGCCTTCTGTTACTTCTGCAGGACTTCTTTCTCACACAGTGCACATGTTGGAATGTGACCACTGAAGAAGGTAATTTTAGAATATATCCATATATTCTTAATCTGTAGAAGTAAAGTTGTATCACTACAACTATACAACTATACTTCTTACTTGTAACTTAGAGGATCATGACACAGTATCCAGCTTAAAGGTTTTACACTGACATCCTCCAGTTCTGTTTTCAGTTAAAATATTGTACGTCTTGAGTTACTTAAACTCGAAATAGATCTCAGAATTTGGCTCCAAGTGATTTTTCATTACTTTATTGCTGAGATCCCAGAACTCTAAGGATATCTCAGATGAAAGTGGAGTAACTTAAGGGTTTCAGTATCCTTTTTTAGTACTTATCTCTGTTTATCTACAATTTTGACAATAAGATCTTGGGGTTTTGATTGTTAGGTTGTTGGGTTTTTTTAAAATCACCTGTACGCTTATAAAATGTCATTGACTGTAATAGGTCACTGACTGCACATGCAAGACAGAATGTTCTATTGGACTGCAATAGTCTTAAAGTTAGCAAATGCGACAAAAATCCTAAGCAGGATATAACTACAATTGGATTGTTGATGATGTGATACAAACTTGATATAAGCGAAACAAGTCAGCATGGAAAAAATACAGAGAAATAAAATCTCTCCTTAGAAAATATAATATTTTTTTCTATCCAGACACCTAGTTAAAATTTGAATGATATTTCCTAGAAAGGTAAAGGCAAGATTTTTATGATCAAAAATCTATGGATTTAGACACAGCAGAAAGAAGGATGATCATATTTAATGTAATAAACTTAATGTTTAATTAGATTGCAACTTCATTAACTTTTTATAATTATATATTTCCAGGCATAATTGACCCAGTGTGAACTGAACTTATCTTAATAAACATTCCCTGAGGAAAGCTAAGTTCACAAATAATTTGCCTTTATCCCACCCTGCAGCAATCCTACCACCTGTCCTCACTGAGGCTGAAGACAGAGAATGGGAGGCTGCCTTCCCAACTGCACATATGCCAAACTTCTTGGTTTCTCTTATTCTTTGTTCTCATTCCATTTAACTTGGGATGTAAAATTCTTCTAAAGTATTCAGTAGTAGATGTTCATAAAGTTGAAACAATGTGAAAGTATAGTCACATCTAGTCTCTCCATCCCACATTTGTGTCACTTGCTGGAGAAGGAACAAACTTCTCCCATTGCTGTGCATCGATTTGTATCTAAAATAGCTTGTGCTAATCAAGAACGAGGAACTAAAAAGGAATAATTTTGAAAGCAGGCCTAATTCAGCAACAGAATAAAAGTCTTTTTCACCCTTTAGAAGAAAAGAACAAATACACAAAGCGGCAGCAGCTCTGTTATCATAGCTGCCTTTCCCACCTCTGCCTAAACTGATGTATTAGAGCTTCCAGATAGTCTATTTAGGAAAAAAATGTTAAAGAGCTAAATTAAACTGTGACAGCTGTCATTTTGCTAAATGGTTTCCTGAGATCTGAGATTTTTTTCCTTCACTTTGTCCTATCTGTGAGGCTGTTTGCCATAGAAGTAAGTCCCAGCTCTCCCATCTCCAATAAGCTAGCTATCTTGTAAGCAACACTTATGTGGCCAGAGGCAGCGTGCCTAGCACGTACAGTAGTCTTAGCCCTAAGGTAGCAAAAAAAAAATTTGCCTTTTCTTCTGCAATATATTTCAACACAATGTGTTGTTATTTTTCAATTAAATTTTGAATTTCATTTCTAACTGCTACCTTTATCAGTTTTTGTGAAGTTTTCAGAAGCAGCTGAAAAGCAAAGCTATGTTTCCTAGTGTTTTCCTTTCTTTTCCACACTGTTTTTTCTCTTTGCTACTTTTCTGTCTCTCTCTGCATTCTGTTTATTTAAAAAGTGTTAGCCTTAGTCATCCAAGAGTCTTTTTTACCATATTGTATTGGGTTTAAGTGGCAAGGTGGGGTGGGGCAGGGGGGCTGCAGGGCGGCCTCTGTGAGGAGAGGCCAGGGACTGCCCTGTGCCGGACACAGCCGGTTACAACTGGTTCCACCCGTCTCCAACAAACCCACCGCAGGGCACAGCTGAACCTATCAGCCAAGCTGGTGACACCTCTGTGAAAACATGTTTAAGAAAGGGCAAAAAATACTGGACAGACAGAGGCAGATGGAACAGAAAGAGTGAGAAACAGCACCACGGTCAGAGAAGGAGGGAGAGAAGGTGCTCCAGATGCCCAAATGGGTATTCCCCCTGCAGCCCATGAAGAAGACAATGGTGAAGCAAGTTTTGCCCCTGCAGCCCATTGAGGTCCACGGTGGAGCAGATATCCACATTCTGGAGGACCCCACACTGGAGCACGTGGGTATGCTGTGAAGGAAGCTGTATCCCATGGAGAGCCCGTGTGCTCCTTGAAGGAACCGGAGCCTGTGGAGGACCTGTGCTGAAGCAGTCTGTTCCTGATGGACTGTGGAAAGAACCCATGCTGGAGCAGTTCTTGAAGAACTGCAACCAGTAGGGAGGATACATGTTGGAGCAGTTCATGAAGGACTGTATCCCATGGGAGGGACCCCACGCTGAAGCAGGGGATGAGTGTGAGGAGGAAGGAGTGCAGAGGCAAATTTTTATGAACTGACTGAAACCCAATTCCTCATCCCCCTGCACCACTTGGGGGGAAGGAGGTAGAAGGGTCAGGAATGAAGTTCAACCTGGGAGGAAGGCGGGGAGGGGGAAATATATTTTAGTTTTTGTCTTTGTTTCTCACCAACCTATTCTATTTTTAATTGACAATAAATTAAACTAATCTTCTCATAGTTGAGTCTGTTTTGTCCATGATAGTAGTTGGTAACTGGTATCTCCATCTTTAGCTTGACCCACAAGCTTTTCTACCTTACTTTTTCCCCCCGTCCTGTTGAGGAAAAGGAGTGAAAGAGCAGCTGGGTGGGCAACTGGCAGTCAGCCAAGGTCAACCCACAACACACACTGTTGTGATTCTATGTCCAGAAATGCAGGGGGGAAAATGTATCCAACAGCCTGACATTATTACAAGCATGCCATGTCTTGGGGTGGCTGCTAAGACAATGCATATTGCTCATGTTTCCAGAAGCAAAGGTGTAAGCAAGTACTAGCACCACAGGCAGAAGATTGTTTATGATATTGCTGTGCTTTTCTCATTTTGTGTATTTCTTTTTACAGTTTTCTTATGTGTTGTCTTCCAGAAGAACCTAGTCAGACTTCTCCCTTAAAAATAAACAAAAAAAAAAAATCCAACTGGTATCACTCTTCATACAAGTAAGTATAACAAGGAGTTATTTCTTCATGTTTGTTTTCTGGTTCACCTTGCCTTCCCTCACTCCAATGTAAATTTTGTATAACCAGGAGAAGAAATGTTTATCAAAAGCTTGCCTTCTTTCTTTCCTCCTCTCTCTCTCTCTTTCTTTTCCTTCCTTCCTTCCTTCCTTCCTTCCTTCCTTCTTTCCTCTTTCTCCCTCTCCCCCTCTGCTTCTCTTTTTCTTTCTTATAACCTTCCTTTTTCTTCCTTCCTGTGTCTATCCTTTCTCTGTATCTTTAATGAACAATTTTAAAGAGCTTTAATGGTGACTGTTGCTATGGAACTAAATGGCCACACTGTTTATTCTCAAAACACTGAACCATTTTGTAACATTTCTATCTGTTTAGTATTTGATAACATCAAGTTAGAGTTAGAGTCCTGGATGTTAGAGGCCTGGATGTTTTGTCTTATTTATGTCTTTAAAATTAACAGAACAAGTCTAAAATTAAGCAGAAGTTGCATGGCTTAACATCTCTCATTACAACAAAAGATAAAATATTTGCTGATTTTGGAAAAATTATCTGAACACTGGAGAATGTGAAGTTTCTGATACTTATGCAGTTATTAAATAGCTCTTTCCCCCCCCTCTTTTCTTAAAGTAAAACTTTTCCTGCACACCTGATTGAATTTACTGAAAATAACTAAACATAGAGAGGGGAAATTGAAAAGATACATTAAAACCATTTGTTATTGTACTGATTGCAAAACACAGTCACTAGAAATAAAATCATTCTAAAATATACACCGGAAACAGGAGTCAAATCCAGAATGGAGCAAGGAAAACAACAGTCCTTGATTATCTGTACTACAAATAAACTAACCAAAGCTACAGATAAAGAGATCTAGAAGATAGGTGCTCCATTATGTTAGCAAAAATTAATTTCTCTAAGCTACACGGCAGAGAGAAGCATGGAAGCCCTTATGCAGCTGTAAAATGGAGTTAGCATGTTCATATGCTGGAATATAGCACTTTGCACATGTTTGTTCCCAAAAGCAATACAGTTAATGCAATGCCATGCCAACACTGATGAACTGTGCTGCACCTGGTGCTGAAGTTAGCACAGTCTGTGCTGCTTAAATATAATCATATTTCTCTGCACTGTACATATTATTTTTTTTACAAAGCTTGCTAACCTAGTTCAAGAACAAAGACAGCAGAAAATAAAAAAGTGTGTGTATAAAAATGTGCAGGTCAGCCCTCTGATTTTGAAGCTAACAGCAAAGAAATTCAAATTTACCTGCTTGGACATAGTAAGCGTGAGGATGTATGCAAACTATCCATCTTTTGAGCCAGTTCACCTTTCTTTAATTATGCTATAGAGACAGGTCCAGGGATGCCTATAGATCCATTTATACTCTAACTCAAGCCTGATTCAGAAAATCACTTTGCTAAAGTCCTAAACCAAAACAAGGAGTCCTATAATCCCAGGTCCTGAAATTCTCCAGAGCCCTTAGGGTCAGCAGGTTTCAGACTATTTTATTTTGGATCAGCATTAATGAATTAGCCTAAGGGGTGCATTGATTTAATAGAATTCTCATCTTTGAGTTGTTACAGGTGTTTCTGCATTTTTCTCTCTGTTACTCAACTGTTGCCATGATCCTTCAGCTTTGGGAAAAAAAAAAAAAAAAATGTCTCTCTCTCTGTCATCTCCAATTTCTGGATTGTAAGATGGTGACAATAGGAGTAGGAAACAAATATACAATGGGCCCACAGTATTTAAAAGATTCCATTAAGCACTTTTATGTTATTGGTGAGTAGCTGAAAATTAGAAATAATGTGACTATTGCAATGGGTTGACCTTGGCCAGCTGCTAGATGCCCACGCAGCTGCTCTCTCACTCACAGTATGGGGGAGAAAATAAGATGAAAAAGCTTGTGGGTTGAGAGAAAGACAGGGGGATTGCTTACCTATTACCATCATGGGCAAAACAAACTCGACTTGGGGAAAAGTAATTTAATTTATTACCAATTAAAATAGATTTGGATAGTGAGAAACAAAGACAAACATTAAAACAACACCTTTCCTCCACACCCCTCCCTTCTTCCCAAGCCCAACTTCACACTTTCATTCCCAACACCTCTACTTTTTCCCCCAAAATTGTGCAGGGAGATGGGGAATGGGAGGTTGCAATTAATACATAATGGTTCCTCTCTGCCGTTCCTTCATCCTCATGCTTTCTGCCTGCTCCAGAGTGGGTCCTTTCCATGGGTACAGTCCTTCATGAAAAATCTGCTCCAGCATGAGCTCTGCCTGAGCCATAGTTCCTTCAGTAAATACGCATCTGCTCCAGCACAGCCTTCCCCACAGGCTGCAGGATAATACCTACTCCACCATGGCTGCTTCCATGGGCTGCAGGGAAATCTCTGCTCTGGTGCCTGGAGCACCTCCTTCCCCTCCTATTTCTCACTATTCCCCCTCCCCTTCCCCCCCAGTTCAAGAAAGACACAGACAGACTATGTCTGGAGATGTTCCAAAGGAGAGCCACAGAGATGATCAAAGGGCTGGAGAACCAGACCTATGAGGAAAGACTGAAGGAGTTAGGTCTTTTCTCCCTGGAGAAGAGAAGGCTCAGGGGGAACCTCATCACAGTATTCCAGTACTTAAAGGGTGGCTACAAAGAGGACGGAAGCTCTCTTTTCACAAGAAGCCACATGGAGAATACAAGGGACAATGGGTACAAGTTACACTGGGAGAGATTTCATCTCAACATAAGAAAGAAATCTTTTATAGTGAGAACAATCATTCACTGGAACAGCTTTCCCAGGGATGTGGTAGAGTCCCCATTGCTGGAGTTTTTAGAGATGCAGTTGGACAGGGTGCTAGGTAATCTCATCTAGGCTCTCTTTCCTACAAAAGTTTGGACCAGGTGATCTTTCAAAGTCCCTTCCAACCTGGGCTATTCTATGATTCTACGATTTTATGATGATCGATCTCTAAAAAACACCTGATCATCAGCTGATAGTCAATATATTTCAAAATTTCTCCCTACACCCCTTTAATAATTATGTATTTGGGTAGTTACTGTACTTTTGCCACTATCTGGACAACTCCAGATAGTTTCAACTCTGTCAGCAGTTTGTTAACACAGCAAACAGATTAAACATTAGGAACAGTGCATGACAAACACTAAACTCTTGTAGAAGCTGTTGCTTTGTATCAGATGTTCGGATTCACCAGCAATATTCAGGACTACCCTGTTGCACCTGACTAAATTCACAGTTTTAATGCAGACATTTGAGCCAGAAAATGCTTTTTCAAAGGGTTCAGCAATTAAGAGACTCAGCTTCTGATGGGAATGACATGCAAAGGGAGCTAAGACATCTGCTCTGGATCATTCCTCGTGAGGAACCTGCCCTTTTCCATCAGCTCTGCAGAGATGGGGAGTGGGAGTCATTTAGCTATTCCCACCAGAATCAACTGAGACTGTCCGTTATCTTTACAATTTCTTGATTCAGAAAACTATAAACCAGGTGTTATTCAGATTATTTTATTTTATTTTATTATTTTATTTTAAGTTATTTTATTTTATTTTATAATTGAGAGAACTATCATTGGCAACCTTTAACAAATTGGTGTATATGTGCTCTTTCTGTAATTTAACTATCCTCAGACGATACTGCAGATATATAAAGAAGACACCCATTTAATGGATATTATTACAGAGAAGGTAAAATATAAGTGAATCAGAATTTCACAGATTTATATGTAGTGAGGCTGGATGAGGGGGAGGAACTATATTTATTTCAAAAAGTTTTGAGGGAGAGTGAACTGGACAAGCAAAGTGTAAAATACCTACAAAATATGTTAAAGAAAACTTTACAATTCACACCCAAAACTTAAGTTCAGACTCAAAAACCAGAAGAAAGCTGGTGTCATGTGTTTTTAAGGATAGTGCTTGAGACATTTTAAGAAAGCAAATATTGTATTTGAAGGAGAAAACACTAAGTTTTTCCTAATCAGAGCTAAAGTTAATATAAATCCTTTTGCTTACAATAGAGTAATTTTCAGCATTTCCTAGACTGGATTTTTTTCCAAGGTTAGCTGCAGCTGGCGGAGTTCCCCTGCACCTCCAATAATAAAAGAGATCGTCTT
Source organism: Aptenodytes forsteri (assembly GCF_000699145.1). Taxonomy (NCBI): domain Eukaryota; kingdom Metazoa; phylum Chordata; class Aves; order Sphenisciformes; family Spheniscidae; genus Aptenodytes; species Aptenodytes forsteri. The sequence goes on along the minus strand of NW_008794454.1, from coordinate 53,466 downwards.
AGCGCATAACGATTTCTAGGTTATAACTAACCTAATATTACAGGCAAAATAGTTATATACTAGGATCAGTAACGAGCAGGATATACCTTTCCACAATAGAACTAGGATACATTGATCTACAAATTAACACCACAGACAAATGAAAAAATATATCTAATTTTCTAGGTGTGGCTGACTCCAAGACAAATTTTGTTTGGAATATAATTACTTGAAATCAAGCTGTGGATCAAGTGCTATATATTGGTCCTTTCACTTAGGATTAGCTGAAATATATGCAGGTCAGAAGAACTTTTAAACATGCTGCTTAAATGTGGTCTTGGAGCATGTGAGTAGAAAGTTATGATTTATCTGCATGGTGCTATCAGAGGAGAAACCTAAGCCATCCCTATGACACTTCAGTGATAATGATAAGTCTCTCTTCTGAAGGTCTTCACTTGTTGCTGTATTAGATATGAATCAATGACAACTCTAAATGAGCTTTTGTTCTGCAGATAGAAACTGTGTCGGCCCATTTATCTTACAGAAACCTTTGAAGTTTTATATCACTCCATATTCCATATGCACTAGGAACTGTCTTTGCATATGAAATCAGTTGATGTTTCTTCATAAAGAACAAAATAACTTCATTTCCAGATGAAACTCACATTGAAAGACAAAGTGTTTTTGCTTTTTGACCTCTCTCCCTTAGTACAAAGCAAGACAGCCCTGAATTTAGTTTGGAGACTGTCTTTATCGTGAGAAAGCAATATTCTGGTACTCATGGTTAAAATATTGATTTAAAACCCTGTAAATGAATGTGAATTGCTTTTGTGATGCTACTGAGTTTGTCAATTAAGGATAATGATGAAGAACCAAGAGACAAGCATTACATTCCTTTTGCCCAGGGACAAAATGACACAGTGCATACTACGGAAAATGAATGAGTGCTGCTAGTATCTAACATCATGAACCGTCATGTAGGAAAATACATTTTTACTATCTTGCCAGTAAAGTGTATTAAAGCAGATATTGAGGTTTCTTAGTGTGTGGACCATAATTATTATTCTAATGAACCTTTAATCCTAACTACACCAAAAACCAACATAGAATCATAGAATCATAGAATCATTAAGGGAAGAGACCTCCTCTAAGATCATCGAGTCCAACCGTCAACCCAAC